>NC_059334.1:47652052-47954552 GCF_018350155.1 Leopardus geoffroyi | reverse complement strand
TTTCCTTGTTGATTTTTTGATCAGATGATCTGTCCATTGCTGTGAGTGGGGTGTTGAAGTCCCCTAGTATTATGGTATTATTATCGATGAGTTTCTTTATGTTTGTGAATAATTGATTTATATATTTGGGTGCTCTCGCATTTGGAGCATAAATGTTTACAATTGTTAGGCCTTCTTGGTGGATAGACCCCTTAATCATGATATAATGCCCTTCTTCATCGCTTGTTACAGTCTTTATTTTAAAGTCTAGATTGTCTGATATAAGTATGGCTACTCAGGCTTTCTTTTGTCAACAATTAGCGTGATAGATGGTTATCCATCCCCTTACTTACCATCTGAAGGTGTCTGTAGGTCTAAAGTGGGTCGCTTGTAAACAGCAAATAGATGGATCTTATTTTCTTATCCATTCTGTTACCCTATGTCTTTTTATTGGAGCATTGAGTCCATTGACGTTTAGAGTGGGTACTGAAAGATATGAATTTATTGCCATTATGTTGCTTGTAGAGTTGGAGTTTCTGGTGGAGTTTTCTGGTCCTTTCTAATCTTTGTTGCTTTTGATATTTATATATACATACATATATATATTTGTATATACATACATATATATACATGATATATATATATACATACATACATACATACATACATACATATATACATATATATATATATATATATTTTTTTTTTTTTCATCTTTTCTCCCCTCAGAAGGTCCCCCTTAAAATTTCTTGCAGGGCTGGTTTAGTGGTCACAAACTCCTTTAATTTTTGTTTGTCTGGGAAACTTTTTATCCATCCTTCTATTTTGAATAAATACAGCCTTGCTTGATAAAGAATTCTTGGCTGCATATTTTTCTGATTCAGCACACTGAATATATCCTGCCACTCCTTTCTGGCCTGCCAAGTTTCTGTGGATAGGTCTGCTGCAAACCTGATCTGTATTCCCTTGTATGTTAGGGAATTTTTCCCCTTGCTGCTTTCATGATTCTCTCCTTGCCTGAGTATTTTGTGAATTTGACTATGATATGCCTTGTTGATGGTCGGTTTTTGTTGAATCTAATAGGGGTCCACTATGCTTCCTGGATTTTGATGTCTGTGTCTTTCCCCAGGTTAGGAAAGTTTTCTGCTATGATTTGCTCACATAACCCTTCTACCCCTATTTCTCTTTCTTCCTCTTCTGGGACCCCTATGATTCTGATGTTGTCCCTTTTTAATGAGTCACTGATTTCTCTAATTCTTAAATTGTGCTCTTTTGCCTTAATCTCCCTCTTTTTTTTTTTTTTTTTTTTTTTTTTGCTTCATTATTCTCCATAAGTTTGTCCTCTATATCGCTGATTCTCTGTTCTGCCTCATCCATCCTTGCTGCTGCTGCATCCATCTGTGATTGCAGCTCAGTTATAGCATTTTTAATTTCATTCTGGCTATTTTTTACTTCTTTTATCTCTGCAGAAAGGGATTCTAATCTATTTTCGACTCCAGCTAGTGTTCTTATTATCGTGATTCTAAATTCTGGTTCAGACCATTGCTTGTATCTATGTTGGTTAAATCCCTGGCTATCATTTCTTCCTGCTCTTTCTTTTGGGGTGAATTCCTTTGTTTGGTCATTTTGAAGGGAGAAAAGGAATTAATGAGGTAGAAAAGTTAAAATTAAAAAAAATAAAATTAAAAAAATTAAAACTAAAAAATGTTAAAATTAAAAAATTAAAAACACAAACACACACAAAATCGAATAAATGATGCTAGATTCTAGGTGTGTTTTGTCTGGGTGTTGAAAGTGGTTTGACAGATTAGAGAAAAAAGTGGGGGGGAGAAAAAAAATAAAATCGTTTGAGAATTTGAAAAAATGAATACACTTAAGTAGACTAAAATGAGATGATGGGGGTAAGATAGAATTTGATAAAATATACACAAAAGTAAAGAATAGAGTAGAAAAAAATTAAAAATATTTTTAATAAAAATTAAAAATAAATATGAATTTTTCTTTTTCTGTATTTAAGAAAAAGAAAAGAAATGAAAAAGAAAAAAGATGAAAAAAGAAAAAAAATCATTTGAAAATTTGAAAAGTGAATACACCGTAGTAGACTAAAATAAAATGATGGAGGTAAAATAGAACTTGAAAAACTTTACATAAGAGCAAAAAAATAGTAATAAAAATTAAATAAAAATATTTTTAATAGAAATTGAAAGTAAAAATGAAGTTTTTCTCTTCCTGCATCCAAGAAAAAGGAAAGAAAAAGAGAAAAAAAGAAAAAGAAGGAAAAAAAAGAAATTGTTTGAAAATTTGAAAAGGTGAATACCCTGAAGTAGACTAAAATAAAATGATGGAAGTAAAGTAGAACTTGAAAAAATTTACACAAAAGTAAGAAATATAGTAATAAAAATTAAAGAAAAATATTTTTAATAAAAATTGAGAATAAAAATGAATTTTTTCTCTTTATGTATTCAAGAAAAAGAATTATAAAAGAGAAAAAGAAAAAAGAAAAAAAAGAAAGAAAATTGAATAGATGAACCTGCTAACAGATTGAAGTAGGACTGAAATTGCTTCGTTTTCCCCTAGAAGTCAGTCTACGTAGCTCGTTAGAGTCCATAAATTAAGCTGGCGGTGAGACATGTGTTCTTGAAGAGCTAAGTTGGCCCAGTTGGGCGGGGCTCAGTGTAACAGCTTCACTCCCCAGTAGATGGCGCTACTAGCCTACTGGGGTGGATTGTTGCGGTCCTCGTGGGTGTGTATGCACATGCGCGGGAGTAGCAAAAATGGCACCACCCAGCTACCCAGTCCATTCTCCCCATCAGCAATCGCGCACCCGTTCTCCCCGCTTTTTCACTCTTCATGACCAAGCCCCAGGCAGTACCTCTCTCACGAGTTTTGTCTCAGATGCGGCTGTTTTCCCCAGCCCCTTACTTCCGAAGGACTGCGGCTTTGACCAGTTCTGCCCCTCTGCGGGAGGGTCTCACCGTGCAATGGCTGAATGAGCAATGGCCAAATATCGGCTGCACCGAGGAACCCCTGTGGGACCCTGCTGCTGCTGGTGCCTGGAGACTGGAGAAAAAGTTCGCGAGACAGTGTAGCAGCAGCGTTTCAGGGATTATGGAAAATCACAACACACATCTGGCACCAGGCTTCACCCTTAATGACCTTGCCCCAGCACCAGCAAATGTGGCTGCCTTCCGGGGTCTGCTGGGGCCAGGTGGCTTCAACAGTCTCTACCACATGTCTTCCAGCAGTGGAACCGCTTTTCCCTGTGTGGCCCGAGAAGCTCCCGGACCCCACTCTGTTCCTGGGGATTCGCTCTTCCCATCAGAGCACCGCCAGGTATTGAGCCACGGAGTTGCAGCCTTTGCTCTCCCCTTGTTTACAGTATTAATGGAATTTAAACCCTCTCCTTTTTCCTTTTTCCCTTTTTAGTTTAGTCCCTGCGGCTGTTTGCAGTTTTCCACTTTCTCTCCAGCTGCTTTTGGGGAGGGGTGCTTTTCCCGTATTCTCCTCTCCTCCCTAGTCTCCGTCCTCTCTCTGCCCACTTTCCCTACCTTTTGCGGCTTCTTGCTCCCCAAATTCACCTTTCTGCGCTGCGTACCTGCTGAATTCTGTGGTTCAGGTTGTGCAGATTGTTGTGTTAATCCTCCAATCAGTTTTCTAGGTGCGTAGAATGGTTTAGTGTTGGTCTGGCTGTATTTCATGGACACGAGACATATAAAAAACTTCCATGCTGTTCCACCATCTTGGCTCCTTCCTCATTATAATGGGTACTACTAAGAAAAGAAACAGGGTGCCTGGGTGACTCAGTGGGTGAAGCGTCTGACTTCGGCCCACGTCATGACCCTGCACTTTGTGGGTTCGAGCCCTGTGTTGGGCTGACAGCTCAGAGCGTGGAGCCTACGTTAGATTCTGTGTCTTCCTCTCTCTCTGCCCCTCCCCTGCTCACAGTCTGTCTCTCTGTCTGTCTGTCTCTTTCTCTCAGAAATAAACATAAAAAAAAGAAAGTAGCAAGTGTTGGCAGGGATGCGGGGCAATTAGAACATTGTGCACTTTGGTAGGAATGTGACAGGACCCCGAGTGTTCATTGGTGGATGGATGAATGAGAAAAATGTGGTATGTTGGAAGGATGGATTAAATAGGTGATGGGGATGAAGGAATGCATTTATGATGAGCACTGGGTGATGTGTAGAATTGTTGAATCACTATATTGTACACCTGAAACTAATATAGCACTATATGTTAACTAACTGGAATTAAAAAAGAAACTTGGAGCTCCTGAGTGACTCAGTTGGGTAAGTGTCCAACCCGTGCTGTCAGAGTGGAGCCTCCTCTCTCCCTGTCTCTGCCCCTCCCCCCCCAAATAAATAAACTTTAAAAAGAGTCGAATTATTTTTAAAGATGTGTATATATGTAATGGCATATTCAGCGTTAAAAAGGAAGGAAACTCTAACATACACAACAACATGGATGAACCTTGAGGACATTATGCTAAATGAAATAAGCAAGTCACCAAAAGGCAAGTACTGTATAATTTCACTTATATGAGATACTTAGAGTAGCCCAAATCATAGAGACAGAGGTAAAATGGTGTTTACTAGGAGCTAGAGGGATGGGAAGTGGGAAGTTATTGTTTAATACATATAGAGGTTTTTAAAAAATATTTGTTCTTAAAAAATGTCTATTTTGAGAGACAGCATGAGCAGGGGAGGGACAGAGAGAGGAGAGAATTTTTTTTAATGTTTATTTATTTGAGAGAGAGAGAGAGAGACAGAGCACAAATGGGGGAGGGGCAGAGAAGAAGACACAAAATCCGAAGCAGGCTCCAGCCTCTGAGCTGTCAGCATAGAGCCTGATGGGGGCCTCGAACCCACAAACCATGAGATCATGACCCAAGCTGAAGTCAGACGCCCAGCCAACTGAGCCACTCAGGTGCTCTGAGGAGAGAGAGAACCTTAAGCAGGCTCCCTGCTCAGTGTAGAGATGGACACAGGGCTCTATCCCATGACCATGAGATCATGGCCTGAGCTGAAATCAAGAGTCAGATGCTTAACCAACTGACCCACACAGGCACCCCCAGTTTCAGTTTTATAAGATGAAAAGAGGGGCACCTGGCTGGCTTAGTTGGAGAATGTAACTCTTGTTCTTGGGATTGTGAGTTTCAGCCCATGTTGAGTATAGAGATTACTTTTTAGAGAATCGTTAAATTTTTTTTAATGTTTATTTACTTTTGAGACACAGAGAGACAGAACATGAATGGGGGAGGGGCAGAGAGAGAAGGAGACACAGAACCTGAAGCAGGGTCTAGGCTCTGAGCTGTCACCACAGAGCCCGATGAGGGGCTCAAACTCATGGACTGTGAGATCATGACCTGAGCCGAAGTCAGATGCTCAACTGACTGAGCCACCCAGGCGCCCCTTTAAATAATCTTTTAAAAAGTAAGATGAAAAGGATTTTGATGATAGTGATGATAGGACGATAACGATTGTACGATATTATAAATGTATTCAAGTATGACTTAACTGTAGACTTACAAATGATTAAGATATATAGCTTTTATGTATTTTACCACAATTTAAAAAGTTGGAAGAAATGTTCACAGTATTCTTTTAATATTCTTTCTAGGTCTGTAGACTCTGTTGTGTTTCTTTTCATTCCTGATTTTGGGAATATGTGTCTTTTTTCTTTTTTTCTGGAAAGTCTGACTAGAATTGTCCAATTGAAAAAGTACTTTTCAAAAAACCTACTTAGAGTTTTATTGATTTTATTTTTTTTTCATTTTCTGTCATTGATTTCTGATCTTGTTTTTTTTAATTTTCTTTTTTTACATTTTATTTATTTTTGAGAGAGAGAGAGAGAGACAGAGCACAAGTGGAGGAGAGACAGAAAGAGGGAGACACAGAATCTGAAGCAGGCTCCAGGCTCTGAGCTGTCAGCACACAGCCCAATGCAGAGCTTGAACCCATGAACCGTGAGATCATGACCTGAGCCGAAGTCAGTTGCTTAACCAACGGAGCCACCCAGGCGCCCCTCTGCTCTCATTTTTTATTTTCTTATTATTTTAATATTAATTTGCTCCTTTTTAAAAAGTTCCTTTAGGTACATGTTTAGATCACTGATTTTAGACCTTTATTGTTTCCTAATATAAATAACTAATGTTATGCATTTTCCTCTAAGCAATGTTTTAGTTGCATCCCACAAATTTTAATATATTATATTTTCATTTTGATTCAGTGAAAATTATTTTCTAATTCCTTTGTGTTTTTTTTATTTGACCATTGGTTAATTGGGAATTTATGGTTTAATTTCCAAATGTTGGGTTTGTTTTTTTTTTTTTTTTTTATAATTTTCTGTTCTTGATATCTAGATTAGTTCTGTTTTGGTCAGAGAATATTTCTGTATTATTTCAGTCCTTTTCAGATTTATTGAGACTTGTTTCATGCCCAGAATATAGTTTATTTTGGTCATATTCCATAAAATTTGAAAAGAATGTTTATTCTGTTGTTGGGTAGACTCTTTCAGAAATACCAATTAGGACATGTTCGTTAATAATGTGAAGAGGTTTTTTTGTTTGTTTTGTTTTGTTTTTTTGTCAGTTAATGAATGAGTGTCAAAATATCCAAATACAATTGCGGTTTAGTTTATTTTTCCTTTTAGCTCTATCAATTTATCCTTTATGTTTTAGAACTCTGTTATTAGATGCTTTCATATTTGGATTTCTTTTTAAATGAACTTATTCCTTTATCATCATAATATCTTTCCCTATTCTTGCTAATATTCCTTCTTATGAATTCTATTTTGGGTATTATTAATATAAGTACTCTAGTTTTTTTCTTTGTGTTTGAATGTTATCTGTTTTCTCCATGTCCTATTCTTTGGTAATGCTAGAGGAATCCTAGGTCCAGACAAAAGTCAGTAGTTAATTCTGTGTTCTTTGTCCAGCGTCCTCTTGAGATCCAGAACCTCAAACAAATCAATGCTCCAGGGAGTAGGCCAGAGTTTGTTTCAGGCTTATTTCCCAACCAGGGGATCTACATCTCAACACCTGACTTTAAGCACAGGGATTGGGGGCGCCTGGGTGGCGCAGTCGGTTAAGCGTCCGACTTCAGCCAGGTCGCGATCTCGCGGTCCGTGAGTTCGAGCCCCGTGTCGGGCTCTGGGCTGATGGCTCAGAGCCTGGAGCCTGTTTCCGATTCTGTGTCTCCCTCTCTCTCTGCCCCTCCCCCGTTCATGCTCTGTCTCTCTCTGTCCCCAAAATAAATAAACGTTGAAAAAAAAAAAAAAAAAAGAATAAGCACAGGGATTGGAGCCAGTCCCCCATGTCACATGAAATATTTTTAGTTGTCTTACTTGTAAAAAAAAAAAAAAAAAAGCCAAGCTCCCCGATACCTAGTCTGCTTTGGGCTCCAGTGCTCAGAAGACTTGTACCTTCTGTACTATCTATAGTGTTGCATTCCCGTCTTGTTTTTGGACCCAAACATATATATCTTTTTTTGAGCTGACTATATCTTAGAGTGCTCCTCTTTTAAAGTTTTATCTGTCATTGTTATATATTAGAGTGCTGAAGCTGGAAGAATCTTGAAGGATGTCTTAGGGTTCTTTCCTTGTAAGCTACAGAACTTACCTCTGGAATTTGCACATAGGAAGACTAAGATGGAGCTCGTGGGGTAGAAAGACATGGCCGGAATAGATATGCAGATCTGGGCAGCAGGAACTAATGGAGACCCGGGTCCACGTTGTTCCTAAAATGAATTCCTAGATTTCTAATCCTGTGCAGTCATTTTTTCACTATCCTTGAGTCAGTTCCAGAAAAGAATATCTGATTGGCATTTCTTGGACCATCCATATCTTTCTTGGAGTAATTTGTTTCACAGCCTATCCAAGACCATGTGCGATGAATAGAGAAGGAACTTCAAAATAAAACTGGACTGCGGTTTCCAGAAGACAGGAATATAGATGTTGGGCAGCACAAACTAGAGATGCCCATTTTACTTACTCTGCCATGGCGTAGGTGTGAGAACAATAACATCTGGTATTTATCAAGTACTTTCACGTACTTACTGTGTGCCATTGTTGTTGGTCTTTTCCACCTAATAGCACCTCTAAATCGTCACTATACCCCATGAGGCATGTATAACTTTCATGCTACTGGTGAAGATGTTGAGGGGCAGAGAGGTTGAGTAACTTTCCTAAGGTCACATAGCTCGGATTTGTATCCAGTTGGTTGGGTCTAGTGTTCTTATCCTGAGCACTGAGCCACACTGCCTCTGGACTCAACTGCCTCTTCATATGGTTGACTGAGAATTAAGACAATGCAGGGAGAATACCTAGCAGTGCTTGCTCAGTCTAGGGTGACTGTTCAGTGTCCAACCAAGTTGGTCAGTGTGGGTCCAATGGGGCTCACTGGGTTTGCTCCATATGCGAGGAGAGAGAGGAGATAATGTGAGCTGCTTTTATTTTGAATCCCCAGGGCAAGTTTTGTAATAAGAGGGAATTCTCAAAATCGGAGGCCAGAGTTGAACTGTGTTACAAATTATCTGCCTCCCATGCTGTTTGTCACCTTTATTTCCAGCTGAGGTGCAAAATGAAAATACCCTGCAGTCACTTCCTTCTTAGAACCACTGGACCCAAAGGAAAGGCCAAGGAATACAGATGCTGCTGCTTTATTGCAGAGGATATTCAAAGCCAAACTTCATCTTTTTCCTCATGGGAAAAGAATATGACCTTTGAATAAAAGGGACACTCAGGATAATAATAAGGAATAATAATTCCTAACATTTATTGATGGCTTAACAGTGTGCCAGGATCTAGGCTCAGCTCCTTATATTCTTTCATTTTTATCCTCATAATAGTCGCATCAGGAAGGTGTTATTACCACTCCCATTTTATTGATGAGAAAACTGAGGATTGTGAGGTTGAGTAGATTTTTGTCTATATAAACCCTAAGAGGGGGCTTCACACCATCTCTGACTCTCCACCCCAAACTGTGCATATGGTATTGCAGACAAAGAAAATAGCAATCTTTTCTTTTTTCTATGCCTCCAGTCCATAAAATGATACACATGCTTTTCTTTTCTTTTGTTTTCTTTTCTTTTCTTTTTTTTCTTTTCTATTTTTTCTTCTTCTTTCTTTCTCTTTCTTTCTTTCTTTCTTTCTTTCTTTCTTTCTTTCTTTCTTTCTTTCTTTCTTTCTTTTCCTTCCTTCCTTCCTTCCTTCCTTCCTTCCTTCCTTCCTTCCTTCCCCTTCCTTCCTTCCTTCCTTCCTTCCTTCCTTCCTTCCTTCCTTCCTTCCTTCCCCTTCCTTCCTTCCTTCCTTCTCATGCTTCTATTTGACAAACCTTCAAAGCATTTTCTTAAACACGTGTGCCCAAGGTTGTCTTGTTCAGGAAAGGGATTGGGGGCATGTTTTGTTTTGTTTTTTTGCCAAGGGAGATTTAATTTACACAGCAGCCACCTGGGGCCCAGTCAGAGCTGGGGAGATCTATAACCAAAGACCCCAGTACCTCTTCCCTTGAAGACCAGTCCCCATAGACACTTAGATGGGGCTCCTTGGGTTGTGCAGAGAATGCTCCAGTCAAAAGGAGATTTGGAAATAATACTGTCCCCAAAGTTGGGGGAACTCTGTGGCCTGGAGATGGTTGGCAATAGGGGGTTTGGGGGGCACCTTTTGCTGGGATCTTACAGCCTGTTGAAATGTACACTTTAAACAACAAAGGCTCCATCCACGCTGCAAGTCTGCATGCCAGGGCAGGCATAACTCACGTTATGAGTCAACCTGTTTGGAAAATAGCAACAATTGCTGTGACAAACAGAAGAACAAATTGAGAAATATGCAATTTTCCTAAACATATCAACGTTACAATCATTTTTCTCAGAAAAAACTCCACAACATATATTTCTCATGTATGAGACATATATTTCATATATTACCTTTGCCAAAATCCTAACGTGTTTGGACACCTTCACATCCAATGAAGCGGATCCTAATGCTCTCAGCCTCCTCCGTTGCCTCTCTCCCTTATCCATCAGCACATGGCTTGTCCATGCCAGTTACTTAGCTTAATCTGGATTGCAAAGGCAGACTAGGTTTGAGTGCTGACTCTACCCCCAGCCAGCTTTGTGGCCAGGAGCAAGTTGCCTCACTCCATGAAACGCTGTTTTAAAAGTCTGGATAGCATGGCTCCTTAGCTCACAGGTTGCTGAGAGCTCATTAACATACATAATGAGCATGGCATGGTTTCCTAACTCAAAACAGGTACCACGGTGAAGCCTTACAGCCTGTGGTCCATTTTTGCCTGGAATGGAGACAAGGAAGGAGTTTGCTGCCTGACAAAATAAGAAAATGTTTGCTTCTATCAGGGCGGGGTGGGGGTGCGGCTGGTAAGAATGCAGAGCTCCTGGGGGGGAGGGGGAGGAAGAGGAGGATGTGCAGGCCAGGGGATACAGAGAAGAGCTGTGGGGAGTACAGACAAGTGATGAAGACTTCTAAAGTCATTGTTGTTGGGTATGTGATAGAAGCCCTCCCCTCTCTCCTAGAGAAGCCTCTATAAATTCTACTTTGTACATGGTCACCTCTGGGTGAGTGAGTTTGTTTGGGGGTGCCCTAAGAGGAAGATAAGGTGAGTGACAAGTTGGCTATTGCATGGGTGGGAAGGTCAAGTCCCACGCTGGAGTGGTGTGTGCCTGGAGCTGCAGGGAGCTACCCCGGTTCATGTGCGAGAGGTGTCCCAGGCCCCTCCCCAACCCCCCAGTTTCCATTAGCTGCTGTAGGAGTGGCTATTTAATTTTTCTGAGCATGCACTGTTGTGTTTGGTGGCTGATCCAGTGAAAACCATTTTGGTTCCAAGTGACAGGAAACCAAACTCACACTAGCCTAAGAAAAGCCAATCACTGTGGCCTTGGACGTACTGTGCTCTGATTAGCTGGGCATAACATTTCAGCTGCCACAGGGCAAAGAGTGGCATCCCAGTTGGGCCGGATAGACCAAGAGTAGGGGATAGGTGGGTCCCTAAAACAACAGGGCTGTTACTGCAGGAAGCTGGAAGGGAGGCAGCAGAAGTGAAAAGCCACTGTTCACCAAGGTCGCCAAACGAGAGAAGTAAGTCTTCTCTGCTCCACAGTTTCAGAGATTTTCCAGCTCCCAAAAAACCTAGGGAGGCAGTTTTCTCCAGCAGGTCAACTGATCCCCAAAGGGAGATGATAAGTTGTCAGCAACAATTTGTACTAAGCACTTTTCTCCAAGGCAAGTGTTTGTTTTTTAAATTTCTACAGAAAACCACTGAGATACTATTAGGTGCTTTGGAAACATTTTTCAAAAGAAGGAAAAATAGAGGTCTCTCCAAGGACGCCTTCCAAGAAGGCACACACTGTTTAAATGCCAGTGTGCTGCCTGGCTTTAGTGCCACTCCACTGCTTGCTTCAGAAAGGACAGGGATCAACAAGCAGTTTCGGATATTTTTCCATTGTGAATTGTGGTGTTTATCTCGTTGAATCCATTTCCCCAGTGATGCTGAATTCCTAATGAATATTTAAATGACTGGAACATTTTAAGGACAAGAATCAGTCAAGCCTTGGAGCCTGATCACCGGCTGCTCTGAGCCTCTTGGTGTTACTTAGGCTCTTGCTTAATTTCGGTGAACTTTGTAATTTGTTCCACAAACGTGGTTGATTTCATATGTGCACTTTGACTGGGTTATTGTTGTCATCCACTGTTGTTGACGTAGACTCCCAAGAGGTCAGTTTTGGAAATATAACAAAAAAAGCTTGAGTTTCATTCCAGCAAAGAGCGGGTGGAGGTGGAATGCTTGGGCCTGGGGTCCTATCTGTGAGTGCTCTGCTCCCAGGTGTGGCCACCACTCGCCTGTGTAAGAGAGCCTGGCCGAGTCCCTCACCTCAGTGAGGACTCAGTCTTCCCACCCAGGAAGAGAGAATGCTTACTGTGTAGGGCTGTGGAAGGGTCTTTTGAGGATTAGATGAGATCAGGTAGACAAGGAGGTCAGAGCCATGTATAGCATGTAGCAGGGGCTCAATAATTAACAGTTGTCTGTAAAGGAGCTCACTTTTTGCCTTTCCTTATTTTTATTGTTTCCTAACAAAATAGCAAGTGCTCATTGTAAAAAATTCAAATAACACAGGAGTGTAGAGAGTACGCCTTTCTCAGGTAAACCTGGTCAAGAGTCCTGACATATTTTTACTTGTGCAAATGTATGTACACACACTATACACACATGGCACAATTGTTCACGTGTATATGATGTGAACGTCTTTACAAAACCAGCTCCTATAGGTGGATGTAGATAGAATCTCGTTCTTTCTAAAATTGTTCAAATAGTTTGGAGGGATGGGGCAACTGACTTTTTTTTTTAATTAAAAAAAATTTTTTTTAACATTTATTTATTTTTGAGACAGAGAGAGACAGAGCATGAACGGGGGAGGGTCAGAGAGAGAGGGAGACACAGAATCTGAAACAGGCTCCAGGCTCTGAGCTGTCAGCACAGAGCCCGATGCGGGGCTCGAACTCATGAACTGAGAGATCATGACCTGAGCTGAAGCTGGATGCTTAACCAACTGAACCACCCAGGTGCCCCACTTTTGATAACAGTTTTATAGATGTATAATTCATATGTCATACAGTTCACCCATTTAAAGCATACAATTCAGTGGTTTTCAGTGTATACACAGACTTGTGTATAGCCGTTACCACAGTCAATTACAGAATAGTTTCATTATGTCAAAAAGAAACCCCACGCTCTATCACACCCTCAGTCCTCCAGCCTGCAGCCCTATGTAACCACTGATATACTTTCTTTCTATTTCTCTATATTTGCCTACTTGGACATTTCATATGAATGGAATCATATAATATATGGTGTTTTATAATTGGCTTATTTCACTTGGCATAATGTTTTCAAAGTCCATCCATGTTGTAGCATGTATCAGCACTTCATTCCTTTTTATGGCTGAACAATATTCCATTATACAGATATACAAGATTTTTTTTATCCACTTATCAGTTGATGGACATTTGAGTTATTTCCAGCTTCTGGCCATCATGCATAAATATGCTGTGGAACATTCACGTACCACTTTTTGTGTCAACATAGGTTTTCATTTCTCTTGGATATATATCTAGTAGTAATATTGCTGGGAAGTCTATGTTTTACTTTTTCAGGAACTGTCAGGTTTTTTTCCAAAGTGGCTGCACCACTTTACATTCCCACCAACGGTGTCTGAGAATTCTGATTTCTCTGTAGCCTCACCAACACTTGTTGACTTTTTGATAATAGCCGTCCTAATGGGTGAGAAGTGGTATCTCGCCGTGGTTTTGATTTGCATTTCCCTGATGACTAATGATGTTGAACATCTTTTCATGGGCTGTCAGCCGTTCGTAATATCTTCTTTGAAAAACCGTCTGCTCAGATTCTCTGCCCATTTAAAAATTGGAGTTTTTTTTATTATTGAGTTGTAAGAATTCTTTATGTATTCTGGGTACAAATCCTTTAACAGATTTATGATTTAAAAATATGTTCTCCCATTCTGTAGGTTGTCTTTTCACTTTCTTGATGGTGTCCTTTGAAAGACAAAAGTTTTTAATTTTGATGATGTCCAATTTATTTTTTTTCGTCAGTTGCTTGAGCTTTCGATGTCATGTCTAAGAAACCATTGCCATATTCAGAGTAGTGAAGATTTACCCTATGTTTTCTTCTAGGAGTTTTATAGCTTTGGCTCTAACATACAGACCTTTCATCTATTTTGAGTTAATTTTTGTATATGGTTTGAAGTTAGGATCAAATTTCATTCTTTTGCATGTGGTTATCCAGTGTCCCAGCACCATTTCTTAAGGGAACAGAATTTTGGATCTTTCTCCCTATACTGAATTCTGTCTTTAGTCCAAACACTCTTTCAGTTGTTTTTTTTTTCCTTCCGGTTATTTCTTGGTTTTCATGCCTCCAATGACCCTCTGCTATGTTAGAATCTGGTTTCTCTGTTGATCTAAACCCAACTGCTTTATTTTTTTTAAATGTTTTTGAATAGGTAATATAATATATGCAAACTTAAATTTAAATACAAAGTTAATAGATAAAAAGGCTGTATAGTGGAAAGGTCTCCCTTTCACTGCTGTCCCTCTGTTACCCCAGGCCTCCCAATGTAAAGGTAGTTACTTCCTGGTTCTTGCTATTTTATGCATACACACACACACACACACACACACACACACACACATATGCTTATACATACTTTCTCTTTTCTTCACAAGTTGTAGTATAGCACATATACTCTTCTGAGTCATGTTTTTCATGATATTTTTACTTAAACAGTATGTGTTGGAGATTCTTCCATTACTGTACTCCAAAGATCTTTTCTAGGACACACAGGACTCCATTGTATGAATGAACCATGATTGATTGAATCAATCCCTTGTTAGTGGACATGGGTCAGCTTGTTATTATAAGCCATCCTGCAAAGAATTTTTGTACATGTAGAAATTTGTATGTGGGAATGTATGTCTTTAGGATATGAGGAATCTATTAAATGAGGTGAAACATCTTTTCCTATGTTCAAGGACCCTTCATATTTCCTTTTTCTGTGAATTGTCTCTTCATGTCCTTTGCCTCTTTTCTGTTGGGTTTCTGGCCTTTTTCTCATGGATTTGTGGAAGCTCTCTGTAGATAAAAGATACAAGTTGAAAAGGCTTTTCCCTATATGCATTTTAACTTCAGTGTTATTTGCATTTTTAAAAAAAACACAAAATCATTTTTATTCTTATGGAGTTGAATTTATCCATTTGTTCTTCTACGTCTTTGGGTTTTGAGTCATACTTAAGAAGTCCTTCTTGATTCCAAGCTTAAAAAATATTTCAAGTTTGTGATTTTATTTACTACATTTAAATATTTGATCCATCTGGAATTTATTCTAGGATAAGGCTAGATAGGAATCCAGCTTTCCTCCAGATGGCTACCCAATTGTCTGCAATAACAATTTTAGAAGAAACACTCTTCTCCACTGATTGGAAAAGCCCTTTATCATACCCTACATTGCTCTGTTTGTCAATTTCAGATTTCTATTTTTGACTACAGCTTTTTTATATTTCAATATAAACTTTATAATCAGTTTTTCTTGTTTCTAAAAAGGCCTGTTGGCATTTTAATTTAATTTAACATGACATTTATAGATTAACTTAGGGAGAGTTGATGTTTTATGATGAGCCTGCCTGTAGTGTCTAGGACAAGGAGGGAGGTATGAGGAGAGGGGCTTTTGAACTGCCTAGAAATGTTCCTGGATTTACAACACAGCTTGTCACAAGACCAGGCATGATAACCCTTCAGTGATGACTGAGCCCCCTTTAATGTGTTTAGCAGACATCCTGTGAATGTCTGCTTTGTGCCCATGTGTGGCTGAGGCCTCGAATTAGCTGTTCTTCCCATCTTAGTATTAAGATGTTTTAGTGCCCGCTACTGCTTGGCTAAACATCTCCATTTTCCTGTCCGTTTTGCAGCAAGGTTTGTCTATGTGAATGGAGGATCATGTGAGGCTTCTGACAATTCTTAAAAGGAAGGGGAAAACCCTTTTTCTTGTCCCTTCCTCTGTCTGGCTGCCTGGAACACAAACCTGATGGCTGTGACTCAGAAGCCATTGTGGACCAGGAGACCCAATGCTAAGATGGTGGAGGTAGATGGAGTCAGGGTCTCTGGTGACTGAGGAGCACCCACAGCCTGGACTACTATATTAGGGTTCTCCAGAGACACAGGACCAAGAGGAGATATATATGCATTTGTGTACATATATGGGAGAGAGAAACGTATTATAAGGAATTGGCTCACGTGATTATGGAGGCTGGGAAGTTCCACGATCTGCCACCTGCAAGCTGGAAACCCGGGAGAGCCAGTGGTGTAAGTTCTAGTTGAAGCGCAGCAGAAGGCTGATGACCCATGTCAGAAAGAGTCAGGCAGAGTGTGAATTCTCCTTCACCCCTGCCTTTTGTCCTGTTCAGGCCTTTACCAGGTTGGATGAGGTCCACCTATGTTGGGGAGAGCAGTCCAGTGTACTCAGTCAACAGATTCAAATGTTAATCTCAGCTAGAAACACCCTCACAGGCACACCCAAAATGACACGTAAGCAAATATCTGGGCACCTTGTATCCCAGCCAAGTTGACGCCTAAAATTAACCACCACAGCTTCCTGCTTCTAACTCCTTTCAACTGCTGTTACTTTGGGTTTTTCTCCGATGTGCCGCTGAACTTGATTCCATTCATCTTGAGCACACAGGCAAGAAAAGAGAGTCTTCATCGAGGGGCTCTTCCTGCAGAGGAGTGGGGAGACCAGCAGGCATCCTCAGGATAGAGCGCCACATGACAGGAAGCACCCATGAGGTTGTACTGCTGCTATAGGGGCAGGGAAGGCTCAGAGCAGGGCTTGATGGCTAAGTGGGACATGAAGGCTAGGCAAGATTTTGTCAGCCGGAAAACACAGCCTGGGCATTCCAGAAGGAGAAAGAAGCACGAAAAAGGCAAAAACAAGAAAGGCGCGGTTTACGTTCAGGAACTGTGAGAAATTTGGGGTAACCAGATTGGGTGTGTATAGGCAAGGTCTAGGTCGGTGGTAGGGCTTAAAAAGCGTGAAAGACCATAATGAATCTGGGGCACAACTTGGGGTACAGTAATCACTGTAATTCAGAAATACACTTTTAGGTTTCACATAAATGTTAATGGAGAAAGAGCACTTTATGAAACATTTCTGGCTGGGGTTCTCTAAACCGAGGTGTCCCCGTATAGGATATGCTCACATGAATGTGAGAGGTTCACTTGGCTGCAATTTCCCCACCCCGCCGGGGACACAGCATACTACGTCGGTCTCCACAGAAGGTGTCTGCAGATTGAACAAGGCCGAAGCCTGCTACAGCCTTTGGGAGGTGTGGCCTCTCCCTCACGTCCTCCTCTGCCCTCAGAACCTCCTTGACTACCATGCTGGGCTGGAGCCTGCATACTCCACCAAGTGAGGAGAACCTGGATTGATTTTTATCCAGAGTAAAAGACCTACTAACTTGAGCGTGGGGTTTTAATAAACAGATATACATAGAGAAGGGCAAGTAATTTTTATTTTTTATTTTATTTTTGTATTCATAACCCAAATGCTGCCTGCCTTTTTTTGGTTCAAGGGTGCAATTAAACTATTAGCAACAAAAGGCCAAGTTTGCTCCAAAGTGTCTTTCTGTGTGGCTGAAGGACAAGTGCCCTTCAATGTGCCCTCTTCTCTAGACAGGAGTGATGGGGGATGAACCCCAGTGTTCTCCCCCACTGCTCTGAGCCTTTAATAGACTTTTCTCCATATTCAGTCACCTCCAGAAGGTTCCAGGGCCACTGCCTTCTAAGGCCTCTGTTGCTGCTGTACACACCTTGGGGTTATATGCCCTTCCCCCTTAACCCTCCCCGCAGCCCAAGAGTAGACACAGACTGAGAGGAAGAATGGATTCCTCTCCCTATACCACAGCTCAGATGTCAAGGGCTTGCTGATGGCTCTGGGATAATTGGTCACACTCAGAGTACTGGCCACAGGATGCTTCCCAGCCTAACCCCCAACCTGCTTCCATGCCCTGGAGACCAGCTTCTCTCACACTCCAGGAGTGTGAGACTAGCCCTGCTGGTCTCTTTGGACTCTGTGAGGCTGAGAAGGAAGGAAAATTCCACCTCACCTGCCTTCCTATTCTTGCCCAGCATGACTGAGGGAGGGAAGTTCCATTCCCCTCATGGGGGAGTCCTCACCTCTCCTTACAGTGATGTGGTCTCTCCCTAACACTCCAGTACCGCCTTTCTCAGAGTTGCAGTTGGCTTATGTGCACTGGAATCAATAGACGCTTATGTTAAAATGCAGATCCTGGGTCCCATCGCAAACTCATTAAATCAGAGCACAGGAGAGGATCAGAGACTACAACATCAGTGGATTCCTTGAAGGAGACAGAAGGTTTTGGTTTGAAATATTATATGCTGGGGGCATGACTAACACAGGCTGGAGTGAGCTTCCCCTAACTTGATACTCCCATGCAAAGCAAAGGTTGGGGCTTACCATTCTTCTTTAGTCTTCTGGGTCTCCGTTCTTGACCTCTTTGGAACAGCCGCTCAAACAGGAACACTTACTTTCAAAGAGGTCCGTCGTGATGCTGGCAAAAGTAGTCCAATACCTCACTTAGAGGAGTATTTCCCACAGTAAATGTGATCTGGGGTGTGCAGCCCTCCCCACAGCTGGGTCCCCTTGTATGTGACCACAGAGTAAGAGGCCCAGCTTCTCAAATGTCTTCATGTACAGTCTTTGCTTTTCATTTGCGTAATCAAATAGTAGGGTCAAGTGGTTTCACTAGGATGGGAGGGCCGTGGGCCTCATCGTTTTGGGGGACAATTACAGCCAGACTGAAGGTGTAAATCGGAGAGTTTCAGGCAACCAGGAACAGATAGATGATCATCCTATGAATGGGCCAGATGCGGTAGTTTCTGTTTTCTTTTTGGTTTTTGGTTGAGACTGTGTTTTTCAAAGAATTAAGCCCACACTTAAAAAACTTTTTTAAGTTAATTTATTTATTTTGAGAGAGACAGAAACGGTGCAATTGGGGGAGGAGCAGAGAGAGAGAGGGAGAGAGAGAGAGAATCCCAAGCAGGCTCCATGCTGCCAGGGCAGAGCCTGAGGTGGGGCTCGAACTCACAAACTGCGAGATCATGACCTGAGCCCAAATCAAAAGTCAGACGCTTAACCAACTGAGCCACCCAGGAGCCCTGAGTTCACACTTTAAAACCAAAAGTTTTAAATAAAAATCTGGATTTCGACTCTTCTGGGCAAATTCAGAGCATTGATACCATGGGGCTTGCCTCTGCTGGCTTCATAGCAGCATGGCCCTGTAAGGCCATCCCAGCCCTTACTCCCCACGGTGTCCCTCACAAGGCCAGCGTCCAAGGTTGTCATTATGCTGTTAGCTGTCTTGTTTCTTTTTACCTCCCTAGTGCCACTTAGCCTGTGCTGTCCTCACTCTGTGGCCTCCAGGATGGCGGTGCAGGCTGGGGGTATGTGACCTCTGGCCCACATGGAGGTTAATTCAGGTCTCCCTTCCTTTCAGAACATCCGCTTACAGCCAGGACGGGAGCATCTGGTCACACTGCTATCCAAATAACCACAAATAGATCATGACCTCATAAGCCGTGAGTTCGAGCCCAGGCTCTGTGCTGACAGCGTAGAAGCTGTTTGGGATTTTCTCTCTCCCTTTCTCTGCCTTTTCCCCACTCATGTGCTTGCTCTCTCTCTCTCTCTCTCCCTCTTTCTCTCTCAACATAAATAAATAAACATTTTTTAAAAAACCCAACCAGCAAAGGAAACAACCAACAAAACTAAAAGGCAACCAATGGAATGGGAAAAGATATTTGCAAATGACATATCAGACAAAGGGCTAGTATCCAAAATCTATAAAGAGCTCACCAAAATCCACACCCGAAAAACAAATAACCCAGTGAAGAAATGGGCAGAAAACATGAATAGACACTTCTCTAAAGAAGACATCCAGATGGCCAACAGGCACATGAAAAGATGCTCAACGTCGCTCCTCATCAGGGAAATACAAATCAAAACCACACTCAGATATCACCTCACGCCAGTCAGAGTGGCCAAAATGAACAAATCAGGAGACTATAGATGCTGGAGAGAATGTGGAGAAACGGGAACCCTCTTGCACTGTTGGTGGGAATGCAAACTGGTGCAGCCACTCTGGAAAACAGTGTGGAGGTTCCTCAAAAAATTAAAAATAGACCTACCCTATGACCCAGCAATAGCACTGCTAGGAATTTACCCAAGGGATACAGGAGTGCTGATGCATAGGGGCACTTGTACCCCAATGTTTATAGCAGCACTCTCAACAATAGCCAAATTATGGAAACAGTCTAAATGTCCATCAACTGATGAATGGATAAAGAAATTGCGGTTTATATACACAATGGAGTACTACGTGGCAATGAGAAAGAATGAAATATGGCCCTTTGTAGCAACGTGGATGGAACTGGAGAGTGTGATGCTAAGTGAAATAAGCCATACAGAGAAAGAGAGATACCATATGGTTTCACTCTTATGTGGATCCTGAGAAACTTAACAGAAACCCATGGGGGAGGGGAAGAAAAAAAAAAAAGAGGTTAGAGTGGAAGAGAGCCAAAGCATAAGAGACTCTTAAAAACTGAGAACAAACTGAGGGTTGATGGGGGGTGGGAGGGAGGGAGGGTGGGTGATGGGTATTGAGGAGGGCACCTTTTGGGATGAGCACTGGGTGTTGTATGGAAACCAATTTGACAATAAACTTCATATATTGAAAACAAAACAAAACAAAACAAAACAAAACAAAACAAAACAAAACCAACCAAATAACCACAAATAGACTCTTTCCCATAAAATGTTCAAACAATCTGGGAAGAAAATTTCTCTATGCTTCATGCCAGCCACCTGGGCTAGCATTTTCTTGTCTTTTACCTGGATTTGGCCAATGGTGTATTTCTCCTAAAAGCACAGCACCCACAGGTGAACATGTGAAACCTGAAATTTTCTCCCCCGTGGTGTCTGCAAAGCACAGGGGGATTTGTGCATCAAGTCTCAGTATTACTTTGCCTGGGATATGTGTCCACACTAGCCTTTGCTAGAGAGGAAATACAGAGGCCTTTGGGGTCCCCCCTCCATATACCGACTGCTCAAATGTCCTAGCAGCTTAGTTTGGAAACTAATTTTTAACACAGTTCTCTTATATGTGGACTTTTCACATATTGTCTGTCAATGTTTTTAAGGGTGAAATTACCAAGAGGGCAAATATAGCCAGTGAGGCCCCCAGCAGCAAGCCCAGGGAGGTTCCCAAAAAACCTATTCTTTTTAAATTTTAAAACTAGAAGAAATAAACTTAGAGATTCCAAATTTCACTTAAAAACTAATAAGGTGGAGCTATGCTTCTAATTTTATTAAAAGATTGTAAAGATGTCTTTTACTAAAGAGAATTTCTTTACACATTTTCATGTTATACAATGAAATTGATCTGGCATCTTAATAAAGTTAAAATGTGAGTTAACTAAGTGGCATTTTAAAAGCATTAAAAGGCACCCGAATGTCTAGCTTGTTGAAGCACAGAGGGCTTTTGCCTTCAATCAGGAGCAAGCCATGTTTCCTGTTTCTTTGCAGGGAGACAGATGTTCAAGAAGACATAAGACAGAGGAAGATGGAGGCAGATTCTGGCACATTTCTTTAGACTGAAAAATGATCACATTTCCAAAGAGAAAGCTCTTCTTAATGACAGAGAAGGGCTAGGATATATGGGCAGATGACTTTTATATCAAATTCTTGATTTTATTTTTATTAAAAAATTTTAAAGTATATTTATGTATTGAGAGAGAGAGAGAGAGAGAGAGAGAGAGAGAGACAGAGACATGGAGGGACAGGGAGAGAGGGAGAGAGAATCCCAATCAGGCTCTGCACTCTCAGTGCAGAGCCTGATGTGGGGCTCAATCTCATGAACTGTGAGATCATGACCCAAGCTGAAATCAGGAGTTGGATGCTCAACTGACTGAGCCACCCAGGCACCCCAAACTCTTGATTTTATTTTAAATGTTTGTTTTAAAAGCACCCTCAACCCCAACACACACACACACACACACACACACACACACACACACACAAAGTAAAAATTCTACCACCGAAAAATATTTCTTCCATACTGGGAAGAAATGAAACTCTTGCAGTCCCACCCCACCAAGCCTACCACACAGAGGTAACCTTGCGATTTGTTCTGGCGATGCTGATTCATACGTCATTTAACTCTGAAACTGGAACTCAGCACCTGGGGCATAGGCATCTCCCAGCAGTTTTGCATGCTCGAGTGCGTCTTAGAATCGTGTGCGATCTTGCCTTACTTGCCCTTCTGCTCTGGTCAGGGAGAGAAGGAGAGCAGGTGTAGGTGCTGGTCGGGGGGCTCCTCTGAGGGCACAAATACAGGCTGGGGGGGCGTGTCAGAGGAGGGCAAGGCAGCTACCTTGTGGGGCCCTTGCTCAACACGGGGTGGGAGGTGGGCTGCAGAGCCTGAAGAGGGGCCAGAGTCCTTCGAGCTGAAGTTACTGCACTGAATGCTGATGGGAAAGCTTGCCATTTTATTTCTTAGCAGAAAAAGTTATGGTAGTGAAAGTGGGAATCACTATTCAAGGAGGAAGAAATTTCCTGATTCATGATAGAATTCCTGGACAAATGTCTTAGTCACTTGGGAAGAGGGTCAACACAAAAAGCTAAGTTAAAAAATAGATACATAATTGGGTGCATACAACGTGGTCTCAACTTAGTGAAATCAATTTCTCTATATATCTGTCTCTTAATGAATATTCAGACGTAAATGCAAGAAACTCAAATTGAAATATACCAAAATGTTATCAAATGTATACCTTATTCCCACTTGTATTTTTCCATTTGACTGTAATGAAAATGTATTTCTCTTATAGTAAAATGTTTATATGAAACCAGAATTCTACATCTTAAACTGGTCTTTGAGACAGAGAAACTGAATCTAGGGTTACTGAAGACATGTGAGAACTGGCATCAGACACCAGGGGGAAACTTTTTTAGCCTCAGGTTCTCAGTGAGGATGATTAAGTATTTCCAGAATCCTAAAGCGATCGTAATCTCTGAGTGAAATCTGGTAAGTGAAGCTTGGGCTGAAAATGAAAATTATATCCCCCATATCCTCACATGCGAGAAAGAACTTGTACAGGTGGTTTCATTGCGTCCCAGATGCCTTTGAAGTTCTGGGGTGCAGGAGGTTTGAGGCCACCTGGAGTTATGGGAAGGGTGGCCTCCCCAGGTGCAGTGAAGCCGCGGGGAGCAGGGTGGTTGCCTCCCCAAGGGGGCTGCACTGGGAGTCAGCCGGTGGCCTTGTGGAGGCCCTGAAAGCCCTTCTCTTTCACCAGGGTGCCCAGAGTCTTCTGTGAAGGAACTCATCTTTCCCCTACAAGGTGTGATGCATTTTTACCATGACTTCACATTTAACGTCATTAGATCGATATCTGCATGTCTCTATAGCTAAGAAGGGATGCTACAGTTGGTGCACAGGACCTGAAAGTACAAAGAGCGTCACTTTGACACAGCTGATTTTACACTGCCCATGACTAACCTCCTTTAACCCTGCAGGGCTGTGTGTTCCTCCAGAGGGACAAGCAGCCACTTTACCCGTCTGCTCTGGGCTCTTTCTGGCCCTCTGCAGAACAGCTTGTTGGGCTGGCTCATGCAAAAGAGGGCAGATACTTTTCTTGTTATGAAGAATAACTGGCGATTTGACTTTAGGGAACTGTATTTGAACACTTAAAATATTATTGCATTGGGAGCAAGAAATCAACCTGTAGAAATAGCCAGGTTTCCAAATACCGACATTATCTCTGGGTTCAGATTTTCAAGGGCCACTCTTCTCCCTCCTGCTCCCCTTTCCCCGCAATCTTTAATTTTACCTGCTCCTAGCTCTTTCCTTACTAGAGAATGGAATCTCAGATGCTCCTGGCAAACTCTGTGTTATTAGTACAGGATGGCTTTCTGTTATTAGATTGCATTTTATTATTTCCTTCAGCTCAGCGCATACCTGTTATTGGAGGACTCTCCCTGTGGGTTGAGATTGAAAGATGCTGCAAATGATGATGTGTTTTTATTATTTTGGGGGGGGGGCCTTGTTCCCTTGCAGCCAGGTGAGAGACCTTATGGTGGGCAGGCTGAAGGACAGGCCTGCATTACTTTAGACTGTCAGAGCCCAGCATCCTGGAATGACTGCTTTTGTTTGCCAGAGGCAGCTGCTGTGTTGTTGACTTGAGGTGCCTGTCTGGGTGAGGAGATCAGTAGGCGTTTAGGATGGCTCTCCTGGCCTCTTCGCACAGTGGGTCTAGTTTACCATCACCTCCTAGGGAAATAGATACAATTTTCCTTTGACCAGCTTTCTGTACAATTTCATGTCACGTAAGACACGTACGATTTCCACTAGAAGACAAGTCTCAAAGTACACAGTCACTTAAATTGTTAACTAGTCTTCGACAGAGTATAATAACAGCAAAAACTTTTACTTCTGAGCAGAGTGTGGTATGTGCGATGCCATCCTGCCAGGCAGGAAGCTCTCCAGGGCAATGAAATCCCTAGAATGTCACTGATAATGCCATGCACTGAGGGCGTGTCGACTCTAATTGTCTTAGCAAGCCTAGGTAGAATAATCAAATGGAACAAACCTGTTTTGAAGGCAAATGATAATAAAACACACATTGTTAAAATGTGAAAATAAAAAGAAACAATAAAAGAAAACCCCCAAACCTATTACCCCTAAGTGCCTGTTATATCATTTGAAATCTGGGGCTAAAACTTCATTTTTCTTTCTGTCCCTCTTTTGTGTCCAGTGTTCTGGGAAGGAACCCAGAGCATCAAGCACTTTGTGTGGTTTAGGATGTGCTTACTCATGTACACAGGGCTTTGAGTAAGAATTTAAGACTCAGAAAAAAAGTCCAATTTGAATCTGGTCCTAACCCACTGGCCACTTCAACTAGAAATCGAGCCCACTTCAGAGAAGGCAAAATGCTGCTTGGGAGCAGAGCAGTGCTGAAGGACTTACCAAATTCCAGGTCTTTGATGTTGCAGTGAAAGACGACTTCTTCATTCACCATGAGTTCTACCACATTCCAGTCTTCTATCTTTTCTAGGATGACATTGTGTCCATCTCTGGCCAACACAGCTGGAAAAGATGGAGAGGAGTGTGGGTGGCATAAGGACAGGCTCTAGATTAACCTGCCATGCAGATGTTCTCATGGATGCCAGCAGCTGGCTTGGTTTCCAGTTGCCCGTGGCTATAACTCCAGTTGCCCTGTTGGGTACCTACCTGGTGCTGGCCCGGTGTGCCCTCACCTTTTTTTCTGGAAAGCACAGCCAGAGACCTGAGCAATTCAGGTTTTGGTTGCAATTTGCCCCAGACCCATAGGATATGTGGAAATAGGAGATGTCTCTAGGAAGAGTTTTTGAACTTTTTTTTATAGAGATGATACTCAGTGCTGGAGGGGATGGGGGGAATTAGGTAACTTCTTATCCTGCTGATGGAAGTATAAATTGGCCACCTTTCTGGAGTTAATTTGGCAATACAAGCCTCAAAAGCCTCAAAAATTTTTAGAATTACAGAATAAACTCTGGCCAGGGGATATGTGCTTATAAGAAAGCTTCCTCAGGAAAAAAACCAAAACAAAACAGAAATACAGGCAGACTTTTGTAACGAGAGGTTCCTTTCTGCAGTTTTATAATAGAAAATACTTTGTATAACCTATTGTTCAAATCATAAGAAGATGATAGGTCCATATGATGAGTTTTTTTCTGATCATTTCAGAAAATGTTTATTCATTTTTTTAATAGCAAGAAAAATATTTGTAATATGTGCAAACAATCAGGGTACATGTATAGCATATATGAAAACACATCTTCACTACTAATTAGAGTATGTATATGTAATAGGAAAAGAAAAGAAATATTCAGTGGTTATCTCTCTGGTAAGAGTGTGTGAAACTTCTTTGTCTTTATTCTTCCAGCATTTTCCAGATTTTCTATACTAAGGAGAAATAAAATGCTTTTTATTTTTTGTTTTGTTTTAAAGCTAATGAACTGAACTTTTATTCACACCTTTGGAAGTTGCTTTTTGGTTATCACTTCCCTAGAGATGAGCCATGGAAAAGTTGTTAGATCTATTCTCTAACGTGGAAACGCAAAAGTGTAGGAGTTTAGGAGAAATGATGTGCATGAACAGCATGGGATTCTGTTTTCTCTAACATGTCTATCCTCCGTTTTCCTGACATGTTCACCTTGTAACATTGGTGGTAGAGTCGGTGTGCTCAATCACCATCTTTGGCCGTCTTCATGCATCAGTGAGAATTTTGGTTAAGTTGGGATGAGGAATCCGATGAAGGGCGTGGTTTTTTTTTTTTTTTTTTTTTGAGTCTTAGCATTGCAATCAGTCTTATGTGCAGAAAAGCAGACAATTATGTCAGTTAATGGCACTTAATTACAGAGACAATTGCTGCTTCAAAATGTTGGCGTGTCCACTTCTTCATCTTTCAATCAGCTCAAGAACATCCAGCCCCAACTGTGAACATTTTAATTGCGTGATTTTAATTTCACTTCTGGAAAGGAACTTCAGAGAGTAACTCAGTGAGGATCTCCATCAACGAGATAGCGCTCCTTGGGCACCCAGCGGGAACCCTAATTGACCCTGCATCGGCTAACGCCTCTCTCTACGAACACCCACATCTTTTCCTCTGGCATATTTATGTTATTGTATCCTATTTAAGTGTCTTGTATTAAACATCTTTGGAGGAAGGCACTGACGAATGCCTTGTTGAAACGAAGCAGTCCATGCAGTTTGGGATGGCCAGGGGACAGTCTAGGAAGCAGAAAGGCAGTCTATAGGCAGAGATTTCTGGGAAGCAGACACTCTCCCAGCAGCACCCCATCAGGAGAGGGGATGTGTAGCCTGAGAGGGAAAAGTTGCAAGTGAGTGGGTAGGGGGCAATTTGGCCTCCAGAACCTTGGCTTTGCCTTGTCAGAAGATGTTCCTGGGAAATGTACTTCAATTTGGTAGGAAGAAATCAGGAACAAAACAGCTTCTCTGTTCCAACCCCATCTCTGGAGGCAAGGTGTTACCTCTATACTACTAACACACAACAGCGACTCTCTAAGGCCTGGGGGTTCTGGAGAGAAGGAGGCACAGACTGTGTCTGGAGTTTCTCACTGTAATGCAGCGTAAGTGAGGAAGGGCTCTGCACGAGGAGACCTGGGAAGGCGCACACCCTTCGGTGGTCCACAGACCTTTCCTTTCTCAGAGGGCAGAGCCCTGTCTGACTGAGTCTCACATAGCATCTGGGTCTGGGGTTACTTTTATGAGAAAGGCAGCACTCTTTCATGGCAAAGCGAATCTAAGAAACAGGATTTGATGTACCAAATAATCCACCCTGTGGAAGTGGGGGTGCCAAATAATGAGAGTCTGCCTCCTACTTGAGCAAATCAAGCCCTACAGGGAGAGACCCTCTTAAGACAGCATACCACTTCTCACTTCACTTTCTACATGGTTCGCAAAGCATGGGCTCTCGGGGCCTTTAAGGGAGCACATCTCCCTCACTGACCCTAATCCCCCCACCCCAACCCCACCAGATGCTTGGTGTTAATATAGCTTGTTAAATAAACAAACTCAATTCAATGGTGCTGGGAATCTCCAATGACTCTCTTGGATCTTGAGTGACCTAGGTCTGATTCTTATTAAAGCAATGAGCCACCCCAGACCCCACATCATATATTCCCCCACAGGATGCCTGCCCCCTTGTCATCAGTCTGGGGTGTGTTGAGCCCAGCTGTAGGGTGGTCAGTGCGGGCTTAAGGGATCAAACCTGGAGAAGCACCAGAATTCCTGCAGCTCATCCAAATGCCGCCTCTCTACATGGAGGACCCATTCTTTCCTACGAGCTGCTGTGGGGTTGTCTATTCAAAGAAAGGTCAGATAAATACACTCCATGCAACAAAGTCTTTCCAAAGGCGGTAGCTAAACTCCAGCATAAATCAACCAGAAGCTGTAAGGCCACCCGCAGAATGCCTGCCTCTTTGAAGTGGCACCTCATCCTTCAAGGGGGATCTGGGTAAGCTGAAGGGAAACAGAAAAGCCTCCCTTTTCTCAGTGCTGGCGGAATTGGGCACCATCTGGGAGGGATTTAAACACTGCTAGTTAGGAAATCAAGGCAAACAGACAGACATCTCCCCCTTCTCTGCTGGGCACAGATGAAATGCCTATGATTATTGATGTGAGCAGCTAATGCATAGCTAGGGACAGGAGAATGGCACACAGGGTGTTGTCACTAAGTAAGCATAGATCCAATTTTTATGGGTTTGTTTCAATTCCTTTTAGTTCCTTTTCGCAGCTCATTTGGCAGACTTAAGGACAGTAGACAAGGAGCAACCATGGTCAGGAGATTACTTAGGACTTTGGTTAAGCATTACATAGTTTAGTTTCATTAATATTGAGTCCATAATAGAGACGCTTTTGCTGAACCATTATAACTTGTGGGTAATAAAAAAAGAACAAAAATTTTCAGATTCCTTAAGGCACAGTAAATTCAGGAAATATCAGGCATATTTCCAAAGCCAGCAGGACTTCAGGAAATGATAAAGGGCTATGATTTTTAAAGAAACATACAGAATTCAGATGCAGATTTTACAGATGGGGACCTGTGAATGCACCACTCTGCTTGGTGTGATGTTAGTATTGACTCTAAAGTGGTGGGGGGAGTGTGGAGCAGAATGGGGTCGCAGGGGTGGGGGGACCAGATACTCCCTGCTTCGCTTTTGTTAACACCCTGGCATTTGTCACCAGTCCTCAGTGAATGTTGGCTGCTGGTACGATATGAATCATCATTCAGGGATACACAAACTAACTTTAAACATCAGCCACCTGCTGATAGCTTGCAATGTGCTTCTTCAACCATAAAAATTCTCCCCTTGATCTTCTCAAGATACTCCTTCCCCTCCCCTACTGCGGGAAGAACTGCTTGTGCCCTTGGCTTCCTCATCTCTCCCTGCATCTTAACCTCCTGCCAATGAAGGCTTCAGCCCACCTTCTCTTGATCCTGTGCTCTCAGAGGTGGAGAACCATCAGCACATTCAGTGGCTCACACAGTTCTCCCGCCCCTCTTAGTAAACTGATAGTCTGACTCATCTCCTTTCTTACTTCTTTTTTTAAAAATGTTTTTATTTATTTTTGAGACAGAGAGAGACAGAGCATGAGCAGGGGAGGGGCAGAGAGAGAGGGAGACACGGAATCCAAAGCAGGCTCCAGGCTCTGAGCTGTCAGCACAGAGGGGCTCAAACTCATGGACTGTGAGATCATGACCTGAGCTAAAATCAGACGCTTAACCGACTGAGCCACCCAGGCGCCCCTCTTACTTCTTTAAAATACTCCTGCTGGAAAAAAATAAAGAAACCACCCCAAACTATTTTAAACTCTAAAATTTTATCAGATTAATTTTTTTAATGTTTACTTTTGAGAGAGAGAGACACACAGAGCACAAGCGGGGGAGAGGCAGAGAGACAGGGAGACACAGAATCCGAAGCAGGCTCCAGGCTCCACACTGTCAGCACAGAGCCTGATTCAGGGCTGAACTCATTCATGAACCATGAGATCATGACTTGAGCCAAAGTTGGAGACTTAACTGACTGAGCCACTGAGGCACCCCATGAATTTTTATCAGATTATAAATGTGATGCAGACCCACGATTTTTAAAAAACCTCACAATTATAGGACAGAACATTTTAAATCACCCATAATTCTTCCTCCTCCCCCCGCCCCCCTTTGTCCTTTTCAGTGGAAGTTGGATCACAGTGTACATGGAATTCAGGAACACACCTTACTCCCTTAACGTCATGTCGTGGTGATCCAGTTCTGTCAGTATATACATGGACCAGCTGCACTGCATTTCATGTGACAGCTGTACTGCAATGTATTCAAGCTGGTCCTTTCTCTGGTTGTTTTCAATTTTCCACTATCAGCAAGAACATTGCAGGAAACATTCCTGGGCATCCCTCTGTGTACATGTACGAGTTTATGTACACATGGGAGAGACTGAGAAATGGAATAGCTGGGTTCCATAGTATATGGTTAAATTTTAAGACATGGCCAAGTTGGCCTCTAAAGTTCTGTACCATTTTGCCTTCCTATCCCAAGTCTCTGAGAATATTTTTTTCTATGTCCTTCATTAACCATGAATTCACCTTTACTAGAAATGACTCCTATTTAACAGTTTGGTGCCCAGTAGCCATTTTTGTCTTGAAATCATCTCACTTGCCTCTGTCTCTGGGGTCTCTCTTGCCTCTGCACCCCTCAGAGGGGCCACTGCCAAGGTCCTGCTGTTCGCTGGTTCTGTCTTTCCTTGATTTCTCTCCAAGTCTCACCTCCTGTGGATCCAGTGTTCAGCTCCATTCAGGTTAATTTTATTTATTTAATGCTTATTGACCCTTAAGATATACCTGGCACAGTTCTGGACACTGGGACACAGCAGAGAACAGGGCAGACCGGAACCCCTGCTATCCTGAAGCAAACCTCCCGGCAAATAGGTGAAATGTACGTTTCACCTAGAAAAAGATGGAGTCTTGATCAATGAGGGCCTAGAAAAAGAGTGTGCTCAAACTTATGAGCACTAGGAAGAAGTAAAGAAGGAAGGAAGGAAGATAGGGAAGAGGCAGGCAGAGGGAGGTGTTGACATTTTTGATAGGGATGCTCAAGGAACTGCTGTGGATGAAGGTGACTTTTAAGAAACACCCAGAGGCTGCGAGGGAGTGAAGAGTGAGGACAATGCAGGAATCTGGAGGAAGAGCATTCCAGGTGGAGCAGCTGCCACACCTGGAGGTCAAAGTGCACCAGGGGTGTTCAAGGGCCAATGAGGAGGTCGGTGTGGCTGCAGCTGAGTGACTGAGGGTACAGAGTGTGTAGTGACAGAGGAAATGAGGTCAGGGAGGACACCTATAGGCCACTGCAAGCCTTTGACTTCTCCCTTGAGTGAGCTGGGAGCCACCAGGATGTTCTTGGAGGCACAGGCCATGCTATGACTCAAGTTTAAAGGCATCACCCGGCTTTGGTGCTGAGGACAGACTGCAGGGTCAAGGGTGGTCACAGGGAACTCAGCAGAGAGATAGGGGCACTTATCCAGGCAGGAGATGATGGTGTTTGTGATGAATGTGAAGCAAAGAGAGGACAGAAAGTTGCCTGCAAAGTTTTTGGCCTGAGTAACTAAAAGAACAGAGCTGTGTGAACTGAGAGGGAGAGAATGCAGAGGGGCTGGTTTGGGGTGGGTATTAGGTTTAGAAACTTCGGACATATTAGTCTGAGATGCCTACTAAACACCCCAGTGACAATGAGAAATCCTGATGGGAGAGAGAAATTTGGGAGCCATCAGCACATAGATGTTATTTAAACTCATAACTGCTTCTGACTCAAATCTGCCTTTGTCTTTCCCCTGAACTTCAGAACGTAATTTCTAACCTCTTAATATCTCTTAATAATTAATCTTTTCTCACTTCTCCTCCCTAAATCTCTTCCTTGAGAATTGGCCTCTTAAGGCACATCCTTAATCTCACGATTCTTTAGCTCAAGAAACTTTGCTGGCTCCCTGTTGCCAAGGGTAAAACAGTCGTGACTCTCTTGTTACATACCATCCTCCAGCCAGACCCAGCGGCTTGCTGCTCCCCAGCTTGCCCCAAGTGGCTCCCTCCTTCCCTTCCTAGTAACCCCGTGCCCTGAAATAATAAGAACGAATGCTTGTTGAACATTTACTATGTGCAGGTATGGTATTCATGACTCTGCATTTTCCCACTGGAATCTCACATCAGCGAGGTAGGGATCTGCTCCCATTTTACCAATAAGTAAACTGAGGCTTGCAAAAGTGAAATAACTTGATCTTGGCTTTGGCCACAGACCTACTAAATGGTGGAGACCCATTCAAAATTAGATTGGTTGGACTTCAGAGTCCTTGCACTTGACCTCTGCTCATGCCATTTTCTCTGCCAACTGTGCCAAGAGCGCAAGTAGGAGACAGGTGACCAGGTGATCCATGGGATTTGTGTACAAACTAGATGGGAAGTATCCCCCACTTCAATACCTGTAATTTGTAGGTTATAACGAAATGTTTATTTATGCGTTCTCCTTTAATATAATTCTTGGTAGGGAAATGATCTAGTTGGACTCTAGATAGTCATGCTCGCTATGGCAGCAGCAAGAAACATAATGAAAAAGGGTCTGCAGGCATCAGCACAATGGCGGAGTAGGCACTCCAAACTCCCATTACTCCATAGAGACATTAACGTTCTGTTGTCAAAAAAACAGCAGAAACTGTCAGAACAAACTTTGTCAGAACTCTGGAAAACAAAGTTGGCAAAAGAGTAAACACTGGGTCAAGACAAAGCCAACTTTAAGATGCTAAGAAAGCTTTGTGGCATCTTTACTTGTCCTTGCCTCACCTCCTCCCTCACTTGCTGGCAGCCTTGAAGATAATAGCCCTTGTCCCCAGTGTGGGTCCTCGTCCCCATGTCTAGAGGGAGCAAAGCAAACCATGTTTTGCAAATTCCTGTTTGTCTGTTCCTCCCTGTCTGGGGGCTCCCTAGGGACTGGCACAAGGCCCTCGTCTATGTTTCACCTAATGTTGAACTCACACAAGGTGGAAAAGCTGTGGGCAGCGTGCGGGGAAATGAAAAATGCATAGCTGTCTGGGCAAAAGACTGTTGAGACATACAATAAACCTCATGAAGCCAGGGAGGGAAAGCTGGTGAGAAGTTTCTGATGGGAAATTAGAGCATTTAAAAGCACTGAAGACTGAAGACCCAGGCCTGGGCTCTCTTCTCGTTCTATATGTGATCCCCAAGTCCATGACTCAGACCATTCTATCTCTAGTTCAGACTTTTTCTCTGAGCTCTAGAACTGCAGAGCTAACTCAGTACCTCCATCTACACAGCTGAAAACACATGAAGTTTAATATGGTCGAAATGGAGCATGTTCCTCCAAATTACAGTCCATCTGTGTTGTCATCTTCAGTGTAGAGCACTTCCATCCATCAGCACTTTGATCAAGCCAGACACTGACTGGATCCAGAGGATATCCTCCTGACCCTCGCCCCCCCACCCCCACCTCTTTCCTCTTACTTTTTTTTTTTTCCTTCCTCTTACTTTAATCCACTGCCCCTCTATGGCTGTCCTGGTCCAAGCTACTCTCATCTCTCCCTTGTACCACCTGAAGTCTCTTGACTTGTCTCTTCACTTCCATTCTTGGCCCCCTCTGCTCTGTTCTCCTCAGACAGCCACAGTTTGACCCCCCCACCCCGCCCCGCCTGAAACTTGCATAGGGCCGTGCAGGATCTGCCCCTGTCTACCTCTCCAACCTCATCCTTCTTGCAGTTCAACAAATACCTCATTTGTTCATGCTTCCAGCCTTTGTAGTTTCTCTGGCATGCTCTTTCTTCTCTTTACCTGGTTTTCTCTCCCTACTTTTTAAAGCTCAACTCAAGTATAATTCCAGTGAACAAACCTTTCCAGATCTTCCCCTCTCCCCTCCAATTATAGCCAGTGGCAGGCCCCACTCTAATCGCATTCCTCTGTTGGAGGCTCAGCACAACTGTTAACTAGTAGTCAACAATGAGAAGGTCATTTTAAGGACATGTACCTTGGTTTGCAAGTATGTCCCCAGTACCTGGAAGAGTGTCCAACACATATTAGATGCTCAGTAAAGGTTCGTTGCATGATTGAATGCTGAAAATGTAGACTCTCCACCATTTTACAGCCACATGACTTTGGAAAAGTCACTTAATATTCTTGATCTTCTGTTCAAGCAGGATTATGTGATCTTTCCCATTCAAATGATTTGTATAAACTGCCTGGTACCCAGTGGGCTCCCAGTACATGTTTGTTTCCACTCCTATTTTGAAGCAGTAGAAGCCAGAGGAAGATGCTAAGTCATCCTGGGGAAGTAGAGGCTCAGGGAAGACTCTCCAGAGGTTATGGTGCTTGGTCTGGGTCAGCGGAAGGAAGGAGGTATAGGCAGAGGGTACCGCCTGCACAGGTGCTCAGAGGTTGGGGTACACCTGGGCACACGCAGTTGGGTGGCCTTCTGGCTCTCGGCTGCCCACCTTGCAGGCCCTCTAGGCGGAAGGTACGGTACTCCACAGACAGGCCGACTGCACTGTATGGCCCATAGCGCAAGATGACTAACGCGTTTTTCGGCATGTCTGCCGAGCACCCAGCCTGCGCGAAGGCGCAATACAGACTGCTAGGCAACTGCTCTGCAGGCCCTTGGGAGAGGGTGTGGCCACGGAACAGTGGGCGGGGCCAGGGCGGGTAGGGGTGGAACTTGAGGATCCTCCCCACAAGTCCCTTCCTGAGAGTCTGTGTCAGGGGTGGGGATGAGGGTTCTTCCTTTCTGGGTGTCTGCCCCACCATCACTGGGGTGCAAGAAAGGTGCGGTGGTAGTTTGAGGCGACAGCCAGATAAATGCGGGATTTCTACTTGGTATGGCACGTGTTAGTGATAAATAACAAGAGCCAGCATTTATAGCTAGTTACAGAAAGTATTGTCAAGTGACATGCTAAGCACTTTCCATGTATTATCGCATTTAACCTTTTTACCATCCTTCTGAAGTAGGTTGTATTATGTATTTTGTATTTACAAAACTAAGGCTCAGAGGGCCCAGGTAGCCTTCCAAGGCAAGTCAGTGGTGTAGGATGGATTGGAACGCCTTGTAAGGTGCCTATATATAGAGAGGTGGTTTTTGTTTTGTTTTGTTTTGTTTTGTTGTTTTTTGTTTTTTATCAATTCTTGAAACTGAATTTAAGTCCTTCATCTGTTTTCTGAAAAATGTGAATCATTATCTCTTCACATATTGCTTCTGGTCCCATTTTCTCACTTTTTAGGGACTTCAGTTAAATTTATGTTAGACCTTCCAACTGTATTCTTCATGTCTCTTCTCTGCTGTGTTTTTCTCTTTTCAATCTTCTTTTGGACTGTATATGTGTATGTGTGCATTCATTCATTCATTCATTCATTCATTTTTACCTGTAATCCAGTTTACTAATTTTCTCTGTAGCTGTGTCTTAACTGCTATTAGAGCCATCAATATGGTTGGTTTTTTTTTTTTTTTCAGTTATTTGTGTTTTAATTCTGGAATTTTACTTTGGTCCTTTTTCAAATCTGCTGTGACACTTTCTATACTTTTCAGTTTCTTGCCAAGTGTTTTAGGTTTGAGGTTATCTTCTTGATCATAGTAAAGATACTTATTTTATAGTCTGCATTTGAGAATTCCACTATCTGGAGACCCCATGTTTCTGTTTCTGTTTTTATTTCTACTAGTGTCTGCTTATTTTGTCTAGAGCTCTTGGTTTACTTTCAATGTGTACTGGACATTGTATCTGAAAAATTATTTGTAGGAACATTTTGAGGCCAAGGGTGATGTTATCTTCCTCTATAGAAGACTTTTTTTTTTCTTCACTGCTTGCCAATTCCCAGTAACACCAGTAACCCAGGATCATCTTAATATGACTTCAGGGCTTATGGTTATCTGAGTCATCCAGATGGCTTGAAACTGGGAGCAGACCAGGTGGAGATTTGTTCACTTATATTTTATCCTCATTTCTGCCCTAATGAGGGTGGTCGCTTGCCAGGATTCACCCGTGGTGGTGCTGGGCTCCAGTTTTTATATGCCTAATGCTGCAAAGACAAAAATTGCATCTTACCTTCTAGGTTGCCTATTCAAGATCACTAGACAGCTCCGGAGTAAAAACATCTCCAGTGCTATGCTTACTTACTCTCATCCTCTCCCTGATCTTGATCTAGGTTAGGTCTTTTATGATTTCAAGAAGATTTTTAAAAAACATATATGCCAGATTTTTAAAAATGTCTTCTGTAGGAAGCTTTGTCTGAATTAGCTAGTCTACCATTATTAGAGGCAGAAGATGCCCCTGTTGAAGTTTTGTTGGAGTTGAATTGAATCTAGAGATCAATTTGGGGAAAACTAACATCTTTCTGAGGCTTTCATATTCATGATCTTGAAATACCTCTCCTTTATTTAGATCTTCTTCAATGTATTTTAGTGCAGTTTATAATTATCTGTGTATAGGTCTTCATGTCTTTTGTTAGATTTATTGCTAGGTTCTATTGTAAATCATGTATTCTGTATTGTGATTTTATTGTTTGTTGCTGGTATGTAAAACAAAATTGACTTTTATATGTTGGTTTTATGTAAGCAGCCTTGATCTTTTTAGTTGATTTCTGTTTATTTATATATAGATTCTTTTGGATTTTCTTATTGGCAATCACTTTGCAGAAAATGGTCGTTTTTTTTTTCTTTTATTAAACTTTTGTTTCTTTTTCTTGTTATCTTGTTGCACAGTCTAGAACCTCTAGTTAAATGATGAACAGAAGTGGAAATAGTAGATATCCTGTTTTTATTTTGTTTTATATTATTTTATTTTTTTAATTTACATCCAAGTTAGTTAGCATATAGTACAACAGTGATTTCAGGCGTAGATTCCTTAATGCCCCTTACCTATTTATCCCATCCCTCCTCCCACAATCCCTCCAGTAACCCTCTGTTCTCCATATTTAAGAGTCTCTTATGTTTTGTCCCCTCCCTGTTTTTATATTATTTTCGCTTCCCTTCCCTTGTGTTCATCTGTTCTGTGTCTTAAAGTCCTCATATGAGCGAAGTCCTGTCATATTTGTCTTTCTCTGACTGACTAATTTCGCTTAGCATAATACCCTCTAGTTCCATCCACATAGTTGCAAATGGCAAGATTTCATTCTTTTTGATGGCCGAGTAATACTCCATTGTATAGATATATACCACATCTTCTTTATCCATTCATCCATCGATGGACATTTGGGCTCTTTCCATACTTTGGCTATTGTTGATAGTGCTGCTATAAACATTGGGGTGCATGTGTCCCTTTGAAACAGCATACCTGTATCCCTTGGATAAATGCCTAGTAGTGCAATTGCTGGGTCACAGGGTATTTCTATTTTTAATTTTTTGAGGAACCTCCATAGTGTTTTCCAGAGTGTCTGCACCAGTTTGCATTTCCACCAGCAGTGCAACAGAGACCCTCTTTCTCCACATCCTCACCAACATCTGCTGTTGCCTGAGTTGTTAATGTTGGCCATTCTGACAGGTGTGAGGTGGTATCTCTTTGTGGTTTTGATTTGTATTTCCCTGATGATGAGTGATGTTGAGCCTTTTTTCAAGTGTCAGTTGGCCATCTGGATGTCTTCTTTGGAGAAGTGTCTATTCATGTCTTTTGCCCATTTCTTCACTGGACTATTTGTTTTTTGGGTGTTGAGTTTGATAAGTTCTTTAAAGATTTTGGATACTAACCCTTTATCTGATATGTCATTTGCAAATATCTTCTCCCATTCCGTCGATTGCCTTTTAGTTTTACTGATTGTTTCCTTCGCTGTGCAGAAGCTTTTTATTTTGATGAGGTTCAAGATTGCTTTGGCTATTCGGGGTCTTTTCTGGTTCCATACATATTTTAGGATTGTTTGTTCTAGCTCTGTGAAGAATGCTGGTGTTATCTTGATAGGGATTGTATTGAATATGTAGATTGCTTTGGGTAGTACTGACATGGTAACAATATTTGTTCTTCCTACCCAGGAGCATGGAATATTTTTCCATTTTTTTGTGCCTTTTTCAATTTATTTCATAAGATTTCTATAGTTTTCAGTGTATAGATTTTTCACCTCTTTGGTTAGGTTTATTCCTAGGTATTTTATGGGTTTTGGTGCAATTGTAAATGGGATTGATTCCTTGATTTTTCTTTCTGTTGCTTCATTGTTGGTGTATAGGAATGCAACCAATTTCTGTGCATTGACTTTATATCCTGCCACTTTGCTGAATTCATGAATCAGCTCGAGCAGTTTTTTGGTGGAATCTTTTGAGGTTTCCGTGTAGAGTATCATGTCATCTGTGAAGAGTGCAAGTTTGACCTCCTCCTAGCCAATTTGGATGCCTTTTATTTCTTTGTGTTGTCTGATTGCTGAGGCTAAGACTTCCAATACTATGTTGAATAACACTGGTGAGAGTGGACATCCCTGTCTTGTTCCCGACCTTAGGGGGAAAGCTCTCAGTTTTTCCCCATTGAGGATGATATTAGCGTTGGGCCTTCATATATGGCTTTTATGATCTCGAGGTATGATCTTCCTATCCCTACTTTCTTGAAAGTTTTTATCAAGAAAGGATGCTGTGTTTTGTCAAATGCTTTCTTTGCATCTATTGAGAGGATCATGTGGCTCTTGTCCTTTCTTTTATTGATGTGATGAATCACATTGATTGTTTTGAGGATATTGAACCAGCCCTGCATCCCAGGTATAAACCCTGCCTGGTTATGGTGAATAATTATTTTAATGTATTGTTGGATTCAGTTGGCTAATATCTTGTTGAGGATTTTTGCATCCATGTTCGTCAGGGAAATTGGTTTATAATTCTCCTTTTTAGTGGGGTCTTTGTCTGGTTTTGGAATCAAGGTAATTCTGGCTTCATAGAAAGACTTTGGAAGTTTTCCTTCCATTTCTATTTTTTGGAACAGTTTCAAGAGAATAGGTGTTAACTCTTCTTAAATGTTTGGTAGAATTCCCCTGGAAAGCCATCTGGCCCTGGACTCTTGTTTTTTGGGAGATTTTCGACTACTAATTGAACTTCTTTGCTGATTATGGGTCTGTTCAAATTTTCAATTTCTTCCTGTTTTAGTTTTGGTAGTTTATATGTTTCGAGGAATGTGTCCTTTTCTTCCAGATTGCCCATTTTATTGGTGTATAATTGCTCATAATATTCTCTTATTATTGTTTTTATTTCTGTTGTGTTGGCTGTGATCTCTCCTCTTTCATTCTTGATTTTATTTATTTGGGTCCTTTCCTCTTTCTTTTTGATCAAACTGGCTAGTGGTTTACCAATTTTGTTAATTCTTTCAAAGAACCAGCTTCTGGTTTCACTGATCTGTTCTACTGTTTTTGTTGTTGTTGTTTGCTTGTTTGTTTCAATAGCATTGATTTCTGCTCTAATCTTTATTATTTCCTGTCTTCTGCTGGTTTTGAGTTTTATTTGCTCTTCTTTTTCAAGCTCTTCAAGGTGTAAGCTGAGGTTGTGTATCTGAGACCTTTCTTCCTTTTTTAAGAAGGCCTGGATTGCCATACACTTTCCTTTTATAACTGCCTTTGCTGCGTCCCAGAGGTTTTGGGCTGTGGTGTTATCATTTTCATTGGCTTCTATGGAGTTTTTAATTTCCTCTTTAACTTCTTGGTTAGACCATTCATTCTTTAGTAGAGTGTTCTTTAGTCTTCAAGTATTTGTTACCTTTCCAAAATTTTTCTTCTGGTTGATTTCGAGTTTCATAGCATTGTGGTCTGAAAATATGCACAGTATGATCTCAATTTTTTTGTACTTACTTAGGGCTGATTTGTGTCCCAGTACGTGGTCTATTCTGGAGGACATTCCATGTGCACTGGAGAAGAATGTATATTCTTCTGCTGTAGGATGAAATGTTCTGAATATATCTGTTAAGTCCATCTGGTCCAGTGTGTCATTCAAAGCCATTGTTTCCTTGTTGATTTTTTGATCAGATGATCTGTCCATTGCTGTGAGTGGGGTGTTGAAGTCTCCTACTATTATGGTATTATTATCGATGAGTTTCTTTATGTTTGTGATTAGTTGATTTATATATTTGGGTGCTCTCACATTTGGAGCATAAATGTTTACAATTGTTAGGTCTTCTTGATGGATAGACTCCTTAATTATGATATAATGCCCTTCTTCATCGCTTGTTACAGTCTTTATTTTAAAGTCTAGATTGTCTGATATAAGTATGGCTACTCAGGCTTTCTTTTGTCAACAATTAGCGTGATAGATGGTTCTCCATCCCCTTGCCATCTGAAGGTGTCTGTAGGTCTAAAGTGGGTCGCTTGTAAACAGCAAATAGATGGATCTTATTTTCTTATCCATTCTGTTACCCTATGTCTTTTTATTGGAGCATTGAGTCCATTGACGTTTAGAGTGGGTACTGAAAGATATGAATTTATTGCCATTATGTTGCTTGTAGAGTTGGAATTTCTGGTGGAGTTTTCTGGTCCTTTCTAATCTTTGTTGCTTTTGGTATGTATTTACTTATATAAATATATATTCTCATCTTTTCTCCCCTCAGAAAGTCCCCCTTAAAATTCCTTGCAGGGCTGGTTTAGTGGTCACAAACTCCTTTAATTTTTATTTGTCTGGGAAGCTTTTTATCCATCCTTCTATTTTGAATGACAGCCTTGCTTGACAAAGAATTCTTGGCTGCATATTTTTCTGATTCAGCACACTGAATATATCTCTGCCACTCCTTTCTGGCCTGCCAAGTTTCTGTGGATAGGTCTGCTGCAAACCTGATCTGTCTTCCCTTGTATGTTAGGGACTTTTTTCCCCTTGCTGCTTTCATGATTCTCTCCTTGCCTGAGTATTTTGTGAATTTGACTATGATATGCCTTGTTGATGGTCGGTTTTTGTTGAATCTAATGGGGGTCCACTATGCTTCCTGGATTTTGATGTCTGTGTCTTTCCCCAGGTTAGGAAAGTTTTCCGCTATGATTTGCTCACATAACCCTTCTACCCCTATTTCTCTTTCTTCCTCTTCTGGGACCCCTATGATTCTGATGTTGTCCCTTTTTAATGAGTCACTGATTTCTCTAATTCTTAAATTGTACTCTTTTGCCTTAATCTCCCTCTTTTTTTTTTTTTTTTTTGCTTCATTATTCTCCATAAGTTCGTCCTCTATATCACTGATTCTCTGTTCTGCCTCATCCATCCTTGCTGCTGCTGCATCCATCCGTGATTGCAGCTAAGTTATAGCATTTTTTATTTCATCCTGACTAGCTTTTACTTCTTTTATCTCTGCAGAAAGGATTCTAATCAATTTTCGACTCCAGCTAGTATTCTTATTATTGTGATTCTAAATTCTGGTTCAGACATCTTGCTTGTATCTGTGTTGGTTAAGTCCCTGGGTGTCGTTTCTTCCTGCTCTTTGGGGTGAATTCCTTTGTTTGGTCATTTTGAAGGGAGAAAAGGAATTAATGAGGTAGAAAAGTTAAAATTAAAAAAATTAAAATTCAAAAATTAAAAACAAACACATACACACACACAAAATCGAATAAATGATGCTAGACCCTAGGTGTGTTTTGGTCTGGGTGGTGAAAGGGTCTTGATAGAATAGAGAAAAAATGGGGTAAAAAAAGGATATCATTTTAAAATTTGAAAAAATGAAAACATTCAAATATAATAAAATGAAATGATGGAAGTAAAATTGAATTCGAAAAATTTACAAAAAAGTAAAAAATATAGTTGAAATAATTAAAAAGTATATATATATATATATATTTTTAAGTTTTTTTCCAACGTTTATTTATTTTTGGGACAGAGAGAGACAGAGCATGAATGGGGGAGGGGCAGAGAGAGAGGGAGACACAGAATCGGAAACAGGCTCCAGGCTCTGAGCCATCAGCCCAGAGCCTGATGCGGGGCTCGAACTCACGGACCATGAGATCGTGACCTGGCTGAAGTCGGACGCTTAACCGACTGCGCCACCCAGGCGCCCCAAAAAATATATATTTTAAAAAAATAATTGAAAATAAAAAGTTTTTTTTCTCTTTCTGTATTCGAGAAAAGAAAAGAAAGAGGAAAAAAAAAAGAAAATTGAATAGATGGACCAGCAAACAGACTGAAATACGATTGAAATTACTTTGTTTTCTCCTAGAAGTCGAACTATGAAGTGCTTTATAGTCCATAAACTAAGCAGGCAGAGAGATTTGTGTTCCTGAAGAACAAGGTTGGCCCAGTTGGGCGGGGCTTCGTGTAATGGTCCATTCTCCACTAGATGGTGCTGCTTAGCCTACGCTTTGGAGGGAGTGTTGTGGTGCCTGTTAAGTGTGTATGCTCATGCGCAGGAGTGGTGAAAATGGCGTCACCCAGCTACCAGTCTCTAGTATTGGAACTCTGTTCTCCTCGATCAGCAATCACACACCCATCTTTTGTTGTCCTTTCTCTCTGGCTTCCATCCACTTTCCGCTCTTACACTGCCCATGACCAAGCCCCTGGTAGCACTTCCCTCCTGAGTTTTATCTCAGATGTTGCTATTTTTCCCAGCCCCTTACTTCTGAAGCACTGCGGCTTTGACCCATTCTGCCCCTCTGTGGGAGGGTCTTACCAAGCAATGGCCGGGTGTCAGCTGCACCCAGGAACGTTCACAGGACTGTGCTGCTGTAGATGCCTGGAGACTGCAGCTGGGCACCAGCCTGCCCCAGAAAAAGTTTGCGTGATGGTGGCAGCAGCAGTGTTTCAGGGATTATGGAAAATCACGGCACACATCTGGCACATGGCTTCACCCCCAATGACCTTGTTCCAGCCCCAGCAAATGTGGTTGTTCTCCCAGGTCCGCTGGGGCCTTTGGGGGAGCCACACAGCCTCTACCAGGTGTCCTCCCAGCAGGGGAACCACCTTTCCCCATGTGGCCCCGAAGAACTCTGGACTTCATTCTGTTCCTGGGGATTCGCCCTTCCCACCAGAGCACCACCAGGTATCAAGCTGCAGGGTTTCAGACTCTGCACTCCCCCTGTTTATAGAGTCTTAATGGAAGTTAAACCCTCTCCTTTCTCCTTTCTCCCTTTTTAGTTCAGTCCCTGTGGCTGTTTCCACTTTTCCACTTTCTCTCCAGCTGCTTTTGGTGGGGGGTGTTTTTCCCGTATTCCCCCCCACCCATCTCTGTCCTCTCTCCGCAAGCAAAAACAGCTCCCTGTCCTCTGTGGCTTCTCTCTCCCCCAGTTCACTCTCGGCGCTGTGTACCTCCTGAGTGCTGTGGTTCAGGTTGTACAGCTTGTTGTGTTAATCCTCAAGTCAGTTTTCTAGGTGTGCAGGATGGTTTAGTGTTGGTCTGGCTGTATTTCATGGAGGTGAGATGCACAAAAAACTTCCATGCTGTTCCTCCATCTCGGCTCCCCCAGTGCATATCCACCTTTATCCTACATTTCCCTACTTAGGATGATGTATATTGTATGTTTTATGCAGATGTTCCATGTTGCTAAGTTATTTTCTAATTCCTTTACTATGAGTTTTTTTAAATTATGAATGACTGTTAAATTTTACTGAATGCATTTCAGTGATCTATTAGAGTGGTTCTGTAGTTTTATTCTTTAAGCTATTCATGGGTAAATGACATTTAGCTATCTTCTTTTTTTTTTAAGTTTTAATTTTAATTCTAGTTAGTTAACAGCATCATATTAGTTTCAGGTGTACTATACAGTGATTCAACACGTTTATACATCGCCTGGTGCTCATCATCTTCTAATATTAAACTACCTTGCATTCTCAGATAAACCTGACTTGGCCATGGGTGCAGTACTGTTAGAATTTGTTTGCTATAGTTTCATTTAGATTTCTGGATATTTATGCATCTTTAGTTTTTCTTTATTGGATATCCAAGTCTGGTTTGGATACTAAAGTTATACTAGCCTCAGGGAATAAATAAGGGCGTTTATACAAAGAGGGAATATTCCCTTATTGGTTTTATATATGATTGAAATGATCATTTCTTTGAATGTTTGGTAGGAAATGTCTACAACATTTTACATTCCTCTTCCCCCACCATACTTATTTTTCTGAGTGGGAAGATTTTATTTTATTTATTTTATTTTATTTTTCTGAGTGGGAAGATTTTAAACTACTGCTTCAGTTAATTTAAGATTTATAAGGCTATCCAGAAATCTTATTTCTTCTTTTATTAGTTGTAGTAAGTTATACTTTTCTAAGAATTTTTATCTAAGTTTTCAAATTTATTGGAATAAAGTAGTTGATATATTCTCTGGTTACCTTTATAATGTCTACTACAGTTGTATCTACCTATTATTAATTATATATTTCTGAATTTCTCATTTTTTCATTGTTTTTACCAGAGCCTTGTCTATTTTGTTATTGTTTTCAAAGAACCAAGTTAAAAAATATATATTTATCACGCTGTATTTTAGTTACCAGTTTATCAGTATCCCATTTGACTGGGGGCTCCTTGAAAGCTAGAGAGTGTCACATTCATTTTGCCTTGAAGTAGGTAACAGATTATTTGCTAAATGAATAACAAACAATATTTCTATTCAAATTGTGTGTATTTATCCATGATTACTGAGTGTTAAATCTCCAAATATGTATGTATGTAGGTATGTATGTATTTATTTATTTATTGTCAACTTAGCTAACATACAGTGTATTCTTGGCTTCAGGAGTAGATTCCAGTGATTTATCACTTACATACAACACACTGTACTCAACCCAAAAAGTGCCCTCCTCAATGCCCTTCACCCATTTTCTGCACCCTCCCAAACCTTCATGCCCATCAACCCTTAGTTCTCTGTTTTTAAGAATCTCTATGGTTTGCCCCTCTCTCTTCTTGTATCTTATTTTTCATCCCCTTCCCCTATGGTCATCTGTTAACTTTCTAAAATTCCATATATGAGTGAAATCATATGGTATCTGTTTTTTTCTGACTGACTTATTTTTCTTAGTATAATACCCTCCAGTTTCATCCACACTGTTGCAAAGATTTCATTCTTTTTCATTTCCAAGTAGTATTCCATTGTGTGTATATATATATATATATATATATATATATATATATATATATATCACATCTTCTTCTTCTTCTTTTTTTACACTTATTTATTTTTGAGAGACAGAGCACTAGTGGGAGAGGGACAGAGAGAGACAGACAGACAGACAGACAGAATCCAAAGCAGGCTCCAGGCTCTGAGTTGTCAGCACAGAGCCTGACATGGGGCTCGAACTCACAAACTGTGAGATCATGACCTGAGCCAAAGTTGGACGCTCAACCAACTGAGCCCCGACATCTTCTTTATCCATTCATCAGTTGATGAATATTTGGACTCTTTCCATATTTTGGCTATTGTTGATAGTGCTGCTATAAACATTGGGGTGCATGTGCCCCCTTTGAATCAGCACTCCTGTATCCTTTGGATAAATTCCTAGTAGTGCAATTGCTAGGTCTTGGGTAATTCTATTTTTAATTTTTTGAGGAACCTCCACACTGTTTTTCAGAATCCACAAGTATTCTATAATCTGATTTAAAATCCTCAAATTCAAAGAAGAAACTTATACCAAAGCTTTGGCTCATCTTGTACTAAATCATTTAAAAAATTTGTAACTTTGAGGCATTTTATTATAAGAAGCTGGCACTCATACATAAACTAACAAGAACTTAAAATTCATTACACATTTACTTCATTTTTTTAGCTTGACTGTGTAGTAAATCTTTAGCTTCCTTGATTTTGGCTGCTATATAAGGAGATTCTCCCTTGTCTGGGTGATTTAAAAGGATACTTCATCAACAAGCATCTCTTATTTTTCCTTTATTGGCAGTAGGGCTTGTGCCTAATATTAATGCTGCTTCTCATTTTGTCATTTTGGGTTCAAATGCACCTCTATAATAGCCACCACTGAAAGCAGATTTTTGTAGACTTTGAAAAATTTGTTATGCTTGAGGTTCCATATATTTCATGGCTTGAAGAACATAGCAGCCTGCAAATCCTGCAGCAGCCATGGTCAGTCCAACTGCTGCCCCTATACTGGCCATGATTCTGTCTCAGCTCCCTGACCTCCACTGAGCACAAGCATGTGGTCAAAGAACCAACTTTTGCTTTTTTTTTAGCTTCTTTGTTATTTTTTGTTTTCTCCTTCCTTGATAGTTGTCTTATCTTGGTTACTTTCTTTGAGTTTACTCTTCAGCTCTTTTTCCTACCTTTTTTTTTTCTTTAAGTTTTTTTTTATTTTTGAGAGAGAGAGGGAGAGAGGGTGTGTGCATGCATGTGCATGGGGGAGGGGCAGAGAAAGAGAGAGAGAATTCCAGAAGGTTCCACACTGTCAGCACAGAGCTCGATGTGGGGTTCCATCTCACAAACCACAAGTTCATAACCTGAGCCCAAACCAAGAGCCAGATGCTTAACCAACTGAGCCACCCAGGTGCCCCACTTTTTCTTACTTTTTAAGAAAAAAGTACACTTAAGTGTACACTTAGCTCATCAATTTTCAGTCTTTCTTCTTTTCTGGTGTATTTTAAGGTATAAATTTTCCTAAAAGTATCACTTTTTCTGTATCCCAGAGATTTGGTATGAAGTGTCTTTATTATCATTCTGATCTAAGTATTTCTAAATTTTCACTATTGTTTTTTCTTTGACCCAAGAATTTTAGAATAATGTAATTCTTTGATTCTGGAATATTCCTAATTATTTTATCTTTGAATAGTGCTTTCCTCCATTGTCTCTAACCTCTTCTTCCTGAACTTCTACATGTATCTTCCTTGTATTTTTATTTCTTTCTTTATAATATTAAACATATCTATTTTACAGCTTCTGTCTGAGTCATCTTTTCTTTCCAGTCTTTGTGATATTCACTCTGATGTTTGCTTTATCTGCTGCTTTTCCTCTTGTGAACTATTTCTGCTGTTTGTATTTTTTGACTGTGAGCTCATCTTTAATAGAGTGTTTTCCCTCTGTTTCCCCTTTGTGGAAGGTGGTTTTGTATTAGACTCTGCTGAGCCCCTTTGGATCTTACTGACCCAGGAAATTAAAAAAAAAATTATTGGCTTAGAATTCTTGCTTTGCAAATAAGTTGTATAAACTCAGGCTCCACATCTATACATGACACACATTTATAGTTTAATTTCTCATGGATGTCTTTTGTCCATCATCTATAGCCCTGAGTGAATGGCATGGTTCCTCAATGCTCCCCTAGGATGATGGGAAGAGTTTTTCTAGTCTTTTTATTGTTGTTGTGTTAGAGTTGGGACACTTCTATGAGGTTCGGATTTTGTGCAGGGAGTTTAGCTGCATCTTCTATTTTGCATGAGCTGAGGTCATGTTCTCTCAACTTGCAGCAGTGGTAAACCCTGCTGTTAGCCAATGGAATTTGTGTCTGGTCTGACACATCTTTAACTCCTGCTCACTGTTCTGTTTTAGGCCTTCTTCTCCTTCTCCTTCTCCTTCTCCTTCTGCTTCTGCTTCTCCTTCTCCTACTCCTTCTCCTCCTCCTCCCCCTCCTCCTCCTCCTTCTTGTAATGTGAGGATTTCTTTTCTTTCTTTTGGATTTGACTATATATTTCAAAGAATTTTCTCTATGCATATGTTTTTATAGGTAGAAGGGCCCTTCTGGATCAGTTCAATCTCCCGTTTTGTTGCTCTTTAATATAAGAAATAGAGATAGGGGCACCTGGGTGGCTAAGTCAGTTTAGCATCTGACTTTGGCTCAGGTCTTGATCTCACGGTTTGTGGGTTTGAGCCCCACATCAGGCTCTGTGCTGACAACTCAGAGCCTGGAACCTGCTTCAGATTCTGTGTCTCCCTCTCTCTCTGTCCCTCCCCTATTAATGCTCTGTCTCTCAAAAATGAATAAACATTAAAAAAAAAGAAATAGAGATCAAGGACAGAACCCTGGGGTCCAATATCACGTAAGGGACAGAAATAGGAAGTGAAACCCCCAAGGAGATGGAAGAAACAGAAGGAATAGAACAAGGAGAAACCTGGCCCTTAGAAGGAGAGCAGTTTTTAGAAAGGTTCTCTTATTTGATATGAGGCCAGCTTTCCCAGAGATGGCATATTGTTTATCCTGCAGACTCAAAAGGCCTCCTTGGAAGGAAAACTCAGAGAACTATAAAAGGAAGGAGATCAGCTGAATTTATAAAGGGAATGAAGGGCACTAGTTCCCGCCCCCCCACTATCAGGGATTAATTTGGAAAATTCTGGTTCTTCTTGTGAACCTGGGAGGGACTCTTCTCTGCCTTTTTAACTAAATGTACCAACATCCACCCCACAGAGACTCCAGAGACAACAAGGAGGGAGTTGCATTAGTTTGTATGTTGGGGGCTGGCTTGCCTGTTTGTATTCTTCTCTCTCTATTTTTTTTCATCTTGTTATTTTAGGGCCACGTGTGATCTGTGTGCTAAATAAGAGCAAGCTGACATTACTCTGACCCTGTTCGTTCCTAACCCCACCATTCCTCCTGGAATATTCTTAGCCATTGTCTTTTTGGATAATGCCTTTTCTGCTTCCCAAGTATACAAATTCAGACATGTTAAGGTTCCTTTTAGGCTCTGATTGGAAAGCATTTGGAAACCCAGTTCTGGTTCTGTGGATTTTTGTGGTTGCAGAGGGGATCTTGCAGCTTGGAATGTATCTTTGGGCTATGCAGGGTGAAGGAACCTGTGTGCAAGTATCTGTGAGCCTGTAGTGAGCAATTTTTACGTCACTTTCTAAGTTTTCAAACAATGACCATCTGTGTCATCTCACCACAGTCCTGGAAATGGGTGGTGCTGGTGTCAACATCCGCACTTCACAGATGAAGAAACAGGGCTAGAGAGGTGAAGCAACATCCCCAGAGTCCATGGCAAGTTAGAGATAGAATTGGATTTACAGTCTAGGCATCCCATCTCTGAGTCTGGCATTTTCCCCTCCATTCCATTCTGCTATGCACGTTTGTGGAGGCTTAAGTGGAGACACTGATCTCTACACCCAGGTTTCTGCCAACGTGATCACAAACAGCCCGCGAAGCCCCTCTGCCCCTCACCCTTTCCCCATGCCACATGGTAGGAGAGACTCAAGTTCCTTCCTCCCTTTCTCTCCTGGTCCCTGTACCTTTCAGACATCCACTGCTGCTGCTGACGGACCTCAGACAATGCCAAATGTATTGTTAACCCAGCTCACAGAATTTACAACAACATTTTTATAGCATTTCTGGGTAGAAACAATGGCTAACACCATCTTTCTTGGCATTACTTTTTATTGAATACAGGCTTACAGTCTTTAAATATTTTGAATATAGTACTTTCAATATACAGTCCTTTAGTCATACATATATTTCTTTAAAGCACAAAACTATAACTTAAAATTGAAAGACTATAAATACACATGTATATATTGCCATAAATCTAGAACAATTTTATAAAAATAGAACTCAAATGTCAACTTTATATATTTTGGCAACTTAGCAGTATTGTAAGGTGGCCACAAGCATTTTTATTATGCATCACTGCCCTGAAATGACTGTCTTCAATTTTCATTCTCCATCTCTCTGGGGACACTTGAAACAGTCTCCATTACCAGGGTCCCCCAGAGATGCCCATGGCCATGGCTCAGCATTGCCTTTGCATAAAGACTCAGGGCATCCACCTGTTCTTGGAGGGGGAAGACCAGCTTCCAGATTCTTCCTCAGAAAGAGGAGGTATTCCCTCCTGCCAAATGTCCACAATCCTACACTTCTTAAAGCCCTCACAGTGTATGGTTGATATCTGAATATACAGAGTCAGTTTCCTTTCCCTACGCTTAGAGAATGACAGACATGAGCTTGGTTCTTTCAAACCAGTGTAAAAGTTTGAAATACCTTCACCTGAACAATGCCTGCTGGGGTAACATCATACTGACAGTGGACACCAGAGCCCAACTGCTTGTGCAAGACCCTTTACAGACATGATCTGCAATCCTCAAAGCATTGCAAAGTTGGGACATTCTTGTCCCCATTTGATGATGGAGGGAATTGAGTCTCTGGATATTTAGGTCTCTTGGTCAGGTCAGTGGGGTTGCCAGACCCCAAAATCAAATGTCCAGAAATCCATGGAGGGAAATCAGAAGAGAAATCAGATCTGTACTGTGGTCATTTGGTGAGAACAGACAAGTGGTTTTGGGTCAGCTTACATCAGGTGGACAGAAATTCCCCAGACATTCTCAGGACTCTTAGAATGCTACTTCCCAAGGGGAGCAGGAAGGTGGAGATCTGTAGGAGTATGCACCTACAGACCAGTGACTTTGAAGGGCAGTGCAGAATCTCCTAGATCATCCAATAGAAATCCTCAATTTAAAACCAGGGCTCAAGGAATTTACTGTTCCGGGCAGTTTGTGTTTTCAGAGCTGAACAAAGGTCCCCCATCTCAGCCCTGCCTACTTCAATACTTGTCAAAGTGCAGAAAGCTTGCATGGTTGTCCAAAGGGACATGTGCAGGGTCCCTGGGCTAGAGTGCAGAGCTCAGAATGCCTCAGAGCACAGTGGGAATGGGGCGAGGGGTATTTGCAGGAATCTCCTGCTGGTCGCACAGCAGAAGTTAGTGGTGAGAGCCAAGCTCTGTGCCTCCTCTGGACAGAGACAGGCTGCCTTAGCTGTTTGCAGTGTGGCCTTTCTATTCCCTTGCCTTTTAGATTTACTATAAAAATAGTCCCCAACAGGAAGTGATTCTCATATCTTCTTGATGATCACAATCTCTCGGGACCACCTTAACTTTGGCTTTGTGCACTCTCTGCCCCTCCATCAGGGTTGTCTCTGGATACAGCCATTCCCTCCTCCTGGCCCCACTCCCCACCAGCTGTCTCCTCTCCCCACCCTCCCCTGCTGGGGGCAAGGAGAGTCCTGTTCTGCATTCCTCCTCATGGGGTTTAGTTGGAATCCCTGGGTAACATCCTCCACATAAAGGGGCCCAGCTGTCTGCAGGTGTCCTGCTTGGGTCACTGAGATAATTTTCTGAAATTAATTATATGGTAGTTTTCTTAAAATCCTCTCTTAAAAATGAATAAAACAAGGGGTGCTGAGTGGTTCAGTCGGTTAAGCATCTGATTTAGATTCAGGTCATGATCTTGGGGCTCATGAGTTCAAGCCCCATGTCGGGCTCTGTGCTGACAGCTCAGAGCATGGAGCCTGCTTCAGATTCTGTGTCTCCCTCTCTATCTGCCCCTCCCCTGCTCACTCTATCTCTCTCTCTTTCTCTCTCTCCCTCTCTCTCTCTCAAAAATGAATAAACATTAAAAAAATTTTAAAGATGAATAAAACAAAACAAATGAACAACAACAACAGAAAATCCCCAAAGTAACCCTCTCCTCTGTAGAAGGCAGATCACCTATAAGGGCATGATTCCTGTGGAGTGGGGAAGGAACGAGAAAAAAAAAATGTGAGTGGCAGGATCCTTGGGGACGTAGACTGGTCCTCCCTCCATCCCTGCTGCTTGGTGGGCACTGTGCTGCTTACTCTGCTGGACTGTCCTTAATGCCCCCCCACCCCAGGGAAGCAGAGAGCAATACCACTCTAGGGCAATGCAATGGCAGATGGTTCTTTTTCCCCTTTCAAAATAGCAGGACCAGATTTTCCAAACTCAATGGAAGGCTGCCCCTAGAAGATGAGATGAAAACCAGGAGACATGTGGTTTTGGGCCTGGGTCACTACATTTTAAAATAACTTGGGCTGTGTGTGTGTGTGTGTGTGTGTGTGTGTGTGTGTGTAGGGGAGGGGGTGTTTACAGTACTGTCTGGCTCAGTGCAGGCCACCCTGAATGCCATGATCAGACTGCTGTGAATCTGAAAACAAAGGCCCCTACTCTTCCCCCCCAAAAAAGAGGTAATGACCTGGAGTTAGCCTCTTTCTTCATGATTCATGTAGGGACACTGCATGTAATAGGTTGACTTATTCTTTTTTGGGGTCAAAAATCTCACCTGGACATACTAGGTCCTGCTAGGGTAGCAAACACCAACATTAAGCTTCTGATACCACACAGGGAAGGCACTGTAGACTTCCCCATCTCACCAAGGCTGCCTCAGAGCCAGGCCAGTCTTATTTCCCAGTACACAGGCTAGAGGTAACCTTGGTAAATAATGACAATTCCCATGAGTAATGAGGGACACTTTCCTCCTAACACTCCTGCTTTGTGTGATGCCTCAGTGTGGTCTCTGTGTTGGGCCCTGAGGATGGGAGCTACTGAAAGCTGGGGAGAGGGTGGGAAGCAGGGGTTTGGCAGGGTCTAGCAGCGGCAGAATGCTGGGTTTGGGGAGGTGAAATCTAGTGGCAGGAGTCAAGGTTGGTGCCCTTGAATGGGCCTTGTTGCTTTTTCTTGTGTTGCCAATGGCTTGCCCACCATAGACTGTGACAGACTACACAGGTCCCGCATTTCAATGAGGCTTTCTTCTACCGCTTTTGCAAACTTGGTAGAAGATGTCTCTTTGCAGCCATGAAAGCTGGAGATGCAGAAAAGGATGCTCTCTGGCTGGGGGTTGTAGCAGGCCCCGTACCCGTCGGGCACCACGGGACCATAGCAGCAAAACATCTCCATGGTTGTGGGCACCTAGAGGAGAGGACAGGTCAGAAGATGCTTGTCCTGAAATGTAACCTGCGAACTTGCTAGAATGCAGGGCGTTTCAAAAACCCAGAGGCCTCAACGGGATATTTGCTTCTCTTTTCCACCTGGGCGTTTGACTGAATTAACCAAATGAACCAATTGCTTCAGCATGGTTGGCCACAGGCAGAGTCATAAAAACAAACCTATCTAACCACACGATGTCAGAAGAAGAGGGTCCATAAGCCACTCCCTGGTAGGAAATGTGCTGTACTTGTAGAGTCAAAATCTCCCAGAGTGACCTGTGCTGGGTCTCAGGCTGAGACTCTCCTTCACTGGGAAGGCTGTTTGAGGCACTGAGGCAATCAGGGTAATTAACTCAATGGGACCCTGGTGGTACCCAACAGTTAGATGGCTTCCCAGAGGGAGTAATTTATGAACAGAAGGAAATCTGGCCTGTCTTCTTTGTCGATTTTCCCCACATCCTTAATTACTGTCAGTATTGCCTGGCTGGTCTGATTTTCTCCCCATAGCCCCGCCATGCACAATTACCCAGCATTGGGCATTTCAAAGAGTGCCATCAACTGGAGTTTTAGTTATGCACCTAATACATTTTGAATTCAGAGTGCTGAGATTTTGTAATCGGATCACAAATCAGGAAAATGTGTCTCTGAAGGCCTTCAAGCCATAAATGTTCATTTCTAGTTGGGAGGGAAAAAACACCAAACCACCACACCCCAAATTAATTTTATTAGCTGGTCTTACGGGGAAAATAAAACACATTCTTGAGTACTTGCAGGATGGGGTTTGTTTTAAACCTAAGGTTTCTGGTGCTCTGTGTCGGGCCTTCAGAAATGACAGCGGCCATTTTAATGGGGCAGAACAAACCATTAGTCTTGCTAATAGAGTCACCTCATTGTGAGATAAATTTGCCGTGCAACAGCTGAAGGCCGTAAAACCATTCCAAAGCACTTTTTGCCCACGGATGGTTTCCTGAAGAATTTATGTTGTTGCGTCCTGCCCTCGTTTATTCACGTCTGCGAGCTCACTGCCGTAATGACAAAATCAAATTACTGAGTGGGCTTTTATCCTCAAACACAACTTTGTCAGCCCCTTTTATTGCCCATGTCCAGCCTTTGGCAGATGAGGTAGAGTTTTAGTAAGCTGACTTCTGGGGGTTTATTTTCTTTCCTAAACTGCTGCCTTCTCTAGTGGATTTCATTCTTTCCAACAGTGGTCCTCCAACAGAGGGAGGATGTAGCACTAGTGAGGAGATGCTGGGATGGCAGCCAATCACCTGCTGTTGGCCACACAGACCTTTATAATAATGTCTGTGACCTGATTAGAGGATCCTGTCCATGCCAGGCACTGGGCTAGGCTTTCTACCTACATCGTCACCTCTTGTTGAGTCAGGACTTCACTCTAGTCCTATTGGGCTTCAGAACCTATGGCCAGCGTGGTGGAACACTACCCCTCTAGTAACAGATTGAAAGATAATAAGCAGTAATGATTAGGGCACCAGTACCCATCCAATCCACCTCTGCCAAGGTGGCGCCCATGATTATACCCATTTAGGCAGTGGGGAAACCAGCACTCTGAGCATTTAAGTCATTTTGCAAAAGGTCATGCAGCTTATAAGAAGCAGATCTGGGACTTGCCTGACTCCAACCAGTGGGCTGTAGTCACTTGGTTACACTAAGTGGCTTTTTAGAAAGCGCACCGGTTACACTAAATGGCCCCTTGGGTGACAGCTGCACTAGGGCTGTACCTGGCTGGTTGAGAGGATGAACCGGTTACTCATCAGGTATGTTTCATCCGTGAACATCTCAGGCAACTCCTTGCACATGTCCCGGGCCAGCTCCCGCAGCCCCAGCAAATGATTGTCGATGGCCATCCCTGTTATGGCCTGGGTAGTTAGGGACAAAGAACAGGACATAAGAATGGGCTCCCCTGCCCTCCCCCTTCTCTCTAGTCCACAATGCTAATGGTGACTGCAAGGGTCAAGGCTTGCACTTACCCAGTGCTTGCTGCAGACAGTGGGTGTCGGTGGCCACCCAGGACTGACCACTTTACTACTCAGCCTCTGCTTCTTGGACCCTTCCTATGTGCACAGGGCAAGTCCAGAGCAGGCTGGGTTCTAACATGAGCATGTCTGAGTTAAAGGTCTATGAGTCTGAGTATCCCTCACCTCTCAACCCCAGCATGGTCACCGCTCTAAGTGGAAGAGGTGGGCCAGGCCATTCCCAGTGACTTCATAGGTAGGAGAAGAGTTTGGGGAGAAGGATGGGTTCTGTGCCCTGTGGACAGATGGGGAGGGGTGCCCTGGGATATCACTGGACAGACTCTCACCACAACTAATACTTTGTCCTCCAGCAGAAGTCCAATGAATGAGTGATAGAGGACATTAAGGTCTGTTTCTAAATCTTGGTTGCTATTTCATGGGCCCAGAATCAGCTCAACTAAACTGGATTATAATCTAAGAAATCATTTTGAGACAGAAACTAGACATCTTAGCAGAGGCTCAGCTGATGTTTGCAAGAGGAAAGCTTGTTGAATGTAAAAAGATTTTTTTCTTTTTATCATAAGACACTTGAATTCTTATCAAAGGATAAAATATAGCAGTGGGGACTCCAGGATTTCTACGGAAGAGGAACTCAGAAGTGGTGGTGTGGCCGGTAGTGGGGCCGGGGCACTCATTTCATATCCTTCCCGCTTGAGGTGGCGTGTGTAGCATGCACACTGCTTTCACTTGGATTACATGTTTATTTGGGACAATTATGGGAAGTGATGTAGACTTGGGGGCCACCTCTGGCCTATAGTAGTGACCTCTGGGTCCACATCAGGGTAATTGTAAATCATAGGGGGTTCACAGTTGCATAAGATGCCCACTTAGTTGTTAGAGCCCCAGCGAGGAGGAAACCTCCATCACAATGAACTCTGTTCAAGTTTACAAGGCACGCTTTGGGATTTGACAACTGTTCTTTCTCAGTACAGAATGAACGCATAAAGATGACTCAGAGGCCCCAGTCTCTTCCAGTGCACCTAATTATAGGTTAAAAGACATGTCACACAACCTCAGCTCACTTTAGACGTGCCCCGTTAGAACAGAGGGGAAGAACTATGAGCCTATCTTTGAAGTGGGCGTACTTCTAATTTCTCTGGTTACCTCTGTGTCATCGCTGATTGGTGGCAGATCTGGAGAAGCAGCCACTCTCTGCAGCAGCCACCCACCCGTCTTCACCACCTCAAGCTCACTGTGGCAGCTGGGGTTGATTTAACAGATTGTTTGGATTAAGGCCACAAGTAGTAATGAGTAGAATGATTCATCACTCAGTCTTTCTTTCATTCATTCAGGGAATCTTACTTGAGCACCCACTGTGTGCCCAAGCTACTGGGTGCTGGGAGTGTGCGTGCTATGAAGGAAAAGCATAAGGTGTTGTGAGAGTCTGTGATGGGGCATCTGGTGCACACCTGCTCCTTCACTGGGATGTCCTTTCTCCACAACCATTCCCAAATACACCTGCCAGGAAGCTGGAGCTGCCTTTGCTTCTTTCCCCCATCCCTTACCCCATGTCACCAACCAGGCACCAGATTAACCTTCAAAGCATCCTTATAGCTCTTTCCTTCCCACCCCATCTCTTTTATTTAGCTGTTCCCACAACTTAAAATAGTTAACACAGCAGAAACCTAGGGCAATGCTCTAGAGGATTTTTTTTAAGTTTTTTTTATGTTTATTTATTTATTTTGAGAGAGAGAGAGAGAAAGCGAACAGGAGAGGTAGAGAGAGAAGGAAAGAGAGAATCCCAAGAAGGCTCTACACTGTCAATGCAGAGCCAGATGCGGGGCTCGAATTCACGAACTGTGAGACCATTCCTTGAGCCAAAATCAAGAATCAGAGGTGAGGCACCTGGGTGGCTCGGTTGGTTAAACATCTGACTTCAGCTCAGTTTGTGATCTCATGGTACGTGAGTTCTATCTCTGCATTGGGCTTTCTACTGTCAGTGCAGAGCCAGCTTCAGATCCTCTGTGCCTGCCTCTCTCTGCCCCACGTCTGCTCGACTTTATCAAAAACAAATACACATTAAAAAATTAATTAATTAATTAAAAAGGAGTCAGATGCTTAACTAACTGAGCCACCCAGGCACCCCACAATGATTATCAGTTAATATATTGATCACTAGTACAAGTAGTAGTTTATCCTCTGTTGTTTGTATGCAAATGATGGCTCTGCCATACTAGAAAATAAACTATTTCTCTAAATAAGGGAACATTTCCCTTAAAATTTTGATTTCACTGTTAATTTTCAGCAAAGCCTTTTTATTCATAGGCAATATGAATAAATAGAAAATAAGAAGGCAAAACCAGCCCTTGGTGGGAATAAATACTGCCTCACCTGCGATCATGCAAGGTGTGCAAGCCACCCCAGTTTGCCAGGCTTGGCCACCATCTCTCACATTTGACTTCTCTTGTATAAACTCTAAAGTGCTATAACATATTTGCTATTATTATCATTTTTTTTTTCAAAGACCATTCATCGTATTCTTGTAAAATCCATGTAAAAACAAGTGCTCTGTTGGGGCGCCTGGGTGGCTCAGTTGGTTAAGCATCCAACTTCAGCTCAGGTTATGATCTCGCAGTTTCTGAGTTTGAGCCCTGCCTTGGGCTCTCTGCTGTCAGCACAGAGCCCACTTCAGATCCTCTGTCTCCATCTCTCTCTCCCCCTCCCCCACTTGTGCTCCATCCCTCTAAAAAATAAATAAGCATTAAAAAAAAAAAGAGTGCCATGTTATCTAGTATCTAAAAATAAGAAAAAGGAGGCTCTGAGAGGCATGGCCTTGGCCAAGCCACTGGGCCCAGCTCTCACCCAGGTCCTGTGCCACGGCCCTACTCTTGAAGGCCCCGCTCTGGGCACAGCCCACAGTCATGAGTTCACCTGAGAGGGGGCGCCACATCACTCACCATGACTGTGTACTCAGTCTGGGCTCGGATGGCATCCTTCAGGAGCAGCAGCTTCTCTGAAGCCTGTCGACAGACCAGAGATGGGGCTTTAAAGGGCTACTCAGTGGCAAGCTAAAGGAGCTGGTTGTCACGGAGCCCAGCCAACAGGCAGCCCACCGCTGCCCCTCTGGCCTCCTGGAGACTCTTTAGACACAGCAGAACTTACCAGCACAGCAGCCTTATGGTCAGTGATGGCTCTCACAAAACTCAGCGCCTCTGGAGTTGCCGATCGAATGTTGTCCACGCGGCCCTCCTGGAATCGGCGAATGGACGCGCTCTCATAGGTGGGGACGAGTCTCCTGTGGAGCCTGCATAAGATGCAAGATGAATGGCAAATGGTGATGCAGTCTCAGGAAACCATAAACGCTGAAAGAAAAATAGCCTCGGCAGGCTTTATTTTTACAGTCCTGACTCTACTTGGCATAGTATTTCATTTTAATGTTAATAGAATTCTGGAAGAGATTTCCCAAAGAGTAGTGTCGGGGAGTCGCTAATATGACTTTCATACATTTGGTGACACTGTGTGGTTATAAAATAAAGAAGTGACTGGTAACTTTTCAAAAAACCCCAGTCTGGTGGGGAACCTAGAATTTTCTTCAAGATCTGATGAGTGTTTGATTAATAGCACAGAATGGAATAATTGTGCAATTAATCATTCACACCCTTGAGGGAATCCTGTTTTATTTAGAACAATTCAAGCGTGACCTATGGATGGAGGCAGGGAGGGGGCTTCACTGGTCACAAGTGGAAACTGCAGCAAAGGACCGCCTGTCCAGGGGCAGCACCCGTGGGCACCATGGCTGTGCCTCTCCTCCCTGATGTCTGGGACAGGAGTCACTCCCCACACCAGCCAGGGAAAGTCCTTTCATTAGGCATGTGAGCCGTGAGCACTCCTAGGCTTGCATACCTGGCTGGCACACATTTTTCTCACCAGTCAGTAAAGTCTTTGGTGTTGGGGGTGGGGAGGAGAAAGACACAGAATCACAGAGGGGCAGTGACAGCCCAAAGTCACATACAAGTCATGGTCCTGCATCTTGGCCTTGTCAGGGCACGTACCTCCCATGCTGGGTAAGCTCTAGGAGGAGAAAGGCCAAGTCTGATTCAGCACAGTGCTTTGTCCTGTAACTTGGTGAGAAGGTCAATCAACTTCCTGTACACTTATGCCTCATTTCCCCAAGGAGAAAGGACTCTGGCAGGGAGCTCATTTCTTCTATCTCTATGGCCCCAGGAGGCAAACGCCATGCTGAGCACAAAAGTAGATGCCATCACTGGCTAATCACTGATCAACCCCAATTTAGGCAGCTTCCAGGCTTCTGTAGACTCTAGGGGCAGATTAAAAAAAATTTTTTTGTTATGGCTTAGACTCTTGAAGAATGTTCTCCATGAGAAGCAGAGAAGCCCTATTTGGGCTACTCACAGGAGCCTTTGGCCACATCCACTGCTGGCCACATCCAGTGCAACAAAGATCATTAAGGGTGGAGGAGGCGGAGCTCTGTACAGTGTCCACTAGCCCCCTCCTAGATTTGGGTCCGAAGGGCTCTCTGAAGTAACACCTGCCGGCATCTCTGGTTGTGGTTCCAGCAGAACCTTGACCTCATGGCCCATTTCAGCCATGTGCCAGTATCAGAATGGCGACTGCAGTTCCAGACACCAGGACCTGCCACAGCTCAATGCCAGTGAGGCCTTTGTGTCCCCACGATGAGCACAGACCTCGTGTGGGGTGACATCAGCCTTCCCCAAGGAGTCCCAATGCTCTGAATGGCCGTAGCCACTTTCCTTCCCTGTGAGTTACCACCCCTCCAGGGGAAACTGGGATCTGGGTTGCTGTGTCCACACGAGTGCTGTCAACCCTTGCCCCAGCCTTATCGCAAGGTCACTTTATGCTCCCCACCGCCCCCCTCCCCCTTATATGGCAAAATGCAGGCAGATCCTGGTGGGGTAGTGCTATTTATCGCCTACGCCGGCTGATGAGTGCTGCTCCAGGAGCACTGGAGCCTTGTCTTTAGGATGATCCACTTTGCATTTTAGTTTCAGCCTCCTATCAAAGACTGCTTGGGCTCCCTGCCTTCAACCCTTACTCCCTTACTCCCTACTTTGCTGCCAACACAGGGCTACCACCACAGGGACTTCTCTAAGCTGCAGACCTGACTGTGCCGCCCCCCAGATAAAACTCCTGTCGTGTATTCTCACATCTGTGACTCAGCCCCTGATGCCTACTCTGTGCCGGGTGTGTGAGAGATACCCAGAGTGTCAGGCTTGGGAGAAACAGGCTAGAAAACAAAAATCAACAAATCAACAAACAAGGTAGCTCACACAAACAACTGCTATGAAAGAAAAAGAGGACACAATGGGATAGGCTAGAGAGCTGGATGGCGAGGGCCTGAGGTGGCTGCTTTAGATAAGGGGGTCAGGGCAGGCCTCTGAGAGCTGACACCAGAGCAGACCCCGGCAGAGGGGAGGAGGTGGCATGTGAAGAGTGGTGATGGCAACGGGTGGGTGGGCGGAGGCACAGCCAGAGCAAAGGGCTTGGGAGGAGGGCCCCAGTAGAGGCCAGTTCACAGGGAGACTTTCTAAGCCTGGACTTTGTTCTAAACATGGTGGAAAACCATTGGGAGGGTTCAAGGTGGTGAGTGATAGGATCTGATTTGCATATTTCAACGTTTTGCAAAGATGGGAGTGGAGGCAGAGACCCTGGGGGAGCATGCTGCAGTTAAGCAGCACCAGATGATGGGGGCGGGGGAGGGGCTGATGGTGATGGAGAGGGAAAATGGGGGGTGGGGGGGAGAGGTTCTGAGAGACATCTGGAGGATGACATGGTGGTGTCACGGGTGGGGAATGAGAGACAGGGACAAATCAAAGATGAGTTCAGATTCTTTGACTTGACCCACAGTGGGCGGAGGTGGGGGGTATGCTGGTTCCATGTCCTTATAAAGAAACAGGGCACAGCCAGAGGCTGGGTGAGGGCAAGAGTAGGAGCGGCCTCCATCACCCACGTTGTTAGCTCAGTGTTCTGGCGCTTTGAGCTCTGTGCACCTGTGCCATCACTCGGGCAAATTCCTGACTTGATGTCTTTCCTTCTCTTTTCTGAGACTGGATTCACACTTTGATGAAGTGGCACCTTCTTTCATGCAGCCTGCTCTGGTCCTCCCATCTCCTAGGCCCACAGGAAGTCATTCCTCCCTCTAGGATGCTTCTAGACTCTAGAGTCTAGGGCAGCTTGTCAGTCAGCCCGCCTGGGCAGCGTCATTCCGCCAGCAGGCTTTGCTCACCTGTAGAAGGCCAGCTGGAGGGCCACCTGAATGAAGGCATCAGGACTGCATTTCTGCTTCTTAATGAATGTTTTCCCGAAGATGTCAAACTTATAAACAGTAAAGTCGAGATTCTTTACTATTCTGTGGCAGAAGAAGAAGAGGTGCTATTACATGCAAAATGGAATGCACACACCACAAAGTCTAACCAAGTTGCTCAAGCTTGGTGTACAACCTAGTGCTCTGGAAGTTGAGGACACAGTCCTTGCCCACCAGGAACATATCGGGTGTCAGAGACAGGCCTTGACATACAGAAGTGGCAGAGGGCATGCCAGACCAGGGATCCCTGAGCTGAAGGTGAGGCTTGGCCAGGCAGGGCAGTGGCCCTGTTCTGGTGGTAGGGGAGGGGCCTGGGAGCACAGGGGCCTGAGAGGCATTTGCATGGGCAGGGAGAGCAGTGTCCTCAAACAAAATCCTAGAAGCCTCTTGCCCACAGAAGCAGGCCTGAAGGAGGCCATTCATTTGACCTGTTTGGGAAGGTGTGTCCCATATCGTCAGACTCTTTTGGCATCCTGGCTCTTCTGCCAGACTGGGCATGCCACCTTTGCCAGGGAAAAGCCTATTTCTGAGATGGCTGTAAGCCATGTCTCTTCACAGAGACTCTTCCCTGTTGTGCTATGAGAGGAAGACCTGGGGCCTCCCTGTTGGTCATGGCCACCCCAGCAAGGGCTGCTCTTCTGGGCTTGGCCGCTGACTATAAACCCCAGGAACTATTACTGAGCCTCTCATGGCATGCCCAGGTCCTTACTGCCCATAAGTCACTGTCAGAGTAACAGATAGATTCCCTGAGTCTACACTGAGACCCTTGAGTACCTGTCATCCCCTATTGACCAGTCTCTTTCTTCATGAGTTTGGGGTCTGGGCTGATTGTCCGTTGCAACATGGTCCGGCAGGGTCCACACCATCTGTCCACTGGCCATAAGTGAACACAGAGCCTTGGGCAGGCAACCCCAAGTCTCCACGCACATACTTTGTCAGGTTGCAGATGTTGCCTGCCTGCCCTTCCTTGAGCTATTCCCCCTTCCTCATGGGAGCTCAGCTCCTCAGCTCTCAGTGGGGCCATGTCAGGTTCTGGGGACCCATGGAGGCCCACCCCTCAGTCCAACCTGTTAGTCAACTGTCTCTAGACAGGCTGAGTTCATGGTCACACAGCCACCTGGAAACCTCTTGCCCAGGCCCTGCCCACACAGACACTGCTCCCTTCCACAGGTGGCCCAGGACCCCCAAGGCTTCTCCTGCTTTCTCAGCTTCAGGCCTCTCCTGGTTCCCCACTTCTGAAAAGAAAACTTCAGGGGCCCCATTCAGATCTCTGAAAATGAGTGGGGGTTTTCTCCACCCAGGACTTGCCAGTCTACCAACTCACTCTCCTAGAGGCCTGCTCATCCCAAGAACAGCCCCGTAAGGTTGTGATATCAGCACCATTTGTAGATGAACACCTGCGGCTTCTCCCACTCTCCTGCCACAGCCAGTCATCCTCCACAGCAGCCTGCAGTGGCCTTGCCCTTTCTACCCTTCAAGCCTGGCCATGATCTGTCCCACTCACCCATGCGCTTCCCATAATCTCCTCACTGGCCCCCTGAACCCCCCTGCTCAAAACCCTCCAGGGGCTCTTCACCACTGAAGGACAGCTTCCAGGTCCCATAACACAAGAACAGCAGTGTATTCACAATGTGGCCTCAACGTCCCTTTAGTGCCTCAGTTCTGCCAATTCTCTCAGTTGCTGGTTTCCCGGCCAGCCTGGATCTTCTATGAACCTGTACAAGCTTGAACAAGCTGCCTTTCTGCCTCTTCTCCCCTGCCTGCACCATGAACTCCTATCCATCCTTCAAGGCCCATCGTTGCAAAGCCCTCCCCCAATGTCCTGGTAGAATTCCACTCCTGTAGCCTCTGTGAGTTCGGGTCTGTATGCCTTTCCCTGGTTTTGGCACTTTATTGTGTCACACGTTTTGGTCTGAGGGTCTACTTCCTCCACTGAAGCATGGACGGCAGGCTCCGTGGTATATTCATTTTGATGTCCTCAGCCTTTCCACAGTCCTGGCACACTTAAAATTCTGTACATGTTTAATGAATGAGTGAATGAGTGAATGAATGAATCATGCTCACTTACCGAATGAGGGAATGAACAACCAAGGTCCGGATCTAGTTGCCAGCCTACAGCTCACTCCACAACTTGCCACCGTTCTAGTGCTGGCCCACCCAGAGATACCCAGACCCATCCTGGGCCCTCCTGCACGGTCCCGTTAGGGCCTTGACTGCCTCCCTCCTCTTGGGAAAAAAGGCCCCCTTGTCAAGTTGCAGTGTAAATTCAAGCAAATCAAAATAGCTTGGATTCAAATGACCTATGCAAACCGGTTGTTTACTACTCCCCCCAAAAGCAGGGGGATGATTTCCCCGTCTTGACTCTGCTCAGTCAGGTGAAACCCACGAAAAAATAGCTCCATGTTTGCATTTTATGGAAATGATGGATACTCCAGCAAGGTTATTTCCCAGAGAGTTGTAACTCCGCTTTAGTTTGAATACATTTCCATGATGGGGGTGGGAAGGAGTAGTGGAGGTGGGCAAGGGGAGGCAAAGAGCTGGGGTCTTTAGAAACTTCCAGGCTGCCTCTGGATATCCAGCCTGGATAGAGGGGGTTGTGGTGAGGTGGTAGCAATCACCCTAAAAGAGACTTGGACTTTGTACCGTTGAAGTTTTTCTGCTGAGGAGGCTAAGAGGCCTTGAATTTCCGGGGAGCATTTCCAACGCAGCCTCCTGGGGGCCGGGAGCTCGCTGACGGAGTCGGCTCGGACCAGCTTCTGGCTGCTCTTCACCCTGCAGACAGAGAGAGGTGACCTCGCGCGGCCCTGCCGCATGCTGCGGGCTGCCGGCAGCATGCGTCTTAGCTGTTGGAGTTTCAGTGGGTATGAGCTGTCCCTGGAAACACAGACTGAGGGTCAGAGGAGCCACTCAAAGGAGCACGTGGCAGAGCCAGGATTCCAGCCAGTTCTGCCTGACTCCAGAGCCCCGTATTTCTTTTCATGCTTTCCCACTCCACCGCTTTCCGCCACTGACATTTATGAAACACTTGGAAGGAAATTGAAGAAGCAAATTGTGTTGTTTTGTCCATGAGGGCTTTTAGGGATCCTAAAGAGTTCTTAAATCATGGTAGAGATTTAGAACTTAGATTCAGAGAGAAGATTCTGGAAGGAGAGAATGGGTAAACCACAAATAGAGGAAAGGGGTCGGTGTGTTTAAGGGATAGAGAAGCACTCAGTCTGGCCGGCTTGGAAGCTAGGGAGAGAGACGCAGCCCAAGGGGATGGAAGGAGTCAAGCCAGCCCAGCCCTGACTCTGAACAGCACTAGATGTTGCTCTGGGCTTCACTGGGCCAAAGCAGGTGTTCCTTTTTGGCTGAGAATTCTTTGCCAAGCTTTCTTCTAACCACCCAAAACCTGCTGTCCAGTCTGCCCCCCTCTGTCCATGGCAGATAAAGTGTATGATGTCAAGCTGGTTTTCAAACCTATCTTTTGCTAAGACACTTTCCGGACAAATGTGGCCCCCCCGACAGACACCCAAATTTTCCTTGGCCTAGCTTGGCAGCCCCTTGGCAGTCTGGCTTTGACTTCTATGGCTGTTGCAAAGGGGCCCCGCCCCCAGACTCACATGTGCTTGAGCAGATGCTCTGTGCACTGCACCAGGACGATGCCGTCGAAAGGGGAGTGTTCGCATACCACACCACAGGTGCCGTCTCGGCTCACCACAAACTGCAAGAAGAAGAGGTGAGGCACGTCTGGTAGCGTCTGCATTTCAAACTGGCCCCTTGGCTCCAGGCCAGGCATCCTCAACCTCTCAGGGACCTCTCCTCCAGGGACACCAAAGCACACGATCTCCCCAAAAAGAATGCTTCTGGAAATTGCCAAGACCTGAGAATATGGGGGCCTCAAGGCAGCTCTGTCGTGTGACCTCCTTCCCAGAAATGCTCTGGGCAGTGAGGGTGGAGCCCAAGGTTCCCTGGCTGAGGTAGCCCAGTGATTCCTGAGACCTCACACGGAAGCTGTACATACTTTGCTCAGGTCGTGGACAAGTTCCTTCAGCTTCTGTTAAACCCTGTTTTCCCATCACAGTGGGCACTGGGGCCACAAGCCTGGACAGCTTTGTGTGGTTATGTGTCTGAGTCCACCCTGTGTGTCTGGCTACCTTGGATTTTATTCCCAGGATCTAAACCAGTGTCTACCCCATAGTAGGTGCTCAGTGATTTTGTTGAATGAGTGACTGAAAGATAATGATCCAATTCGGTTGGTGTGCAGATTCCTAGGGAGAAACAAATTGTCTCTTGGTGGGAGTGAAGGAAGGGTGTTCTGAGGATGCTCTGCTCCCTGCTGCCTGGGCTTCGAGTCAGGGACCCAGATTCCAGGTCTGCCATTGCCACCTGCCAGCTGGGAGACCTTTAATTTTTTTTTTTTCAACGTTTATTTATTTTTGGGACAGAGAGAGACAGAGCATGAACGGGGAGGGGCAGAGAGAGAGGGAGACACAGAATCGGAAACAGGCTCCAGGCTCCGAGCCATCAGCCCAGAGCCTGACGCGGGGCTCGAACTCACGGACCGTGAGATCGTGACCTGGCTGAAGTCGGACGCTTAACCGACTGCGCCACCCAGGCGCCCCTAATTTTTTTTTTTTTTAACGTTTATTTATTTTTGGGACAGAGAGAGACAGAGCATGAATGGGGGAGGGGCAGAGAGAGAGGGAGACACAGAATCCGAAGCAGGCTCCAGGCTCTGAGCCATCAGCCCAGAGCCCGACGCGGGGCTCGAACTCACGGACCGCGAGATCGTGACCTGAGCCGAAGTCGGACGCTTAACCGACTGAGCCACCCAGGCGCCCCCAGCTGGGAGACCTTTAACCAGACATTTCAGCTCTCTGGCTTCAGTTTGCTCCCCTTTAAAATGGATGCAATAAGGCCCAGTTCACAGGATTGCTATGAGGATTAGAAAGAAGGTATAGGAAAGGTCCACAGGCACTGTAAAGATTTTACCAAGGCTGTACTTAGCCGACTTAGAAAAGGAACATACTCAGCATGTACAGAAGGGCTGGCAGAAAATAATGAGATTGAGATTTGATTGTTAAAGCGTACCCCAGATAAAGTGGGGCTGCCTATAGCGGCTCAGCACAGCATCACACTCAAGAGAGTCTGGTCCACCGTCCATAAACAAACAAGCAAACAAACAAGCTATTGACATTTTTACTGATACTCTTCCAGGATGCTGTAACAATCACACGTGAGCTGACTCTCCTCATGTCTTGCCCAGTCTCTCACATCATGTGCCGGTGACCCGAAGCTTTCCTCCCATTCTTCAATCTTCCCACGTCATCTTTCTCAAAACTCAACCCTTGCAGATTCTTTTCTCTTTTCCCCAACATCCCCTGCTTTCCTGTCCTGAGACTAGCTCTTGATCCTTTCAATTCATGTCCCTGGGAGCCTGTTTGGCTCCTCCAGCTCACCTGATCATCTGTCCTGCCCGTGGAAAGAGCCCAGAGGTGGGCACAGTCACCCATGTGAGGCAGGAGGGGAAGGCTGTGCCCACTCATGCATTAGTGATTTTCTGTCCCTGTCACTAAAAGAAAGGAAGGAAAACGGTGCCTTTTAAAAACCACTCCCAAGGCTTGCTATGTTTCCGGTCCTGTACATCCATTATATCATTTCTCTCCCACAGCTGCTCCATGAAAGATTACAAGCCATTAGCACCACTGGTGGAGGCTGAGACAGCCAGCACAGCAGCAAGAGAACTCATCAGGAATAGCAGAATCAATGTGCAAACCAATAAAAAAGGATAACCAGAACGTAGGGGCCAGAGAAAGCGGAAAATGAGATGTTGCCTAGAAATGCTTCTCAGTGTGAGCAATGTTAGCCCAAAGCATAGAGATCGCTGGCTATTTAATATGGTCATTATGAAAGTGATGTCCCTCACCTTATAGTGTGTGAAGGGAGATGGGGAGTGAGCCCCAGGTCTGCCCCAGAGGTCCCACATGCCTGGCACAGGCTGCAGGAAGGTTAGGGGTTTGAGTTGGGTTCGGGCACTTGCTCCAGAGAAGCATCCTGGCCAGTCCAGGGGCTGACACCAGCAGCACATTTCCAGTGCCTTCAGCTCCCTTGGCCCCCGATGCAGCATCCTGGGTAGCACAGGCCAGCGAGCCAGCCTGCTGGATGTGAGCATGTGCTGGCTCGGGCCCCTGGCCACGCCACCGGGGAGGCTTACCTGCAGGGACTTGTCGTACCAGCGGTTCGCCCCATTCTTGCTACAGCCTCCGCCGTGAAGGAGCTGAAGTGCCCTGTTGGTGTCGCTGAGCTCCATGCCTCCCGGGGCATCCAGGCATACCAGGCAGATGCAGCGTTCAATCATGTCCAGTGCGTCCCGGTTGGTAGAGTCTGCGGGCCAGGCAAACAAGGCCTTATCACCTACCCCCAAACCCTAGGCTTGAGGTCCCCTCCACGGAGTGTCACATATCACAGGCAGACACCCAGCCCTTGAGCCAGTCCCGACCCCTCTTTGAACCCCAGCGGGTGGGCGGTGAAGTCAGCCAGACTGTCCTGAGCTTCTGTGCGAATCCCAGCAGCCGGCTCACTCTCAGAGTCTCTGCGAGAGTCCCACTCACTCTTCATCTGTGGCCAGTTCTGCCCCTGGATGGGTGGTCACTGGCCCTGCCTTCTAGGATGAGGGGGCTCATGCAGGGCCTTCTCCACGGATGTTAGACCCACTGGCCAGATTTTGCCAGGGGAGGAGCTCCAATTCCCCCATTCAGCCGCACCCCCACCCGCCCCATTGTGGCACTTAAGAGCCACATGTGGCACATAGGCATGTTTATTTGTCCTGAACTACACTTTTTGAACATTCGTTGCTGAAATTTAAAAATCAGTCAGTTTCACATGAAAAGCTGAAGGGAGGGATTCAAGGTGTTGCCCTCCCTGCCCCCTGCCACCTTGGCAGTTATTTCAATGCAGAGGGCAGATGGAAGGGACAGGCTGCCCCAAAGCCATATGCGGGTGAGCCCATTGGGGCCATTTCAGGCATGTCACTAAAAGCCACTGAGTTGTGCAGGAGACATATCACCAAGGCAGCTCAGCTTCTCCATGGGGGACATTGGGCATGGGGTTTCTCTTGGAGTAGAGCTGGCCTGGCCAGATGGGCTGCCCTAGGCAGCCTCCTCCACCTCCACCACCTCCTCTATCCAGTCTTTTGGGCTGGATGCTGTAACAGGATGAAGTGCAGAGTTACCCCTCCCTCCAAGCCCCAGAGTATTCTATGCATGGAAGATGGGGTGCAAGGTATTTGGAGGCAAAGGGGCACTATGTGGCAGAGATTGCTAGCTGCAGATGGCAATACCCATTCTCCCTTTAGTCACAGAGTGCCTGGTTTTTGGTTGGCACAGGGAGAACCAGAACTCAAGCTACATTGCCCACTGCCAACAGCATTTAGAAACACAATGTGACAGCTTCTAAGAGAGCTCCTTAAAGATAACTAGCACATGCTCTTTGCCCCTCTTCCCACCTTCCTCTATCCACTGCTTGGAACAACGGTGTCATGGCTGGACCTCTAGCCTCCATTTGGACCATATGGATGCAGGGCCACATCCTTGCAGTGAGATGGAAGAACCCTAGACGCCATGTATTAGCTTTGGATGGCTTACTTCTGGTGTACACGAGAGAGAGAGAGAGAAAAACCTGTTTTCTTTAAGCCACTATTATTTTGGGCTTTCTGTCACACATGGCCAAATCTAATCCTAACTTATACCATCTGGTGATGTTGGGTTCAGATTCTCACACTGCAAGAATTGGCTGGAGCTGAGAAGCTGCACCCTTGGTTTATCATAGTCCTTTCTCATCCATTCAACCCCCTTGATCCCTGTGAGTATTGAAATTCGAGGTCCCTGTCCAGGAAGCTATTTGTCAGAGAGAAACATTCTGGGGGCCAAGGAGCCCTCCAAGATGACAATCAGGACCACCCCCATGCTGCTTCCTCTTGTCCCATTAAGGCAGGCACTTGGGCAGGCCCTGGTCCTGAGTGCTGGCTCTCCTATTTCCTGTAGTCAGCTGGAGTCCAAGCACACAGCCCTCTGCCTGTCCAGCCACACATACCTCTCTGCTCCTGCCCTTCCCCTCCTTATTGGGATCCATTTACTGATAGGTCAGAATTCTCTCTTTCAGAGCCCTTGGCTCTGGAAGCTTCTCTTCTTCCAGAGCCTCAAGCCAAAAATTATGCCCATCATCTCTCACAGCCATCTGGAAACTGCTTTTCTGAAGTCCAGGGAATGTGTGGGAGCAGGTGTGGCTTAGGTTCAGGATCTCCCCACAGCCTCTGTCCACCAGCCAGGTCCTGCCTGTGGGTTGGAGCCAGGCCAACAGCACCTTCCCCAGTCAATAGGAGGCTGAGTCTATATATAGCTTGATGCTGCCAACGGTAGTTTGTCCTTCCTTCTATCCAGCTAGGGACCTGGCGTGGCCCTCGATAAGGTTCTGTCTGTTCCTCCTTGCTCTTAGCCTCACCCCAACCTTTCTGGGCTGCACCCTCATTGGGGTGTGTGGTGACTCTCCCCCACCCCAGTGGAGTGAGACTTGAGTGGGGCCGTTGTTCTGGGCACACAGATGTCAAGGCCACTTGGGTGTTGTCTGTTCTGCCCACATGATTTCTCCAGTTCATGAGAAGTGTCCACATATAATCTCATGTGAAGAGAGTCTGCAGTACCCACCCATTCCCTCCCTCCCACTTCTTGCAAATCCCTCTCACAGTGAGTCTTCCACTCTGGGAAGGAGGTTGACAGGCAAGCCAGCCCATCCTTGGGTCATCTGCTCCCCACTGCCTATCTAGATGAGGGCTTGGAGAGCACTGCACTTTCAGCACTGCTCTTGATCCCAATGGTGCCAGGATGACTCAATATCTTCCACATGGCCTCCTGGGATTTCCTGGAATCTGATCAACTTCAAGGCTTTAGGCCATGTCCTGAGGATCTAAAGATTTACCAGCTGAAGCCTTCGGGAATTGCCCTTCCCTCTACTCCTCAGTGTGGTGCTGTCACTGGGTTACCCTCTTCAACCTGAAATGACTTCTATTGCCCATGAAGTTGAATCTAAGTATAGCCCTTTGGGCCCAATGGCTCATCATGTTGCCCCTCTGGGGATCACTTCCCCTGAATCCCTGCATGGACCTCATACCTCCTGCTACTCCCTAGACACCTGGGTCATTCATCTCTACATCATAGCATGGATGGGGGCTCCTCTCCTACTCCGCCTATCAGAGCTCCACTCATAAACACCTCCCAAGCTCCCCGATCCTCTAACAGGGCTGGTACTGTGCCTGGCATGGGGGGTATGGCCCAGACAGAGTTCCTGCACTCCAGAACTCCTCATACCCAGAGCATGCTAGCTCAGCTGCTTGCTCGGGGCAGACAAGCAACCTCTGCTCTGTCCACCAGGCTGACCTATATGGTGCCTGGGTTCAAGGCTGGACTGGTCCCCTCTATACCTGTTGTCTCCTATTGCACTGTTCATGACCCTACAGCAAAAGGCCCTGCTGCTGACCTCAGACCTCCCTATACTTTAAGCAGTCACTGCCAGTCCAGCTCCAGAAACCCTGATCTAGTCCACTCTCCCATGTCTGTGAGCTTGTAGAGGGTGAGGCCTGGGTCCCTAGTCCAGGTGGGCACAGGAAAATGTCCATGGCTGACAGTGGACTTGAGAGTGTATATAGACAGGTGAGGCTGAGATCTGTGTACACAGTGCAGAGTGGGAGCCTGGAGGAGTCCATCTGGCTAACAGGAAAGGTCAATGGCCTCTTGAGGGTGAGAAAACCACTACCCTCAGGGCATAGAGCCTCGTGGGATGGGAGAATGGTGAGAGATTGGGAGGGGATGGAGATATGGAAGGGATTCCTCACCCTTTGCAAGGCTCCCAGGCCTGCCCTTCTCTGCTCCAATTGGAGTCCCTGCCAATGGCCCTGGTGCCCGGCCCTTCCCTGTGTGCTATTCTGGGGTTCCTTTTGGCTCCCAGGCTGGCTGGTGACTTCAGAGAATGGAGAAGCCTTCGCCAGGCTGGGATCAGATTTAAACAGGCAGAGAGGAAGGGAAAAACATGTCAGGAGGGAGACAACAGTGCTGGAAAAGGTTCTAAGGGCTGGGGTATAGACACCCAGGCTTATGGGTGGAGCTTTTGAGTGAGCAGACCACCCCAGGCTGCAGTTCATCCCCAGATTATAGGTAAAGGCATGCAAGATTTAGGTGAGGCTGAAAAAAATGCAGTGAAGTGATGCTATTAGCTAACCTTTGTTGAGCACCTACTATGTGCCAGGCATCTATTGAAGCCCTCATATTGACGAACATGAGATAGGCATTTTTATCATCCCCATTCACAGAGAAGCTAAATGTCTTATCTAAGGTCACCCAGTAAATGGAGGGAAATAGACCTGATCTCAGGCGTGCAACCACAACGCCCAGGCTGGGAACAGATCGTCAAGGGCTGTGAATGGCAGGATCCGGAATGTGGGTTTCATCTAGCAATAACAAGGAACCACCAAAGGATCTTGGGCTGGGGTTGATATGGTCAGAGCAGAGTCTAGGGGATGCCCAGCAGCTTGGGAAGGATGTGGGTCTGGAGGTCAGTTAAAGGGCCATGGGAATCCCCAATGCTGCATACCTTGGCCCTGTTGGTCATGTCTCAGTGAGCTCTGAGAGCCCAGGCTGGGTACCTGCCTACACTAAAATTTCCTTGGAAATACCCCAAAGCCAAATTCCTTAGAATAGCCTTGAAGCTATTTCCTTAGAATAGCTCCCAAAGTGGAGCGGGCAGGCTATAGCTCCCCCAGGAAACTCAAGGCAGGCCTGTCCATCCAGGATGCTGGGGAGTAGGCCTAACACATCTGCGCAGGAGAGTGGAGGCTTTGCACACTCTTTCCCAGATGGACAACTTGAAGCAACAGACAAGGACATCTCCCCAGGCATCAGTGCTGTAGCTGCTTCCAGGCAGGAGAGATGGGCCCCTGAGGAGGGGCTGAGCATGCGGGTTGTGCAGGGCCCCAGAGCTCAGCGCCAACCAACAGTAACCAGGTCCTGGCTCATTAGACAGGGTGAAATGGGAGCAGGACAGCAGAGCTGGGATGCCAGGTGGCCTTGCAAATGAACTCCTGCATACAAGTAGCTGATCGGTCAAAGGCTGACAAGTTTATCGTGTAAGGCAGAAAATGAACTACACCCAAACTCATCCACCATGACTCTGGCCCAAATGTAATGGAAACGGGGGGCTGTGGGCTGGAGGCATGCGGCAGGAGCCGTTTGTCTTGTGACATTCTCATCGAGCACATGGAGGCTCGTTTAATGTGGTAAATCAATCTTCCTCAAGGAGCCCCTGCTTAATAGTGAGAAGTCGGAGTTGAGTAATAGGAGGAGCTTGCTCTGCCACCCACGCCTGGGGAGTTGACAGCTTCAGTGACACGGAAATTTCAGAGGCCACAGGGCCTTGGAGGGCCCTGGAGCTTCTGTTAGAGACTGAAAGCTTACAGACTGTGACTAATGTGAGCAAAAATAAAAGGAACACAGCACCCCTGTTGTGGAGGGCTGCAGAACTCAGGTGCTGCTCCCCAACACCTCCACCTGTGCACATGTGTGCACATATACACAGCTCTATCTCAGACACTTGCCTTCTCTGTTCTACACCCTGGGAAGGTGGCTCAAGTCAGATCCCTACTGTCTTGCCTCACATGGTCCAGGGAGATGGAGACACTGGCTCCTTTTCCGAGGCTTAGAGCTTCTAAACCTTTGTCAGTTCCATCTGAGCAGATTTTCTGCCTAGATAAAGGGATTGTCTCTCCTTTTGGGATGGAAATTTGCCATCACACATCCCATATTCTTCTCTACTCTATGGCTCATGGAATAATCTTTATGCTCCCAGTTCCCAAAGGCTATGAAAATTCCAACAAAAGTATTTCTTGCCCAATAAGACCTGGCTCTTGCACAGCAGAATTGCTTTGACTTGAGTTCCAAAATCCTCTTGAAAGAGCTCAAAAGGAAGGACTTCTGCTTCCAGGAACATCAAGTTGACTTTTCCCAGTTCTTTCTACTAAAATCCCTGGATATTATATTTAAAACAAACATCAGAAGACTCTGAAAGATGGAGAGAGATGGACAGGCTGAGGCTCTCAGGACCCAAGGAACAATATGATGGTGAATTCCCTGCCTGTTCTGGACAAAATTGTGTTCCATCAGCCCTGAAATTCATATACGGAAACTTTAACCTTCAATGTGACTGTATTTAAAGATGAGGCTTTATTTAATGAGGTAATTAAGGTTAAATGAGATCATAAGGGTGGGGCCTTAAACGTATATGACCATGTCCTTGCGAGAAGAGGAAGAGACACCAGAGATGTGTGTGCACAGATAAAAGACCATTTGAGGATGCAGTGAGATGGTGGTCATCTGCAAGCCACAGAGAAAGGCTTCCGGAGAAACTAATGCTGCCAACACCTTGACCTTGGACTTCTAGCCACCATAATGGTGAGAAATAAATTTATGTTGTTTAAGCCACTCAGACGAATACACTGGGTTTTCTGTTTTACCTAAAATATGCCAGGCTTGGAGCTCAAATAGCCAATAACATAAAACACAAACAAATGTAGACCAAAAAGAAAAAAAAAAAAGCCCAATAAAAACCTACTTCTTTAGCCAAAGGACCAGGAAAGAGGCATACTAGCAAGACAGGAAAACTTTTAGATAATAACCTTCCCCCATGCCAACAAAAGCAGAGTGGGGAGCCTAGACTTCTACCATCAGCAGTCTGTACTGAAGCATGTCAGCTTCTGAGGGTATCGGAGAAGGCATGGTCTCAGATAGAAGCTGGGACATCCATTTCCACTGGGCAATATCCACCACCTCAGTTGCTCCACACACAGCATTAGTCGAGAATATATGAGATCTTGAATTCCTACTCCCACCATGAGTAACAAGGAACACCCTCCCCTGGGGTGTTAATATAGGTCTCATGAGAAACTTGGACTTCTATCTCCACCTGGTTGCATCAAGGCAGAACCCATTCCCTGCTCCTGCTGGAGTGGTGTCAGAGAAAGCCAGCTAAAACAGAAGGTTTAAATAACATTCAGAGTCTTACAATATAACACATCCAGGTTTCAATAGAAAATCACTTATACCAAGAACCAGGGAAATCTTAGCTTGAATGATAAAAGACAATCAGTATATGCCCACTACTGATATGACCAGAATGTTAGAACTATGTGACAAATATTTTAAAATTAATCATCATAATACTGAAAAATCCGTGGGACAAAAGACCTTAATTATGTTATTGGAGTCTCAGAAGGAGAGGAAAAAGAGCAGAGCAAGAAAGCACTCAGAGAAATAATGGCCCAAAACTTCCTAAATTTGGCAAAAGACATAAACTTAATCCCACACAGGATAAATTCAGGGATTCAGTTAATCCCACACAGGATAAATTCAAAAAAATCCACATCAAGACATTATCATAGTCAAAGTTCTGAAAACTAAAGACAAAGAACAGATCTTGAAAGCAGAGAGAAATGATGCTTTATCTGTAGGGGAAAAACAATTTAAATTACTGTCTATTTCTCATCAGAAACCAGGGAGGCTGGTATGAAGTGACACAACCTTTTTCAAGTACTGAGAGAAAACCATTAATCCAGAATTCTATATCTAGCAAAAATATCCTTCAGGAAAGAAGGGGAAATCAAGACATTCTTAGATGAGGAAAAACTAAGAGAATTTACCCCCAGAAGACCTGCCCTAAAAGGAAAGCTAAAGGAATTTCCCCCCAAAGAAAGGAAATTATATAAAGAAAGGAACATGGAAACATTAAGAAGGAAGAAAGAATAACAGAAAGAGTAAATATTATAGTAAATAAATTTTCATTCTCTTTTTGAGTTTTTAAAATTATATTTCCCTGCTGAAACAAAATTATAATGCTGCCTGATGTGGTTCTAAATTTGTATTAGAGGAAATGTTTAAGACAATTATTTTATAAATGGGGGAGAGTAAAGGGTAATAAACTTTTTACATTTCATTAGAACTCGCAAAATTTCAACACCAGTAGATAGTGATAAATTATATATATATATATATATATATATATATATATATATACATATATATACATATATATGATATACTATAATATATGTATAATTTATCAATATAATATATAAATACCTATAGAAACCACTAGAGAAAACTATACAGATACACTAAAAACATTACAATAAATCAAAGTGGAATTCTAAAAAATGTTCAAGTAACCCATAGGAAGGAAAAAGAAGGCAAGAATTGAAAAACAGAGGTGATTGGGAATGCAAGCTGGTGCAGCCACTCTGGAAAACAGTATGGAGGTTCATCAAAAAACTAAAAGTAGAATTACCCTACGACCCAGCAGTTGCACTACTAGGCATTTACCCATGAGACACAGGTGTGCCTTTTCAAAGGGACACATGCACCCCCATGTTTATAGCAGCACTATCAACAATAGCCAAAGTATGGAAAGAGCCCAAATGTCCATCAATAGATGAATGGATAAAGATGTGGTGTGTGTATATATATATATATATACACACACCATGGGGTATTACTCAGCAATCAAAAGGAATGAAATCTTGCCATTTGTAACTACGTGGATGGAACTGGAGGGTATTATGTTAAGTGAAATGAGTCAGAGAAAGACAAAAATCATATGACTTCACTCGTATGAGGACTTTAAGAGATAAAACAGATGAACGTAAGGGAAGGGAAACAAAAATAGTATAAAAACAGGGAGGGGGACAAAACAGAAGAAACTCATAAATATGGAGAACAAACTGAGGGTTATTGGAGGGGTTGTGGGAGGGGGGATGGGCTAAATGGGTAAGGGGCATTAAGGAATCTACTCCTGAAATCATTGTTTCACTCTATGCTAACTAATTTGAATGTAAATTTAATTTTTTTTTTCAACGTTTATTTATTTTTGGGACAGAGAGAGACAGAGCATGAACGGGGGAGGGGCAGAGAGAGAGGGAGACACAGAATCGGAAACAGGCTCCAGGCTCTGAGCCATCAGCCCAGAGCCTGATGCGGGGCTCGAACTCACGGACCGCGAGATCGTGACCTGAGCTGAAGTCGGACGCCCAACCGACTGCGCCACCCAGGCGCCCCTGAATGTAAATTAAAAAAAAATAAAAAATAAAATTAAAAAAAATAAAAATTAAAAAAAAGAACAACAGAGGTGACGAAAAATAAAATGGCAACATGAAATCCCAGCATATCAATAATTACAGTGATAGAAATTGACAAAGTAGATTTAAAAAGACATCCTGGTTATATTCTATCTATAAGAAACTCACATCAAATATAATGATATAGACTGGCTGAAAGTAAAAGAAAGGAAAAAGATATATCAAGCAAACATTAATCAAAAGAAAGCAGGAGTTGCTGCATTGATATCAGATTAAGTAAGCTTCAGAGCAAAAAAAATTACCAGAGACATTGAGGGGCATTACATAAAACAAAATGGTCAATCTACCAGAGCACCATGGTGGCTCAGTATGTTAAACATCCAACTCCTGATTTCAGCTCAGGTCATGATCTCCCGGTTCATGAGTTTGAGCCCCACATACGGCTCCACACTGATAGTGCAGAGTCTGCCTGGGATTCTCTCCCTCTCTCTGCCTCTCCCCTGCTAGTGCTGTCTCTCTCAAAACAAACAAACAAACAAACAAACAAACAAACAAACATTTTAGAAAAACCTAAACATGCAGATATCAATTTTATTCCTGGACATTTTTCCTAAAATGAAAATTTATGATCGCACAAAAACCTTTATATATAATATAAATATATATATAATTGATATATAATATAAATATAATTATATATCAATTATATATTAATTATAATATATATAATTTTTGGCTATTCAAATAAAGCTACTATAGTAATAGCTACTATACATTTTACAGCTATTATATATGATAGTAGCTTTATTTGAATAGCCGAAAAGTAGGAACAACTCAGATGTCCTCTAATGGGTGAATGATATCAACTACATACCAAGGAATAAATAAAAAGGAATGAACTATTGAGACATGGGACAGTGTGAATGAATCTCCAGAGAATTATGCCAAGTGAAAACAAGCCAGTCTCAGAAGGTTACATACTGTACAATTCCATTTGTATAACGTTCTGAAAACAATTACATTCTAGAAATGAAGACAGATTCTGGTTGCCAGGGGTTAAGGAGGGATGGAGTTGGAAGGGAAATGGGCTGTGATATCCTGGTTGTGATATCATACTAGAATTTTACAAGATATTAGCACTGGGGGGAAAGGGTACAAGTGAGATTATTTTTATTTTTCTAGTTTTTTTTGTTTTTTGTTTTTTGTTTTGTTTTGTTTTGTTTTGTTTTGTTTTTTTGAGAGAGCAAGCCAGGGAGGGGCAGAGAGAGAGGGAGAGAAAAATCCCAAACAGGCTCCAAGCTGTCAGTGCAGAGCCCGATGTGGGGCTTTAGCTCACAAACTGTGAGATCATGACCTCACCAGCTGAAACCAAGAGTCAGACGCTTAACTGACTAAGCCACCCAGGTGCCCCCCTGGGGGAGATCATTTTTTACAAGCGTGTGTGCATCTATAATTATTCCCAAATAAGTTTAATTTAATTAAAAAAAAAAAACCCTCAAGAACCAAGAGCTGCTCTTTCTTCTGGGTTTGAAATACCCTTCCTACAGAGGCCGATTTAAAGAGCTATCACACTTCCAGAATTAGGGGAGAGGTGGTGAGTTGAGAAGGGCAGGAGATTAAAAAAAAAAAAAACACTTCCCACCTGCTTTGTACCCCAAATATCATAAAATGGAAAGTGAGAGCCAGAGAGACAGCATCTGAGAAGAAAGGAAATAACAGAGGTGTCTGAGTGTGAGCATACAGAGTATGTGCCATGTGGGGAGCCCAGGGGAAGCACCTCCAAGGGTATCTTGGAGTTAATAAGGGTTAGAGTTCCGAGGCAAGGAGTACAGGCCATTCAGTCTAAGGCCATGGGTCACTGTCACTGACCAAATGGACGTTCAACAGGTATCCATTTGTAGTTCACCAGATTTTTCCATAAAGTGTGTGGGCCTTGGATAAACATCCCCAGAGTGTTTTCCCAAATCTAATAAGAGTTATCATTTAGTAAACAGCCTCTATGCGCCAGGCACAAGACCACCTGCTTTGTAGTCCCTCTGCAAACCCTCAGTCCTGTCTGCAGGGCAGGGTGGCCATCCCCATGTCCTGGCCTAGGACACCAGGCTCCAGGGCACAGCCTGGAGGTGTGCCAGGTCAAGCCCAGGCCTCTTGCCCCTGACCCTGTGCCTCTCCCTGTCTGGATACCCTCATCCACAGGAGCCTTCGTGCTTCCACTGTGGGAGGACAATGGCCCCTGCAACACCACCCTCCTACCCCCAAGGAAGGAAAACAGCATTCAGCCTTGGGAGCCCAGGAGGTATTTCTGGGCCAATTAAATCAGAAAGGCTGTTATTGCTAATGTGTAATTGGTTTTAAAATCAGCAGACTTGTCTATCTCTGGATGACAATATTTAAATAGCAAAATGCCCATCCCGAGTGGTTCTTGTAAACCATGACTGAGGCCTTCTCCAGACGCAGCCGCCTTCTGTCAGTTCCCTCCTTGAAAGCAATGGCTCAGCTCTAATTGGCTGCTGGGGATAAATATTTACGGCGCTGTGTAAACAGAAGCATCTGCCCAAAGTCTGTTCACAGGATCTCCACGCAGCACCCAGGAAAGCCAGCGGGCTCCAGGGTGGGGGTGTGGGCTCTCTGAGTTGGCTATCCTTTTCCTACAAATTGACAAGTGCTGTAGTCTTCCAGACTCAGGGCAGAATGTCTAATTGAATTTCCAGACCAGGATAACAGTGTTGGACCTCCTGGGTTCAGGAAGGCCAAAGCTTCGAGGCTGTGCAGGGAGGGAGGTCCTGAGAGGTTATGCATGCCCTTCCTGAGGCCCCAAATCCCACCCTGCCTGCCGGGCCCTGAGGATCTCAGGCTTGGGGGACAGATGCCCTGATCCACCACTGACCACCTGTAAGGGTGAACACTACCTCAACCTGTTGGAGACACAGCCTCCTATGTTCTGTGGGGATGAAATCCCACCTCACAGGCTATACTGAAGACTGAAAGCAAGGGACAGAAAGGGCCCAAGATAAGGTCAGCATCAAGGTGGACCTCCATACATAGTAGCTGCTAATATCTGCAGAAGTTGGTCCCAACCTGAATTGCATTCAAAGGTATTTTAAAAATATAGATTCCTGGGACATCTGGGTGGCTCAGCTGGTTAAGCATCTGACTCTTGGTTTTGGCTTAGGTCATGATCTCACAGTTCATGAGTTGGAACCCTGTGTCGTGCTCTGTGTGGACAGTGTGGAAACTGCTTGGCATTCTGTCTCTCCCTCTTTTTCTGCCCCTCCCTAGCTTATATGCAGTTTCTCTCTCTCTCTCTCAAAATAAATAAATACACTTAAAAAAAAAAAAGAAAGAAAGATGTGGTCCAAGGCCATTTAAAAAATATATATTCAGATTCCTAGGGCACCTGGGTGGCTCAGTTGGTTAAACATCTGACTCGGTTTCCGATCAGATCATGATCTCACAGTTTTGTGAGTTCAAGCCCCACATCAGGCTCTGCCAGGCTTGGGCTCTGTGCTGGCATTGCAGAATTTGCTTGGGATTCAATCTCTCTCCCTCTCTCTGCCCCTCCCCTGCTTGCACTGTCTCTGTCTCTCTCAAAATAAATAAATAAACTTAAAAAAAACAACAACAAATTCCTTTGCCTCACTCCTATCACCCGGCAAAATCCCTGGGACCCCAGAATCTTTTTTAAGGGTCTCCCTAGATGATCCTGATGTTGTTGGCCAGCCCCAGTCACACACACCTCAGCCCACCTGGGCTTAGCCTCATGTCCCACTTGGCAAAGGAAGCCCTCCTGAGCTATGACAGGCAGATGGGTAAGGTCCCCAAATTCCCTCTGGACACCTGTTGGAGGCACTCCTTTGGTTTTATCCTGTCCACTCTTGTTCTAACAATTCTGCTTATTCCAGTCTCCCAAAAAGACCTCAGGCTTCTGTGGGGCAGTGATGATCCTGCTGGGTTTCTTAGCTCTTGGACCCCCAGGAGGGCATTCTGTGTTGGCTGTTGATGATTAGGCTAAAGATAGAGATGACAATACACACACTTGTCTTGTAACATATTCTCAGAGATTTCATGTAAGAAGTGCTGGGGGAGTGTCAAGGGGGTGTGGAGACATGGGTACAGAGAGGGAGCATGGGCTTTATGGCAGACAGCTGGCTCCACTGCTCTGTGAGCTCCACCTTCTCAATGTCATAGCAGAGGATTGGGTGGGGGAAACTGTGGGCTGGCAGTGGGAGCTGTCTTGGTTGGGAGGCAGGGTGAAGGATCAGGGTCCCGTTTTCTAAGGAGAGAGTTGATAAAATCAATTGCCTCACTGTGCCTCAGTTGACCCTATGACAATTCAGGGGCCGATTTTGTCTGAGCTCAGGTGCCTCCATCCAGGCCTCCACCATGACAAGAGGAGCTCAGCTTGGCTGAAGCCTTTTGTTAGACAGCACCTGCCTGGGCCCAGTGTCCATGGGCATTGGTCTCTGCCCAGGTCTGAGGAAGGGAGGTGGAGACCTTGGGACTTGGGCTTTCCATTGTGCTAGTTGTGATACTGTTGTGGGCCAGTCAGATGCCCACCCCAGCTCCCACAACCACACTGGAACCAGGAGAGTACCTCCACAGAAGTTGAGGATTTGAGAGTGTTGTTTGCAATGATCACCACCATCCCTGGGACTCTCAGTAGCACTCCCATGCCATGAGTCCCCTCTATGGGCTCATTTTTCACTCCCCTCCTCTCCCCCTTCCTGAACCCCTTATGACATCTGAGTAGTGATGGCTAGTCCCCTTGCATTGCCAATCTTTTCTGAAAGTGTTCTGTTCACCTTCTGCCTCAACAGGAGGGGGCACCCTCTGAGGGAAACACTTCCCTATGTCCTCTCACGGGAGACTATTTTCCTTCACACTTATGCACCCCAGTGCCAGGTGGGGTAGGTGGCTTTCTTCTCCCTGTTCCTGCTCCTGAACACGTCTTCACTGTTTTTCCTTTGGAGCCATAGCTATTAGACTTCTACCTTCCAACCCCCATCATTGTCACCCCTCTGTTGCTGTGTTCCCTGACTCCCTCACAACACCCCCTCATGCAGATCTGGGCTCCTGGTTCACCTTCTTCCTCCCCATAACCACTCCAGTCATCTTTCCTACAGCCTGAACACCTGTGCAGAGGACCCGGCCCACAGGGACCCTCCTTTCTCAGTCCCTCAATCTTCCATGTTTAACAGCCCAACCTTGGCATCCACTCCCACAATCAACCTGGGAGCTCATCACTACCAGGAACTGATGCCTTTGAAGTCTCAGTCTCAAGCATCCCACACTCAGACCACACTCTTGACTTTCTGATTCACAAGCTCTGTTATTCCACACTCTGCAACATGTCTTATCTCACTGACCCCTAAAAATCATCAACTCCACCACCTATTTCCACTATCAATCATCCACCTTTGTTTTTTACTTCCCTCCTGTCATGGGCTGAACTGTGTCCTCTTGAAGCCCCCAAGTTAAAGTCCTACCCCCCCCCAATATCTCAGAATAGGACTGTATTGGGAGATGGGGTCTTTATTGAGGTAGTAAAAGTAAAATGAGGTCCTAATCCAATATATCTGGTGTCCTCATAAGAAGATATTTGGACTCAGACACATACAGAGGGAAGACCATGGGAAGACACAGGGAGAAGATGGCCATTGACAAGCCAGGGAGAGAGGACGCAGAAGAAACCAACCATGTCCACACCTTGATCTCAGACTTCTAGCCTTCAGAACTGTAAGAAAATACATTTCTGCTGTTTAAGCTACTCAGGCTGTGGTACTTTGCTAAGGTGGCCCAAGCAGACTACTACACCTCCTTACTCATTTCAGATTCCAATACTGTAACTATTCCCTTGCCCTATCTTCCACCTCTCTCCCTTGGTTATATTCTCCTACCTTAGCTGAATCTGATGACCCACTTCTCTTTGCCTGAACCTGAGGAGCTGAACATTGTAAGGAAAAAAATTGCGAAACAATACTAATTAGTTTCTCTTAAAATGTATGGCCCCCAAGCCCTCAAATACGAGCTCAACACAGTCCATAAATCTCATCAAGTTTTCCAAGAGGCTATTTCTTGCATTCTCTTTTGCCTTCAGAACCCACCCTGCCTCTCTCAGCTCATGGCCATCGCTCTGCTGATCTGAGACTAGAAGCCACCAGTCAGGTACCTCCTCATATTCCTACCACCACAGCTACAGACCCATGGACCACAGGCCCAGCTTTTGGTTTTCCCGGTACCAACCAAAGCCTCTTATTCTCTGGGTTCCATCTCATTTTGCCTTTGCAAGAATCCCATGTGTCTGTTCATCTCTTCTGTCCTCATTAATGATTTCTCTTACCAAAGTACTTCCATACATGTGTGTACATACAATGATGCATTTGCCTCTCCTACTAAAGACATTTTCCTTGACCCCCATCAACCCCCAGGAACAGCCCCATTTTTCTGCCTTTTTAATACCAAAATGTTTGAAAAGAGTCATCCACACTTAACTGATTCTACTCATTGACAGTGTCATCAACAATTTCTTCCTGCTGTGGGATCGCATTCATCAGCATGCAACCATTTGTTCTTCCTACTCCCCAGCCTGACTTTGGTGAAGGTCACCAATGACTTAGGGTTGCCAAACTCTGACTCCCCTCTTGTCCAGCTCTGCTTGGAGCCATCAGCAGCATTCCAAGTAGTTGGCCACTTCCTCCTTCCATTTGAATCTTCGTGACTCATCTCCTGGTTTTGCTCTTGACTTCATGGGCTGCTCTTTCTCAATCCTCTTTGTATCTTTCCCTACCTGACCTCCAAGGACCCATTCTGCTGTTTCTAGATGATCTCACCCAGGTCCATGACTTTAAATATCACTTATGTGCTGATGGCTCTCAAATTTATGTCTCTGTACTGACCTCTGTCTTGAGCCCCAGACACATAGATCTAATTTGACATCTTCACTTAGATGACTCAAGGCATCTCAAACCTGACACACTTAGAAAGGACTTCATTCTGCAGCCACTTCCCCAAACTGGTTCCCATCTCGGTGAATGGTACCACCATCTACTCAGTTGCTTGAATCAAAAACCTCGGAACCATTCTCTTTTCTTTTCCTCCTTGTTACTTCTACTTTGCAATATATCTGGACCTCACCCATGTCTTTCCATCTTTACTCTCAACCTTAGTCCAAGCTGCCACGATCTTTCACATCTATACTGAAATCATTTCCTAAATGGCTTCCCTTCTGTGGGTAGGGGATGCTCCAGGGAGGGGGTCTCTGTGAAGGACTGGTTTCCTGCTGTGCAGATGACACAGTCAGTGCTAACCAGATGAATTGGATTTCCGAAGGGAAAGCGTGTGGGCCCCTCTTTTCTGTCACACTTCCCTCAGAAACAGCACTTCCATTCAGAAAGCCAGATCAAGTGCCATTAACAAATTAATTCCGATTAGCACAGCCCAAGCACTTAAACCTCAAGGCAATCCCGGTCAGTACTGCAGGGAGATAGCTTGGCCTGCTAATAAAGTGGAAACTGTATTGGAAGCAAAGGCGATTGTTTGATGCCTGTCACTGTCCCTGGAGGGGAGGAGAGTGGGATCTGATTACACTATGGTCTCCTGAGGGAATTAACTCACTTCCCAATGACAAGTTATTAATTCCCCCATTTGGTGGTCAGGTCTGTGAGAATGGGGTCAGCTCTCACACCCTCCTGTGTCCCATGCATCCCCTGATTTAGGACTGAGCATTCCTTGGGTACCCAATAATTGAATGAAAAAGAATTAACTGGTAGGTAGGCAATAGGTCTAGGGCCTAGTATCATTAGTAACCCTTCATTCTTTTATTTAACAAATATCATTGGGGTCCAACTGTGTTTGGCACAGCAGATTGAAAAGTTAATCCAAACAGATGAGGCCCCTGTTCCCCTAGAACTCATAGACTAGGGGAGGGAGGCAGATAATCAGCATGCATCAAACAGATGAGATGCTGGTTTCAGAGAGTTACAAATGCAAACAAGGTAAGAAAATAGGACAAGGTGACAGAGTGTGCTGAGTTGGGGATGCACTAGGAGGGTCTGAGCCAGTGACACCTGAGCTGAGCTCTGGATGGTACAAGGAGCCAGTTAACCCTGGCAAAAGAACTTTCTAGGGAGAGGGATCAGAAAATGTAAGTGCCTACTGCCTGAGACCCAGGCCCTACCATCTTTTCATTCTCTCAACACGTCCAGCATGGCCATCTTTGCTGGCTGGTTGGTCTCCATGTGGAACCAGGCAGGGCAGACATGTCCCTGCTGGGCAGTCAGCTTTGCCCACAGCCAGCCTGCTATCCCTCCCTCCTGCTCTTCTCACTCATGTCTAAGAGCTTTGCAAAATTCGCACCTCTTCCAATGAAATCTTTCAAAAGCTTCCCAAGTGGAAGGGCTCCCTCTCCTCGCTGAAGTCCCGGAGCACTTATTTGGTACCTGCTGTCTCTATTGCTTTACATGGGTAGATGCTGCCTTACTGTGTACCTGAATCTGCTCCCCCATGCCTTCCCTTACCCTGTCCAGTGAACTGCTTGGGGGCAGTAGCTTCATCCTCTCTGCCTCTTAGACTTTCTAGGCCTAGCCCAGACCCTCAGCTGATAGACACTCAGGGAGTCTGAATGGACATCTGGCCAAATGAGAGCCCAAGGGGCAGATGGAGGTCCACAGAAGACTCCCTTTTATTCCCCAGTCTCTAATAGAGACAAAAAAGGAAAGCACTCCATCCAATTCCTGGGAATAAGGCTGGCTTTAGCTCTGAAAATTAGTTTCCGGAGGATGATTTAAAATTATTATGACTATTACCAGCTTTCTTGTGGGAATGCTTGGAAACTTTCATAAAAGCAGCAAGCCAGCCACAAGGATAGGTCAGCTTAAAGATGAAAAGTTCTAGGACTGAGAAATCACATGAAGGAGGCAGCCAGCCATGCTCCCAGAGCTGCGCTCCATCCCAGATCTCCAGGTGACAGCTCTCCCAGTGACTCAGACCCCTGAAATGGGTACCATTGCTGCCCACCAGTAAAACACAACTGCTTAATTGTAGCCAGCCTTCCTCCAGCTCAACACTTCCATCCCTCAATATTCCCAGACATTCCAGGATTCCAGTGCTCATCAGCCTCACCCAGGAAGCTAGAATATTGTCAGATGAAAAACGAGGTGCCTGTAACTTCCAGGTGCCTCAGCTGACTTTCCGTAGGGTCCTGAGTTGGAGGGAGGCCTGAGCTCCCCATGCTATGGCAAATGGGGATGAGGCATGGTGCCCAACCCTGGAGGAAGGAAAGCCAATGGGCATGAGGATGAGATGAGCGTGGAGACGCGCTGGGCACTGCTGCTAACCTTTCACGAGGACTGTCCTGGCCTCAGCCCACTCGCTCCTCCCTTCTGACGTCAGCAGGCCGATTGGAGGCAAGCGTTCATCCTCGTTGGAAGCCATTTTGACTATCTTTCTCAACTGAGTGAACAGATCCCCCTCACTGAGACGGCGGAAATTAATGACAACATCCAAGACAAAGAACTGTGGGGGAAACAGGTCAAACACGTCACTCATGGCAGCTGGCCCAAGGCGAAGGGCCTTCACTGAGCCTTCACACGTGCGTATAGATAGGGGATACTCAGGCCCAAGGTATGTGATGGTTCCCTGAAAAGTCACATGTTGGGGACCTATCCAAATGCTGTTGACTGGGCTGGACTCTAAGCTAACCCCAAATCAAAGAGGGCCAGATTAACCTTAGCTAAAATAAAACCTGTTTCTATGGTTCCTACTTCATGTAAAACTATTATGTTTGTGGGGAATTAAGTATAAATTGGTACAATTGCTATTGGAGGGCAGTGTCTATCAAAACTGAAAATGTGCATACCTTATGATTCAGCAGTCACTCTTATAAATGCATACTTTAGCCTTAGACTTGGAGAAACATACTCTTGTGCCCAGATATGTGAAGCAGTGGGCATATAAGCCTTATTTGCAATAGCAAAATGGTAGACACAGCCTACGTGTTCTTCAGAAGGGGAACAGCTAAATTAAATGAGTTTATTTATCTAATGCATGTCTACTCATTGGTAAATAGGAATGAACTAGCTCTAGATACAGCTACAGAGATAATCTCAAACACACTGGTGAGTGGAGGAAAAAAAAGCAAGTCAGCAAATGATAAGCAGAGGAAGATTCAAATGGAAAAATAACACACAAAATGCTCTATCCCTTTGTGTGCACATATACAGGTGTACATGCATGTGCTTTGTATGTGAGACCTGTGAGCTATCATTAGTAGCTTTGAAGCCAGAGTCTTGGGCTTTGTGAAAGGTCTTATCTAGCCCCAAGTCAAGATCCCTTTTCTGCTGGTTGACATAAGTACCTGGTCCCATGTCCTGAGAAGCACACATGTGGCCTGGTTCTGAGCAGGAGCCCCAAGAGCATTTCTGAAATGGATGGATACTGCAGCACATAGGGGCTGGGAAATGAGTTTGACTTTTGAATGAAGACGGAGAAAGTTTCTTGTTTGTGGCTAAACTGTCATGTGGGCTTCCAGTGGGAACGCTAACCTAGGATGGCAGACTTTCACTGAGCTCCTATCCTAGAAAATGTCAGATGAACCCAAGAAGAAAACATTGTAGCACAAATAGCAGGGGAATCCTGGGGGGTAGGTTTTTAGCAAAACCAACCACACAAACAAAAAAACAAAAAACCCCACCAAAACTCAAAAACCAAAGCAAACCCAAACAAAACAAAACAAAACCAGAAAAAAACCAAATCCTTTGGTTTTTGTCAGATGAAATCATGAGGTGGAGGCTCCATATACAGACCAAATCACCTAGTGGGCACTGGTAAGGGGTCAGGAGCCCTCATGCTAAGACTATCCCCTGGGGCCCCATGGGTCCTTGTTGGTTCCTGGAACCCAGTATGAAGACCTGAGCTGCAGGAGATGGGGCATTGGCCAGGCCTGGGAGTCCTTCTCAGCCTTGGACAGGCCACTCAACTTGTCTAAGTCCCATTTCCCCTTTTTTCAGATGGAGATTTAAAGGCCCCTCTGCAAGGTTACTATAGAACCAGGTGGGGTGCATACATGTAAGTGCCAAGCCTAAGGCCTGGACATGGAGGTCCCGATGGGCAGTCTGTTAAGCTGTCCATATGTCTGCATGTGGTCTCCAGGAAGGCCACAGCCTGGGTGATTCATGAGGAGTTGCTAAGGCCATGCAGGGTCTCAGTCCATCAAGGAAGTTCTTTTGAGTTGACCTGGCTGGTCAGGGCCCATATAAGAGCCCACATAAGTCATTCTCAATTGATGACTCTCCTTGTTCTTAAAATCTAACTCGTGGAGAGAAATGGGACTGAGTAGGAATCAAGAAACCCCACTTTGGGGTCATGCTGTCCCAGCTCACTGTCTGCCTCTGAGAGCGGGCTGAGCATGCCTGGTGAAATAGGAGTGGGTAAGTACTCATGCACCCTCCCCAAGCCTGAGATGCAGCAGAGAGGGGCGACTGACCTGGTTGCAGCAGGCCACAATGACATGCTCTGGCTCGGGCATGACACTGCTCTTCTGGGCCACCAGTGTATCCTGGATGTGGCCAGGGAGGCGGTAGGAGGAGAAGAGCCCATAGTATTGCTTCATACAGAGCGGCTGCCCTGACAGCTGGCCCTTGGCACAGTCGGTGGGGATGGAGTGACTGGAGAGGGAGAACAGGGGGGGAGGCAGGGGATCAGAATTGCTTCTACTTGACTTGATCAGGCAAAGCAGGGCACAAAAACCAGAACTGCGTTAGGATGGTAGTAAGAGAGCTGGATTCCTCACTTTTTAAAGTAGTGGAGTGCCCCATTTCCAAGGTCCATGGACACCCTCAGGGTTTGCTCAAGCCTCAGATAGTTTCCCTCACCCCTGCCTCAGGCAGCCCTGTGCCTTCGCTTCTGCTGATCTTTGCCTGGCATGCCTTCACCCCACCTCTGCACTCAACTAATTTGTTTAGGAAAACTTCCCCTCCTTTAAGAGCCTACTCTTCCATCGCCTCTTCCAGAAGCCTTCTCTAAATTCAAGGTAGAAAGTTCTCTTTCTTCTGTGGTCTCAGCATATCTTGTGTCCTTCTTTACTTCCTCCCTGACCTTTTACTCCTCCTCCTCCTCCTCCTCCTTTTCCTTTCCCTACTCCTCCTCCTTCCTCCATCCCTCTCCCCCTCCTTCATCTTTCTCTGTCTCCCCTTCCCTCCTTCCTTCTTTCTCTTCCCTCTTCTCCTCCCTCCACTTCCTCCCCCTCCTCCTCTCCCTTCTCTCTGCTTCTATCTCTTTCCTCTGTCCTTCCTTCTTCCATCCCTGTCTCCTCTTCCTCTTCCTCTTCCTCTTCCTTCTTCTGTCCTCCCTCCCTCCATCTCTACTTCTCCTCCCTCCCTTTCAGGCAACAAATGTTATTGAGCATTCCTCTGTGCCAGGCACAGGGGTAATAGTGGCATCTTCCTGGGATCTGGGATTATAGTGGCAAGCAAAACACGAGTCTCCTGTTCTAATGGGGCACAGGTCCTGGGATGTGTAGGTGGAGCACAGGCAATAAGCAGCAAGCTGATAGATGGGAAGGTTTTGGGTAATGAGACAGGGTAATAAGGACCAGATATGTAAGCTGAGCCTTGAGGGGAAGAGGCAGCCCTAAGATTAGCTGGGGCAGAGTGAGGGTAGGGTGTTCCACGGCCCTGCTGCTCAACGTGCAGGAGCCACACTGAACCATAGGAATCAGTGGGAGCTCTCAGAAACTTCTACAGCAATTTGATGGAGGAATTTTATGTCTGTTGAATCTATGGTAAACATAAGATATGTGGTTGTGTATTTTGTACCTCTGTACCATTTTTTTGCAAATTCATTTTGGTAGAGTGTGTGAGTGGGGGTGCATTTTAAAGAGATCGAGGAAGGAAAGTGCTTACCCTAGGAAGAGGAACCATTAATGGTTGGGTCAGCTGGGGTAAAGGTTATCCTGATGCTGCAGGAGTTGGGGTGGGGGCGGGGAGGGGGGGGGTTGGTCCACCTGCTCTATGACATGAGCCAGGAACACAGAGCTGAAAAAGACAAGGTCTCTGCCCTCTGGTTGCTCCTTGACTAGTGTAGCAGGGAGACAGATGATTCAACAGGCTGTGCCAAAACAGGGCTCTGCCCTTCCCAGCCTGGGCCCCATCCTACCTGTCCAGCAGGGTCTTGTAGCTGAGCACGCCAGAGATGAGGTTGGCTGCAAACCTGCAGAGACACATGAAACCTTAAGTTCTCCTCTCAGGGGCTCAGGCCCCTTCCCTTTCTCCAACATTCCTCTCCCTCCCCTCCACCTCCTTTCTCCCAAACTCAAGGACCACCCTCCAGATGCCAGGCCTCAGTGGTACACTAATCTGATGGGATTCCTGCTGCCTGCCCACCCCCCTCCCCCGCATCATGCTGTCAGTCCTTCACAAGCCTTGGATTCAAAATGGTCCTGTGGAGATAACTGGGAGGAGGAGAGGAAAGCAGAAGGTGAATGAGAAGGAGGAGGAGGAGGAGGGAGAGAAAACGAGCAGAGGCCACAGAGCAGGCAGGAGAAGGCTGGATGGTCAGGGGTGGGTTTCGCCCTAGGAAAGGCCAGTGCTGGGGCTGAACTGGACCAGGAACCTGGGTTTGGGGAAATCCAGTCTCCCAGGAAAAGTCAATTTCATTCAGTGCTAATGAAAATGAAAGTAAGTGCCAGGGGGAATAGAGTCACCAGAGAACTGTGCCACAGGGCCATGTCATCTTAACTGCCCATGGGCGATGGCCCTGGCTTAAGGAGGAAAAAATGTCCCCTTGTAAGCAGTTGGAGAACTGTTTTCAGCAGCTGCTCATCCATTTATCTGCATACTTCCTGCTGGCATGGGAGGTCCAGGCTTGCAGGCTGCCTGACCAGCAGTCAGTTGGGCTAGTCTCAGTGAGGAAGGAGGGGATGGGGGTCTAACTAGCATAGCTGAGCCCTGCCCACAGGCCAAGGTAGGCCCTGCCTCTTTTGTTTGGTTGGTTTTTCCTCTCTGAACTGTCCCGATGCTGTGCCACATCGGATTTGGCTCTAAGAGACTCCTGTAGGGAGATCTTTTCTCCCTGCCACATCCCTATGTAAACTCCCCCCCCCCCCCATCAACATCAGTGGGCCCAGAGGCCATTCCCGTGGCTCAGTGAGCCCTGAAATTGCAGCAGATGGAAAAGGCTCTGGCGGCGGCAGCTGGCAGGAAGGAACCATTTCCACCCCCTTGGAGCCTCTGTTTAGATAGCCTGGTGCAGTGCATCCCAGTGACAAACCCAAGACTCAAGTACTGGTAGGGCAGAGATGCATACCTCCTTCCAGGGCCTCAGCCAGGTCAAGAATGCCATGGGGACACCTGGGGGCCCATGACCTCCATTTACTGCCCACTCCACCTCAAATAAATATATTCCGAGGAAGACCCTGTGTTTGTCACTCATATTGTAGCCTCATCTACCAATTTCCCAAACCCATGGCCTGGACTGCCTCTGTCTCAGAGGCATTTGGTCTCAGAAATCTCAGCCAAGGCACAAGCGTTGACCTTTCCTTCCTGCTACTGGAGCCAGGACCCCAGGCAGGCTCTCAAGCTGTGAATTCAGGAGCATGATGGCCTCCTCACCTTAGCTGGTCATTTGTATCTTGAAAGTGCTGGCGGGCAAAGATCACAGCTGGACTGGAGTTTACAGGCAGGGCCAGGCGGTTATTGAGATACATGTCATTCAGCCAGTACTCAGACACCTGTTGGGGAAAACGGGAGGGGTGCCATTACCCCGCAAGGTCACACACGCCCCTCTGAACAAAGGCACCTTGCCTCGAGAGCACCCAGTCCCATCCTGGCAGGCCCAAGGAACAACCGAGACACTTTCTTGGACCATGGACTTTGTTCGTTCATTCCGCAAATGCACATGGAGCCCTAGTGATGCGCTAGGGCCTGTGTGCTCTCCAGCCCACCATGACTATCCTTCATTTTTGCCCCATGCCATCCTTCTCTTCCATCCCAGTTTCCCATTCTGGGTGTTTGGTACTTCATCCCTGTTCCCTGCCCATCTTTATGTGTGTCTTGTTCATGCTTTTCACCCTTCTTTGTTTCCCTGAATTTACCTCTATCTTCTGCCACCCCATCACTATCTGCCATCCCTGTCCCCCATCTGTCTCCATCTCTGTACCCTGTCTTTCCCTATTGCCCCATTTCTATCTCCTGCTGCCCCCACCCCTGTTCCCCTTCCTTATCCCCCATCTGTCCTCCATCCTTGTCCCTGTCTGTCCCCCATCCGCAACCCCTAATGTCTTCTACCTGTATATCCTGTCTCTCCCCAGCACTCTATCTCTATCCCCATCTGTCCCTTTTTGGTCCCCATCCCTATCTCCCATCCCACATCCTGTCTGTCCCTTGCTGTCCCCCTGTTTCTCCTCTCATCCCTATCCCTTCATCTGTCCATCTTTGTTACCTACCTGCCCCTCATCCAAATCCCTGTCTCCGTGTCTGCTCCCTGCCCCCCACCCGGTGGGTCCCTTGTCTGCCCCCATGCCCTAGTCTGCTCCCTCTCAGCAACTCTTACCCAATTGGCTGTCTTCTCCTGTCGTTCCAGGAGCTTCTGCTGCAGGGTCTCACCAAGGCCACCAGGGGCCCCAAACCGCTGCACAATGGCCTGGCTCCTCTTGAACTGCTCTTCAGGTACTAGGTGCTGCATGCACCGCAGGTAAGTGGCCAGGGTCTGCTGCAGTGGGGGCACTGGAAGTTTGGGCAACTCCTGGAAGAGAGAGTTCACCAGCACTTGTTATGCTGTTCTTGTGTGGGGTCCATTCCTGTCCGCGAGATGATCCCCACTGTGTGTCTCCATCTGGCCTTATCCTTGTTCTACACTCTGGGTCTTGCCTATTTCCAGGGCTCAGCTCAGCAGAATTATGAACTTAGGAAACTTCTATTTGTTTTTTTCTGGTACCCCAGTCCTGCCCCCACGAGGGGATAAAGTGTAGAGGAAAATACCTTGATGTTGGCACCAGACAGACCTGGGTTCATGCACTGACCCTGCTGCTAACCAGCTGTGTGATCTTAAGCAAACCACCTCACCTTTGTGCCTCAGTTTCCCCTCCTGTAAAATGGGGATAATAACCTCCACCTCTCATAAGATCAAACAGATCCTATGTGAAAAGTGCTTTAAAATCACAAAGAATGGGTCTAAGATGAAACAGATCTGTTACTGATATTGGATACTTATCACTCTTAATTTAGGGATTGTTTCCAGCCGGGGCTTCAGAAGTCAGTTGATCTCTGGACCCAAAGGGTATAATACTAATGGAGAGATTTGGACAGGTGAAAGATGGCGGGAGGCATAGTTCAGAATCCTGCAAGTTGTTTCCTAAGAAGGTGACTCATGTCCTGGCTCCTTACTAAGCCCTTCCCAGTTATGAAAGCCGGGGAGCCCCATTCTGCTCCATGTGGGTACAGGGCGGGGGGGAGAACAGAGAGTGCTGTGGATGTTCTTCCTATCTTAGCCTTTCTGAGCCCCAGCTTCCTAATCCATAGGACATAAATAACAATTCCTACCTGAGTGGAGCACAGAACACAGACAGAATTAAATGAGAGAAACCACTGGCCCCAGATAAGCACATCATAAAATGTTATGATGTTACTGTCCCCCTCTAAAAGGGATTCCTAAAAGGAAACCCATAACTTCTGGGGACTCCCAAAGTGTGGAGAGAGTCTGAATAGAACTCTCCACCAATGTCTCCCCTTTCTGGATGCCATGCTTCCTAATTTACCAGCTGTGTTCACCCAGGGATCTCATGCTTGTGTTCAACCATGTTACGGCTGACCTGGGCAGGGATTTTCCTTCCATTTTCAGATGAAACTGAAGCCCAAAGAGTGGAGAAACTAGTCCATGGTCACCCAGCAATATGATAGCAGAGTTGGGACCTGAAATCAGTCTTCATCCAACATCCACTCTGCTCCTTCCTCCTAGATTGTTCTCTCCCTTCCTCCTTGGTCCTTTTTCCATTCCCTCCTTTTCCTTCTTCCTCACTAAGCTAGTTACGGTCAGAAACCAGGACTTTTCATATTACCGATAAAGTTTACAAAGTTGGCAGTAGGTAGTCACCTTCTTTCAGGGGTTTTTCCCCTTGGGGTGGGGGTGACAGTGAATTTCCACCCCTGGCAGGCTGTGGAGTAAAGGGGCCCATTGAAAGCTTGCCTCTGCTTTGCTCCTGCCGCTGCATGGGCTGAGGCCCTCCCCAAGCGGCCCTTGGCAGGCAAGGACCAACCACGGGAGCCTGTGCTGATGAATGAATGAGAATCTTGCCTGCCTCATCCTGTCTTTAGAGCTCACTACCCTAGGGGTAGGGAGGAGGGTATCAGTGCCAACTATGGGCTATCCTGCCCCAGGGAACTCTCAAGGACCAGGGTGGTCTGGGTAGCATTCCAGTTCCTCAGCCCACTTCAAGAGAGCCAGGTCCAGACCCCCATCCAGCTGCTCTGGTTCCCCCTCCCCTGTCTTGGGGTCTGGAGGCCTCTCTGGTGGGTGAGTGGGCAAGTACCTGCAGAAAGCCAAGCCCAGCTGGTGGCCTTTCCAAGAGTGCCAGCAGGCCTGGCTGGGGCCCCAGCTAGAAACAGGTCACCCTTCCTCAGGGCTCTGACAGGGTGTTGGGACTCAGAGTTCTGGGGAATCAGCGATGGGTAAAATGGAATGAGGCAGAAAATCTCTGCTCACATGTCGTAGCCCCATGGGGCTCCTCCCCAGACTCTCCTAGGCTTCTGGCCCACACCTGGGGCTAGATAGAGGCAGGGAGGTGTACTAATGAGGGTCTTTGGACACTAGGGTCCCAGGTCAGTACACATTTCCTGGGAAGTTCATGTGAACCAGGCCCTAGACTGGACTTAGGGACAATGGAAAGAAAAGGCCTGCTCCCAGGGAAGCCACATTTCAATGGGAGGGACATGCCATGGCAAGACTCAACAACAGAGATGTTTGTGGGCTGCAAAAGTCAGGACAAACAACATGGTGAGCAACTTCATGGGTAGAAGCCTAAAAGTTCTAATTAGGATTTCAAATGAAGCCCTGGGTAAAGAAGTGGCAAGAAGACTAACTTAGCAGAGGGGCCAGCACTGCAACAACTCACAGACTAGATAAACTGCTCCATCACTTAAGAAGGTAAGGAAGGAGGATGCCTGCCTAAGGAGGGGTGGCATTGTCTTAAACCAGTGGGGAAGATAGTGCCTAAGGCTCCAGGGCTGAACCAGTAACAGTAGCCGGGACTGGGAGGTGACCTGGCTTAAGGTAGAGAATTCAGCCTCACCCTAAGGCAACTCCACTAGGCTCAAAGCCATTGGAAGTGGAACTTGGGGAGGGGAAAAAAGCCCTGGGAGAAGAGAGAGTACCTGGCCCAGGTCAAGGGCTCTTCCTGGCTTTGGGGTTAGGAAGTGTGGCTGTCAGAATTCCATCAGCATCCCCTGAAACCACTCCCAGCCCTTCGAGGCGTTCCCAGGCTCCTCAGTGGGCTCAGAGCAGGACTGCAGCCTGGACTTCATGCCCTGGAGAGTGCAGGGTTGGGGGCTAGTCCCACACAGGACTGTTCCGGAAGCAAGAGTATGTGAGTAGGGAGAACAGGGATGGAGAGAGCTCCAAAAGTCACTCACAGACTCCTCCTCACTGCTGGGCGGTTTTGCTGCCATCTTATGGGGAGCTTTTTCCAGTATGGGCATCTTGGTGACTCCTGGCTGGGGAAGCAGAGGTGCAGACCTGGGGACCAAGAAGCAGAAGGGCATCAGCACAATAGCCACATAAAGCTACATGGACCCTTCACCCCCACCCTGTGAAGAGGCTAGAGCTGGACATGGGCCCCAAATACACAGGGCCTCATTGTAGACCTGGTCCCAATCTCCCAATCTCTGGACCAGCCCCCCCTGACCACAGTGTCCTTTCTGAGTCCCCAGATGGGATAGAGTGGGGTCTAGAGTGAGCCTTTAGGTGGTCCCTACTCCATAAGACTGCCACCCAGGCTCAACCTACCACCCCAGAGCAGAGTGGGAGGGAGCAGGGCTGGACTCACTCACTCCAAATCCATAAGGGGGTGTTGGCAGAGCACTTGCTTTGTTCCTGCCTTGGACCCAACAGATACCTGTTTTGCTGATTAAAATCTCTCTTTCCCACTAGACTGTGAGCTTCTCCTGTTGTGTTCAGTGCTTCATCTCTGGGACCTAGCTGGGTGACTAGCATGGAATAGGATCAGTGCTGGGTAGCTGAGTAAAAGGAATGCACGCATGCATCAATGCATGTGTAAATGAACACAGGTCCTCTAAGGCTGTGGGTTCCAGGAGCACTCTGGGCTGACTGGGAGCCTGGCCTCTGGCCAAGGCAGGGGTGGGAGTGGAGGACCCTGGGGCCTGCTGGACAGACTTGGACTTAGGCAATCTTTGGTTCCCAGGCTCCTAGAGCAGGTGGCATGGGAATGCTGAGGGAGATGGGACAGGGCAGCTGCACAGTCCAGGCCCCTAGGGACCACCTGACTCAACCTGGAGAGAAGAGGATTAATTTTTTATTCACAGTACAAGTGACACAGGCCAAGAGGGGGCAAAGGCCTATTTTTAAGGCTACCTTCTACCTTCAGAGAATGCGCTAAGCGTAAGCCTCAGAACCATGCACCCATGATTTCCACTCACCCATTGCCTATTCTCTCCCAAGAGCAGAAAGCTGATGCTTAGCCCATTTTATCCCCTGCGCCCTCCCCCACCCCCCAGGCAAGCATGGCCCAGGTGGGAGCCAGGGTCCAGGCACAGTTGACCCAAGAGCAGAGCATCCAGAAAGATGGATGAATCAGGCTCCAGAATGGAGGAACCTAGCCTTCCTGGCAGTGCTAGGCAGAGACTATAGGCAGAGATGTGAACACTTTGCCAGGATGCTACAGACTAGGTGGTCCCTGGACCTTCCCTGGAGGGTAGTAGCTGCTCCCACTCCCAGTAAAATAAAAGCAGCAGCATCCTAGTTAGGGTCCATCACAGCACGGCGGAGATTGGAAAGGTTGTTGAGGGCAAGGGCAAGTTGGTAAAAGCCCTAGTGCTCTTGGAGACCCCATATCTTGGAAAGGTGTAAGATTGGAGCAGGGACAGCTTCCTGGGGACCAAATGGGAGGGCCTGGTCCTTGTGAGGCAGAGCTGCTTTCCCTCCTTGGGCCATGGGCCCACAACAAGGAGGCGTATGTGTATGTGTGTGTATCTTTCTGTCTCTGTTTGGTGCTCTCCACTCTCTGCTGCCACCAGCATGGCTTCCGAGGACTGCCAGGAGGGGTCTCTGCTCTGCCCAGGAGGCCCAACCCCAGCTCCGCCCGGGCAACACAGGCAGTCCGTGCTCTCTAGAGACTCCTTGGGACCCAGCTCATACTCGCCACCTGCGGCGGCTCCCCACCTCCGCCTTCGCGAGAGTTGGGTGCTCACCCGCGATTCAGAGGGGTCTGGTTGGGTGAGATCCGCCAACGCCTTGACTGGGCACAGAAAGTGCAGACCTTGGCATTTAGCAGATGGGGATCTAGGAGAAGAGAGAAGTGAGGATACGCACGTGGAACCTCGGAGCCTGATGGTCAAGTTCTCTCCAAGCCCTTTCCCCCCAACTTCTCACCGTTCAGCTCCCTGTCCCCCTACCCCCACTCCTGGTGGGGAAGAGCCAGAGCCGCGGAAGCCCAGTCTCCTGGCAGTTCCCCGACGGCCGCTTCAGTTCAGGGCTCGGAAATCCCGAGGATCTTGGGGTCTCTCGCCCCCGGCGCGGTCCTTGGACGGAGCCTCACTCCGCGGCCCTCCGGTCTCTGAGCTTTGCTTGCTCCCCGCGCTGCGGTCCTCCAGCCCAGCCCTTCTCACCTGCCCTCCTCGGATCTGCCGCCTCTGCCGCTGCTCCACGGCACCAAGCAAGACTGGGGGCGCGAGTGTGAGCCAGAAGGGATCCAGGGGCGCGTCAGCAGTACGGAAGTGGGGGCCTCTGTCCACCTTAGAGCCTCCGACGTCGCCGGGTCCCTGCGGCCTCCCTACTGGCTGCCGGCGAACCGGCCGCTCTTGTCTTCTCCTTCCTCCTGTTCCTCCTCCCTCCCCTCTCTCCTCTTTCCTCCCTCCCTCAGCCCCACCCCGTCTCTCCCGTTCTTCCTCATTGCCCCCGCCCCCGCGGCTCCCTACCGCGAGCCCATCTCCCGGCCCCTAGCCCCGGCTCGGACGGCTTCCCGGATGAGTTTGTGTAAGGGCAGCGGAATCCGGGCCGGGGAAGGGTGTGCAGAACATTGCCCCCCCCCCCCCCACCCGCCTTGCCTTTTGCACCCCGCCCAGCCATCCCCAGTCGCCGCGCTCTCCCAACTCCATTATCCAAGCCCCGGTTGCGTCCGCACCACCCTGGGAAGGGTTGGGTCTGGAGAAATCTGCCCTCCCCGCCGTCTAGGCCAGGCTCAAACCGTACCACAACTTCTTTCAAAATCATCATCATCATCATCATCATCATCATCATTATCATCCTGTTTGTTGATCACTGCAGGTCCTCCTTCCTTTTCTATTCCCACCCCATCCTTGCTGGCACTATGGGGTGTGGGAGTGGAGATACAGACCTGGGGATGCTTATAGACACTCCTCCCAGACAAAGCACTCCTCCCCCCACCCCAGATACAGATCCTTACACACCAACACATACAGACAGACCCACAAAGACAGACCCTGCCCAAACGCACGCAACACAGCCCAACACACAGACGAGGACAGACGTGCACACACCAGCAGTGAAGACTCTCGCAGGCATTGTTTAATACACAGGCGTACCCCAACTCTGCTGCCTCTCCTTGCCAGAATTGGAGGGCTCTTCGGCCTTCATCAGGCCGCAGGCTCCAGGACTGGGAGTGGCCTGCAAACAGGGGCCTGCGGCTCCGGAGACCTGCGCTCAAGGTGGGGAGAATTCTGACAGCCTTGGCCAGCTGCTTCCACCAAGGCCAGGGTAAGGGTGGGGGTAAGGGTGGGGGTAAGGGTGGGGGGTTGGCACCAGCTCCCACACTGGCACCCTCTTCAGTCACGACTCAGACCCGCACAGCCAGGACACAGCAGACACATCAACAGTTCCCCCACTCCTCAAAGGATAGAGCCTAACTCTCTAACGAGCACACACGACACAAGCGCTTTTCCAGAGAGCGGATCTCTGCCCGGAACAGCTCGGCCCCTACTCCTCACCGGAGCCTGGACCGGGCAGGATGCGGGGCTCTGGCGTTTCAGAGCTCAGTGGCTGACACTGGGAGTGTCCTCAAGGGGCGGGGACTAGCGTACCCGGAGGGAGCGGATCCTCAGGCTCCCTCGGGCGGCGCCCTGGGGCGCTGCGTTGGGACTGGGAGGGAGGGGCTGTCTCGAGGGAAGAGAGCCGTGTACCACACGGTGTCTGAGGGTGGGATCCCTTGTTGGTTTTGCTTCTTTCGTATCTCCTTTACCAGGTAGCAAGAGCCACAGGCTTCCCGAGTGCTTGCCAGGCTCAGACCTGGATCGTGGCTAGACTCAGCTCACCCTCCCCTCTGCCCTCCCCTCTGCCCTGGCCCTGTGCCGGGCCGCCCACCCTCATCAGTAAAGAGACTCGGTCTCGAACAGATATAGTTTATTGATTCGGGCCGGAAGCACCGCGGTGCTGGGGGCTAAGTTGGCACTGAGAGGAACGGAAGGAAAGACAGACAGACAGACGGACGGTTCTACACAGGGGAGCCCCGAGGTGGCGGCTTGCGCACCTCTTTATCTCTGCCAGGAGTGTATCGTTTTGTATGCTTCCGTGCTCCACGTCCCACTGGACTAGAGGGAGGGAAACACAGAAAGGGTCAAAGTGGGGGGATCCCGGCAGGCAAGTCAAGATGGGCGAGAGTGTAGGATACTCGTTGGAGGGGTGGGCCTTGAGTCTAAGCTGGCCAGTACTCTCACAGAGTAGCCACCTTGACCCGGGGGGTGGGCGGTGAGGGGATGGCTCGGGAGAGTAGCTGGGCTGCTAGCTGTGGGTGTAGTAATTGTTGTAGACGTCCTCGCACTCGTCAAAGGGGCCCGAAGGGCTTTGAGGGGCGCCGTCTGGGTCGGCCACAGGGCGCTCACGCAGGCGCACAGCATCATACAGACCCTGCGGTGGCTCATCCAGCAGCACATCGCGCTCAGAGCGGGAGCGCCTCAGGAGGCCCACGTTGCGCAGCAGCAGCAGGACCGGCGCGTAGAGCAGGTTGGCCAGGCCCATGCCAAGGCTAAGTTGCACAAAACCAAGCGAGTGCACTATGTGCCCCGCCACTATGGGCCCGAGAGCATAGGCCACGGAATAGGAGATGTCGGCGATGGCATAGACGCTGCCGTAGACCGAGACGTGGCGCACGTCCACGAGAAAGGCGAGCGTGGGCAGCAGTGCCGTGTCAACTAGCGCGATGCCGAAGCAGAGGCCGCAGAGTGAGATCACCAGTGGTGCGAAGGAGCGGCAGGCAGGCACCACGCAAGAGCTGGCGCCGATCACTGCCAGCCCTAGTGCTCCGTACAGCCACTGAAGGTGTGGATAGCGCGCCGCCAGGCGCACGGTGAGGTAGACACCTAGCACATGCGGCACGAAAGCTGGCAGCCAGGCCATGCCCGTCTGCCATTCAGACGCCGCCATCGTGTGCTCCATCCACGTGGCGATGGTGGGCTCGAGGAAGGCGAGGGGGATGTTGCAGGTGGTGAGCGCCCCGGCCACCACGGCGATGTAAGGGTCCAGCATGAGGCGGTGGATGGGTGTGCCCACCGGCAGGTTGGCCCGCGCCCGCGTCACGGCCGAGAAGGGCTTGGCCACCACCAGCAGCAACAGCGCGTCGAGCAGCGAAACAGCGGCGAGCACCAGAAAGGGCACAGGCTTGCCCGCGAACCCGTAGAGGAAGCCCCCGAAGGGTGGCGCCACCAGACTCCCGAAGCTGATGAAGGCCAGCGCCACGCCCAACGCACGACTGCGCTCCGGCTCTTCAGGATACTTGTCGGCGATCATGGCAATGCCGGACGTATCCGCAAAGGCTGAGCCCAGGCCCTGCAGGCTGCGTGCAGCGAAGAGCATAGCATAGTCCTCCGCGAACGCGAACAGCACGGTGGAGGCGAACAAGACGCCCAGGCCGATAAGCAGCGGCACGTCGTAGCTCATACGGTCAATGAAGGGCCCACTCAGGGGGTTCACCAGCAGCTGCAGGATGGCCTTGGAGGCAAACAGCACCCCGATCTTCACGTCCTCACTCTCCGTCGGGGACTCTGAGGTGTTGCCCATGTTGTCACTGCCACTGGCTGGAGTGGGCGCCTGCAGGGTGTGCACTTTGGGGCTCGTGGTGGGCCTGCCGGCCTTATGCATGTGGGCAATGTAGTCGGGCACGATGGGCACGATGACCATGTACAGCATGTTGTCCAGGAAGAGAGCCACGCACACGATGACCAGCACCAGGCGCCGCTGCCGCCGAGGATCCTGCAGCACTGCGCCCATCGCCTCCGACAGCTTGCTGGCTGCCGCCCGGGCCTGGCCCGTGGGCGCCGCGGGTTCCATTGCCTCTACTCCGCCGCTCTTCCGAGGACGCCTCCGCTGGGGCCGCCTGGGCGCGGGCGCCCTGCAGTGCAGAGCCGAGGGCACGGAACCTCGCGGGCGCGGTCCGCGCGGCGCAGCGCCCCCTGTGTCTCAGGTGGCTGCAGGGCTCATGGCCCGTTGTCCCGGGAAAGGCAAAGACCCTGTCCGGCGAGACGCCTCCGGCCGTTCGCAGCCAAGCCCGGACCCGCCGCTGCTGGGCTCGGGGGCTGTCAGGGAAGGTGGGCGCGCCGAGTGGCTGGGGCCAGAGACTGAGCGCGCAGCGCCTTGGGCTCGTCAGGCGCGGTCCCCGAAGCGTTGAAAGGCCTCCCGCGCGGGCCGAAGGGCATGCTGCTGCCGCCCGCCCGCTGGCTCACTCGCCCCGCCGCCGCTCTCCCCTCCCTTCGCGTCGGCTCTTGCCTCCTCCTCCTCCGCCTCCTCTTTTTTTCCTTTCCACTCGGGGCTGTGACGCGGCGAGTCTCGGCCCCCGAGTGGTGCCCGGGCCACTTGCGTTGCTCATGCTAATGCGACGTCGGCGGGGCGGGGGCCGGGGGCGGGGCGCGGCCGGGCAGGGGTCCCCTTCCCAGAGGCGCCAGGACTGGAAACCCTAGAAAGGGGTCTTGGTGTGAAGAGAGTACTGGTCAAGCCCTGGAGGATGGATGCGCCGCGCGAGGAGCGGGCTGTCTGTTCCTCCGCCCCCTCTCAGTTCTAGGACCCGAGGGGTTTGCACCCGTTCTTTTCCCCCCTCCCCAGAGGGTCGCTTAGCGGCCGTCCCCCAACCCTCCAGCCCTGCTGGAGAGGAAGGCGCCGGGGACTCCAGATCTCCGCCTCAGCCTGGATCTCCGCGCACAGCCGGCAAAGAGCCCCCGAGGTGAGCCGCCGCTGCGTCCATCTGTTCTCGCAGCTGGAATGTGGGGCTGCTATTGGTGGGGGGCCCGGTATAGATCCCCCCAACCCTTTCTCCGGCCCCACCCCCTTGGCCCCTTCCACCTTCGGGAAGGGAGGGGGAGACGCAGAGACTGCTGGGCCGGGTTCCGACAGACCGGCCCTTCGGGAGAATGTCATAGCAGAGAATTCCTGACTGTTAGCTTCTGGGGATCGAGGGGAGAAGTCACCCTCCTCCCACCCGGGGCCCCGAATATCAGCCTTGCCCCTCCCATCCTCCCGTACAGCTTCGCCACCCTCTCCCAGCCCGTACTCCCCCTTTCAGCTTTAACTGTCCGGGTTTCCCAGCTCCGCCTCTTCTCCTTTCCCTCCTCCTGACCCCTCCCCATTCTAACTCCTCCCAGCCCCTCTTAGCACTCGAACAAGTCCTCCCTCAGTTTCAGTGAGGTCCCGCCCCCCGTCTCCAGAGCTGCCTCCAAGTCCCAGGTAGGCTCTGGGAGTTACGTGGCCGGGGTCCTCTCTTGGCAGCTGTAAGAAAGCCCGTGGGAGTGGGTGCGGCGCCCACTCCCATGGCAGGACCCAGCAGCTTTGCTCTCATCAGAGGATGGAGGGAGGCTCACCTGCCGAGAGGGCTGCAACGCCCAGACACCTCATTCTCTGCAGACTGGCTGAGCCTCCCTGGCTGTGCGCTGAGCCTAATGTGTTCCCCCAAAGAGCGTGGACCCTAGATGGCACACGGAGTCCTTGTTCCAGTCTGCGGGCTGGCAAGGGAAAGGCTCTGAGGCAGCTGGGACTGGGGGGCTTGTGTCGTTGAGATTACAGTGTGTCCTTTGCAGAGTCCCGTTCTTCTGGTCTCAAAAGTAAACTAGCATTAGATCCATCTTCTTTCTCTACCGTGCTCCCCACCCTGAGGGAGGCACTGGTGATGCAGTGCAAAGAACTTGGGCTTTAGAGACAAATGACTGAAGATGGCTCCCACCTCTGCCACTTACCAGTTAGGGCGTCAGGGAATGACTTCACCTCTCTGCCCCCCTGTTTCTTTATTTGTAAAACGGGGTAATCATTGTATCAACTGCCCATAACATAGTAAGAGTGATGCAAGTGCTTGCTATTGTCATTATTATCTGTAAAATGTGTTCTTTTATCTTCCTTTCCCACAGTAGTGGGTCTTGTAAAGAGCAGGTAAAAGATACAGGGACACCTTGGCTTCCTGGCTAGTCCTTGTGATTAGGTGGGCGTTGTGATTCCAGGCTCTGTCCTAGCTGATGGGAGGCCCAAGGGCATTGGGAAGTTATCTTCTATCCCTGAGATGGCTGTGGGCTGAGATGATAGGGACCAGGGTGTCAGGATGACAGCCGGCAGCTTTGGTACCTGTTACTCAATCTCTCCACCTACCCAGGCACCCCAGAGAGGAGGAGAAACCCTTCCACTTCAGGAGTTCCCAGCATGTGCTCTGCAGTGGCCAAACTGCCCTGTGTCTGAGACAGGAAAAGAGCCCCTTATGGAGACAGATCTGGCTCTGATTGACCTTGGGCAAGTCACAGCCTCTCTCTGGACTCCAGCTTTTGTCTCTGTTAAGTAAGGGGTGAGAGGAAAGCCCCTCCCCCACTGCATTTCCTGGGGAAATGGGTACTGGAGAAGGGCTTTTCAGGGTGACAGAATTATTGTAAATTTTATTTGAAGGCCTTGAGTTAGCACACACTCTTCAGCTTATCACAGTGTCCCTCCGACTGATTTTGCACATTTAGGTCACCTACCTGCTTGTCCAGTCATTTGAGTTTGAAACCTGGGGATGAGAAAAACAACTTTTGTTTTTCTAAGTTGCTGCGTAGGCATTTTACGGTTTGATAGCCCTACTCATACCCAGAATCTGGACATTTATTTATTTATTTATTTATTTATTTATTTATTTTTATGTGCAAGGTACCTGTTTATTTTTTTTATTATTTTTTTAATATATGAAATTTATTGTCAAATTGGTTTCCATACAACACCCAGTGCTCATCCCAAAAGGTGCCCTCCTCAATACCCATCACCCACCCTCCCCTCCCTCCCACCCCCCATCAACCCTCAGTTTGTTCTCAGTTTTTAACAGTCTCTTATGTTTTGGCTCTCTCCCACTCTAACCTCTTTTTTTTTTTTTTCCTTCCCTTCCCCCATGGGTTTCTGTTAAGTTTCTTAGGATCCACATAAGAGAGAAACCATATGGTATCTCTCTTTCTCTGTATGGCTTATTTCACTTAGCATCACACTCTCCAGTTCCATCCACGTTGCTACAAAAGGCCATATTTCATTTTTTCTCATTGCCACGTAGTATTCCATTGTGTATATAAACCACAATTTCTTTATCCATTCATCAGTTGATGGACATTTAGGCTCTTTCCATAATTTGGCTATTGTTGAGAGTGCTGCTATAAACATTGGGGTACAAGTGACCCTATGCATCAGCACTCCTGTATCCCTTGGATAAATTCCTAGCAGTGCTATTGCTGGGTCATAGGGTAGGTCTATTTTTAATTTCCTGAGGGACCTCCACACTGCTTTCCAGAGCGGCTGCACCAATTTGCATTCCCACCAACAGTGCAAGAGGGTTCCCGTTTCTCCACATCCTCTCCAGCATCTATAGTCTCCTGATTTGTTCATTTTGGCCACTCTGACTGGCGTGAGATGATATCTGAGTGTGGTTTTGATTTGTATTTAGAATCTGGACATTTAAACACTTAAAAAAGCTTTCCTTAATGTCTATTTATATTTGAGATGGAGGGTGGGGAGGGCAGGTGCAGAGAGAGACAGAGACAGAATCCGAAACAAGCTCCAGGCTCTGAGTTGTCAGCACAGAGCCTGATGCAGGGCTCGAACTCATGAGCCAAGAGATCATGACCTGAGCCGAAGTTGGACACTCAACTGGCTGAGTCACCCAGGCACCCCCAGAATCTGGACATTTAGATAAGGACTTGAGTTTAGGATTTCTGACTTAAGTTCTCACATGGCTTTTCCTGGGGCACCTTTAAAAATAACCACTTAAAAATAAGCACACAAAATGTTAGTGACCTCTGCCTCAACCACTTTATAAGTAAAAAGTGCTTGCTACCCTACTATCTCCTGCTCACTGGTGACCTGGGACAGAGTCTGCCCTTCCCCCATTGCTCTTTGCAGCCTCCCCTCTGCTTCTGGGATCTGTAAGTAATATCTGTGACTCTACTTCCTTTGTATGGGTGTATTGAAATTGCACCTTCAATTGAGGTGATCCCATGGGTTTCACTTTCCCAGAGTGAGAGCTCAGCTGCTGGGGAGGTGGGGGGTGGAGGGTGGGGGGCTACCTGCTGCCCCTGTGTGGGTGGCTTACACTTCCTCATTCAGCAGATCATAATCTGCATATTCTCAGTTGAGTATACCAGCTCCAGCTTCCCAAAGCAGACCTCTGGCCTCTTCTGACTCTCCCATTGTGAGGCTTTTAAAGGGTCAGAGGGTTGATGGGTGAGGGGCAGGGGAGGGAAAGAAGGGTGATGGACCTTGAGGAGGGCACTTATTGGAATAAGCACTGAGTAGTTGTATGTAACCAATGAATCACAAGAATCTACCCCCAAAACCAGGAGCACACTGTATACACTGTATGTTAGCCAACTTGACAATAAATTATATTAAAAATAATAAATAAATAAATAAATACAAATAAAGGATCAGTCTTCCAGCCTGCAGAGCAATTGTTATTTATGCATATATTGTTTGCCCTGTCTGCTTTAATGGGGGGGGGGGAGGATGGTTTAAAGCAGATGTTTTTCTGTCTAGTGGCTGAAGAATTTAGAACTTAGAGGAATCTTAGAGAAAGGAAACTTTTCCAGAGACTTCAAGGTGCAGACACCTCTCCCAGCCCACTGGCCCTCATAATTCATGACTCTTCTTGAGCATGGAGCCAAGTTATCTCTGAGATTATGCCCAACTCTCCAGTCCTCCGTTCACCAATGGCAGGAAACAGACTCATTTATTGAGGACTCTGTGCCAAGGGTGTTATGTGTGCTGTATTATTTAATTTCACTCAGTCCTGCAGCAGTGCAGGTGTTCTTTTCCCTGTCTTACTGATGAGGAAGCTGGGCAGAGAGAAATCAGGTCACTTACCTAAGGTCCCAACAGTAGAGCCTGGATTTAAACCACCTGTCTTGTGATTTTCATGATGCCTTCCTATTTCCTGTTCTTCACTGTGCCTCTGCTGCTCCAACTGCAAGGCAGCCACACCTGGCAGTGTAGGGGAGAGGGACAGATCAAGATCCATGGGAGGAGGAAGGCTTGGCTGGTCCCTAAAGAAGCTCCTGGGACACTAAACTCCCTCACCCTCAGACTTCCAGTTCAGAAGGCAATCCCCTACCCCTTTGATCAGCAGCCCCAGTACCTAGGGAGCAGGCATCTCTGGGAGTTGAGGACCCCCTGCCTCAGCGAAAGGCTAGGGCCCTAGCCTTGGCAGAACTTGGGAAGGATTCCCTTCCCTGGCTGGCAGGGAGCTGTCCAGGGTGCTGGTCCCTGCTCCGTCTCTGGCCAACCAGCCTTACACAAAGGCCCTGCTCCTCTGGGCTTCCTGTGTCTGTGGCTTGCTCTTCAATAGAACTCTTGGTAAATTCCTTTCCAGAGACTTCTCTATCTGACCATAACTTGCAGGCAAAAGAGAACTTCCCATCCAATCCTGTTGGAGAAAATGGCAACATTTTCTTCTCTCCTTTCTCAATTAGATATAGGAACTGTTGCTACAGAGTACCTATCTGCTACTCAATGTAAGTCAAATGAGGAAAGGAAAAAAAAATTATTTTTTAGACACATAGAAGTACTTATAACATTCTAGACATTGTTCTAAGCATTTTAGAACATTAACTCATTTAATACTCTTATCAAACTTCATATTGCCTTTTTACAGGCAAGGACATCAAGGGACAGTAATTTACCCACAGTTGGAGAGTTCATAGGTGGTGGAGACAGGATTCAAATGCAGGCTATCTAGCTCCAGCATCCAGCTCTCAACTGCCATGCTGTCCTGATCCAGGGTGGCTGAAGATTATGAGTCAACTTACTTGAAAGTATCTAGTTCAATGCCCGATACTTAGTAGGAGCTTAATTATTATTGTTTTGTGTAGATAGAGACAGCTTGGTGATTTCCTGACAACTTTTCTTCTCCTTTTATCCATTGGATACAGTTGTGGCCTCTGTCTGCTAGAACATAGTCCTTTCCTCAAGCTTGAACTGGTGTCCCAGTGTTGCTTGCTGTGGACTTGGGGAGTAGTGGTGTCCATGAGGAAGGTGTGGAAGGATAGCCTTCCTGCACATGTGCCTGGGTGAGGTATGGCGTGTGTATTCCAGAATGGATCTTGAGGGACTTGTAATGTGGGTGCTGCTTTGGAGGAAGGCATCAGCCCATCCTGGAATCTTTTATAGAAGGTCATGGGCCAAGTTAATTCCAGGGCCACTCCATTTATTGTTTCACTGAGACATCTGGACTTAGAGACTCAAAATGACCATGTTTCTGTAGAGAAGCAGGTTGATAGTGGTGGTGGCGGTGTGTGGGCGGGGCACCTGCTTCTGATTTATTATTTCTTTGTCTCCCTGGAACCACTTAAGTGCAGGCTTAGTTCCAACGAAGCTCAGAAGCCTCTTTGGATTCCAGTACTGGGGGAGGGGTGCCGTTTACCCTGATCTTACTACTCACCCTGTGTGCTTCCTCAGGAAGGCCTCAGGGCCTCAGAATCACTTAATTAATTTAGGTTTCCTCAGTCACATATTCTCAGATTCAAAGGAACAGAGCAGTCCCTGTCAGCCTTTCCTGGAAGCCTGTGAGTCTGGTGGCTAGAAGCCAGGAGGACTACGTGCCTGCCTGCCTGCCCTTGGCTAGTGTGTCCTCAGGACTCAGACCTGTCTTGTGCACTGCACATCTGGGTTCTAATTGGGGAATAAGGGGGCTGAAGTTCCTGTACTGTGAGCAGGACTTGGAACACCTCTCTACAGCTCTCAGAGAAAAAGCTGCCCTTACCTGCTTTCCTTCTGGCTCCTGACACTTAGGAAGTGGAAGCAGGGCCTCAAAATCACTCTGTTTCTTTTCCCTCCTGTTTTCTCATCACAATCCAATGAGTCTCTCAGGCTCATTTTCCTCCTCCATTGAGGCCATCCCTGCCCAGACCCCTAATCTTCCCTTAAACCTAATCTTCCCCCCAAACTGTGGAAGTCAGTCACCTCCTAGTTTGTCCCTTGCCTCCTGACCTGACCAATCCACCTGTGAACGGATGCCAAACTTCTTTTCTGTAAAGTTTCAGGCAGGTTCCCATGTGATTATGGACCTTGCAGGGCCCCCTGCTGCTTAGGACTGGACTCCAGCTTCTTCTTCCAGCATTATGGCTTTCCACAATGAGTCCCCAACCTTTCATGTCTTTCTTGTCTTCCCTAACAGCCCCCTGAAACTCCTGCCTCTGCACCTTTGAAACTGCAGTTCTCTTAGCCCATGCCCAGCTTTGCGTTTCTCTCTTTCTTTCTTTCTTTCTTTCTTTCTTTCTTGAAAGAGAGCGAGAGAGAGGGAGAGGGGCAGAAAGAGAGAGAGAACCTTAAGCAGGCTCCATGCTCAGTGCACAGCCCCTTGTGGGGCTTGATTGCATGATGGTGAGATCATGACCTGAGCAGAAATCAAGAGTCTGACACTTAACTGACTGAGCCACCCAGGTGCCTCTAGCTTTCCTTGGTTGCAATAGATGCTTCCCTGATTCCTAATATATTGTGAACACCCTCTCCTTCCCCCCACCATGACTCCTACTGCATTTTTCTACTCCTCTTCAGGAATTTTATTCCACACAGTGCTGGACCTATTCTCTCTACTCTCTGCCAGCCTGAGAGCTTCTTGAAGGCATTATCTACCGAGTGTGTCTAAAAACAAGATTTGCTTGTCATGTATTCTGCAGAGCATCAGCCACAGCACTTTGCACAGAAGTGGATATGTCAGTGGTTTTTAAATCTATCTCTACATTTATTAAAATGAAAATTAACCATGTAAGTATACGTGAATAGAAATTGCTCATAGAGATACTCATAGAAATTAGAACATTGTGAATATTTGTTTGTGGCCCCCAATCCTGGTCCTCTCTGCCCCCCTCTCAGAAGCTACTACCATTAACTGTTTTTATGTGTATTTTCCAAGATCTTTCTAAACCCTTTTCTAGACTTATCTATGAACACCTATAAAATGCAACATAAGCAGCCTTTATGTTTAAATATGTATATTTTGACATAAAGGTTGTTATAAATGTGTCATTCTGCAGTTCTCTCCTTTTCCACTCAAGAATATTTGTCCATAAAATTTAGTCCATAAAAACTAACTCAATTTTCTTAGCTGCTGCAGAGTATTTTTTGTTATGAACATACCCCAGTGTTTACAGCTATTTCCCTATGATAGACATTTCAGTTCTTTCTTTTTTTTTTTTAAGTTTATTTACTTTGTGATAGAGAGAGAGGAAGGGGCAGAGAGAGAGAGAGAGAGAGAAAGAGAAAGAGAATCCCAAGCAGGCTCCACACTGTCAGCGCAGAGCCCAACATGGGCCTCGAACGCACAAACCATGAGATCATGACCTGAGCAGAAATCAAGAACCAGACGCTTAACCAACTGAGCCACCCAGGCACCCCCATTTAGGTTATTTCTAATGTTTAGGCATGATGATGTTGCAATGGATTTCCTTGTGTTTGGGTAGAGGTGCTTCCTCAAGAGATACACAAACACTTTGGTCGTTCCCAGAAGTCTATGCACATTCTAAATTTTGAAAGAAATTTCCAAATTGCCCTCCAAAGCATCTGCAAAAATGTATCCCCCACAAGTAGTACAGAAGAGTACACAATTCCCAACACCCTAGCACATTTGTTCTTTTTTGTCTTTTTCCCTTTTGTCAATCTAATGGGAGAAAAATGGTGTTCAATATTGTTTTAGTTAGAGGATTATTTTAACTGGCTGAGTACCTTTTCTTATGTTTATTGGCCATTTGTGTTTCCTTTTTCGTAAATCGCCTCTTACTTTCCCCATTTTTCTATTAGGTTATTTGTTCTTTTCTTCCTGAGTTATAGGAATGTTTGTTATGTAGAATATCATTATTAAATAGAATAACTTGATTAAATAAAATATATTTCCCTTGGGCATGTCTGTTGTGACTGAAAACTTTTGTTACTTCTTCCCTACTAGAATTGATGGTTGATACTTATTGGGAAGGATAGTTTGGGGTGGATATGAAGTTGCAACATCAGTTAAAACCATTCACAGCCTCCTCCTCATCAGTGGGAGAGAGTCCAAATTTTTTAGCTAGACCTAACAGAGCTCCTGTAATCCATCTACTTCCACGGTCACCATACAATACCCAGATCTGATACCTGATTCCATCACTTTCCACCCATCTAACTTGGAGCTCATTTACTTAAATGCTCTGGATTTAGGTTCTGTCATTTAAAAAAGCATACAATTGCCCCTTCTTTGCAAGTTTCTAACTCTCTGACCTTGTCCAAGCTGCTTAACCTCCCAAACCTTACTAATACATCTATAAAATGGGTGCATGGACAAGGCTGCACAGGGTTTAGAATGAGGTTCCTTGTGAAGTAAGGTGATGCTGCTGTGAGTTATTCCCCCTCCTATCTGTCTGGATGCCTCTTACATATCCGTTGTGATCAAATCAAGCCTCTTTGTCCTACTTCCCAAATAAAACTGTTTCCTCTCTCCTTTGTGCCAAGACCATGTGTCTATCACTATATTTGTCACACTGTATTATGAGGGTGTGTTCACGTGTCTGTTTCCTCTACCAGAGGATAGGGTCTGAGGTGGGTGGGTTGCACTCGGCGCCTGGGATACAACACCCCATAGATGACTGTGCAATGGAAGAATTAGCCTGTGTGCCACTTTTGGAAAAAAAAATAGGGCTTCCTCATTTTGCCAAAATTTTGTTGAGCTTGGAATGGACAGAGGCACACTTAGGGGAAAGCTAAAGTGTACCTGAAAAATGCCCTAGATGTACCCTGGAGAGAGCCAGGAAATAGATTTGCCTTAAGGCACACTGACACTGCAGCCTAGCCTGAAAAGCTCTCCTGATTGACTAGTTGGGTAGGCAAAAAGATATTTAAGGGAAACTACATTTTACAGTCAGGGTTGGCATGACTGGGAAAATCAGGAAGAGAGATGAAGGCTGCCAGAGATCCCTTTTGGTTTTTAGAGGCTTGTCGTGATCAGAAAAGCAAGCACTGATCAGTCAGAGTCACTCTGATATTTAGACTTGAAAAGTGTAAGTTTGGGGCAGGGAAATCTCAGAGCCCTGAACAGAAGGCGGGCAGACGACTACTCCAGAAGGATGTCCCTTGTGGACGTGGGCTGTGTCAGTATATCCCCATCACCCAGCGCACTGTCTGCATTTAGAAAGGTTCAGTGAGAATGCAAGGGGGATACTTGTTTGGGAGTGAATTGTTCTGAATGGGTATGTAGCGACCGCCTACACTGAGAACTGTGGAAACCTTCTGTGCTTGTGTAGTGTGGCCACAGGTTCAAGATCATTCATCTTGAAGCCTCTGAAGACAGAGTCCTTTTCCGAGGGCGCCCAGGTGCAGACAGCGGAGATGCACGGAGGAGGCCCATTATGGTAAGACCGCTGGCCCTTCAGGGCCTGCCTACCGCTTGCCACCCTGAGTCTCCACGTCATTGCGGATGGATGGGTCTGAGTTTCAGACATGGGCCTGGAAGGGGCAGGGACACTACAAAGTCAGCCCAGTCTCTCTGACTTGTGTCTGAGTGGCCAGAAGTTTGTTCTTTCCCAGGCTGTTTGCCAGGGCCTTTTCCAGGCGTGTCTGTGATGTAAGAGAGAGGTCAGCAAACAGCCCCAGTGCGAGCCCTGGCCCTGTACCAGACACTGCAAAAGGCTTTTACCATTATTAGCTTTCAATATCATAAAACTCCTATGAGCTAAGTCCTCTTCTGGGCCCCATTTTATAAGTTGGCAGTGTAGGGAGTTGACTAATGTGCCAAGGTCACCCGGCCGTCTGATTCATGTCCATGGGTTTATCCATTTGGCTATGTGGCTTCCATTCTCTGGAGACCTGTGGAATTCCTCTGTGGTCTTCAAAGCACTGCTCTCCCACAAATCCTGTGTGCAGGGTCATGACTACTATCCTCCTCTGGGTATTGGGGACCATCTAGCTCCAGGCACAGAGGCTATATCTGTTTCCTCCTTCCTGAGACAGTCTTAACTCTGTCCTTATTATTTCTTGCTAGGACTATTGCAGTAGCCTCTTGGTAGATTCTCCCTGCCTCTGGTGTTACTTCCAGCTCCTGACCCCCTTAACTGCTCTCACAGTCAAGTTTTTAAAATATAAATCTTCCCCACAGTAGGCACTTAATAGATATTTGTTAAACTGGTCATCCTCTTGCTTTAAATTCCCATTGCCTATGGCCAAGTTCACAAGCTAATCATGGCTTTCAGAGCCCTAAGTGTATGTCCCCAGCTCCTCCTCACGCTGCTTCTACTAGCACTCCCTGCCACATGCACATGGTGGCCTGCCCAGGACACCTGCATCTTGCCATGCCCAGTCCCACTGTTGTCCATGTTCACTTTCCCGGCAGAATGGGTTACTAACCATGGGGGACATCCTGGCCCACGTACACATACCTTTACCCTTGCATTGGCAAGAGGGATTGTAGGGCTTGATTGCATGTCTTCTCCCCACCTTGGCCTATATTCAATCCATCTAACATCTCCCAAGCCCACCATGGGGCCTTACAGGAAGAAAAGCATCTGGGAATAGTTTCTGCCACACACACACATATAGATGTGTATACTGACCTACTACCCAAAGTGAGGCATACTCTTGTTTCTACTATAGTTATGTGAAGTGCTGGTCACAACCCACTAACTTGGTTTTATAACCAGCAAATGGTTGGCGACTCGTGGCTTGGAAAGCTTACGCTGGCTCACTTATTCCTCACAACAACCTTATCGTGCTGGTACTATTATTTTCTTCCATTTCATATTTGATGAAAGAGAGACACCTCACACAGCTAGGAAGCAAGAGCCAGGCTTAGAACCCAGGCAGGCGGCCCTAAGAGCCCACGCTCTCAACTTGCACGAATGTAGCTTTGCTGATGGATCAGGGCTCCAGGGGCTGGGCAAACATGGTGGATAGGAGGCCACGCAGAGCCCACTGCAGGAGTGAGTTCCAGCTCCCTACACACCCTTGGGAAGTGACCAACAGGAAAGTAAGAGCTAGAGCATCACCTCCCCTCTAGGGTTGAGCTATAGCTCCGGGGTGACTGTCCAGAGCACTGGTTCTGCACTTCCAGGAGTGAGAGGGAAGTTAGCTTGTGCCCGAGTGAGGAGCATCAGGATCCTCTCCTCCTCTGTGGTCCATGCTCAGGGAGTGAGCCTAGGGATCAGGTAGAGAGCATGGATGCCAGGGAGGGTTGATGATGGCTAATGCTTCATATACATGAGCATTAATGACCCCCTCAGGTCTGCCACCACCGTGTCCCCAGCAGCGGGCACCATGTCTGCACATGTGGAACAAATGAATAAAAAGTGACTCTTTCTGGAGGTGTTCACAGGGAGGAAAGTGACCAGAGTTCTGACCCCTTCTTGTTGAGGGACAAAGATGTTAAAACACATCTGAAGAGCCTCCGAGGCCTGCTCTGTGGCCCAGTGCCAAGATGAGGCCCCAGAAGGTCTCTGTGAGAGACCAAGTCTGGGCTGGGAAGTTGGGAATCCCATCCCTCAAACTTCCGGTGAGGTTGTGGCAGGTTCTGGAGCTAAAAGAAAACTATATTGCAATGGAAAGAACTGGCCCCATGAGGTGTGGGCAGGTGGCAAGGGACACCTCTGATTGACCCTAACTCTAACCATACTGGCCACATGAATCCAATTCCATAGTGAGGCCTGACTCAGGGTTGTGTGAGAGGGAGAGGGGATCCCCTGACTAGTACTGGAGCTCCAGGTGGTGACGTGGGCAGGGACACAGGGACTTTGTAGGTGCAGATGTGGTCTCCTTCTCTCCACAGGTGTGTGGGGACTAGGCAGTCAGGAGTGGCAGCTGTGGGGAGGACAGCGAGGCACTCAGATTCAGTTGAAAACATGATCAACTCTGAGTATCAGGAAGACTAACCAGAGCATTGTTTTCTTAGGCAGTAAGATGCTAGTTTCTTAATTTAATTTTTAGTTAAAGGAATTTTTTAAATTGTATTTTATTTTTGAAACAGACAGAGAATGAATGGGGGAGGGGCAGAGAGAGAGGGAGACATGGAATGTGAAGCAGGCTCCAGGCTCTGAATTGTTAGCACAGAGCTCCATCCGGGACTCGAACCCACGAACCTTGAGATTAAACCTGAGCCAAAGTCGGATGCCCAACTGACTCAGCCACCCAGGCGCCCCTCAAACTAATTCTTGATGAGAAATGCACATATCCCTTATAAGGACTGTGCCCGTGTCTTGTGTCCTGTGAGGCCTGAGCAGTGTTTGGTCATCAGCAGGCTGCATGCTAACAAAGAGCGGACAGTCTGTGGGTTTGTAAATGGACAAGAGACAGGAGGACAGGTACCATTTCCTCACTTGAACTTCTCAGATGCCATCTGATAGCAGATTGAATGAATGTACCTCGTCTGACCCCAGGTATTGAGCAAACTCCAGCCTCCTTTGTGAGTCTGCAGGGTTGATGGGCTCAGAAAGCCTCTGTTCTTCCTCTAGTGGCCAGAAAGAGAATAGCAGGCCCAGGCGTTTCTATGAATAGCCCTCCTCAGCCATCCCTAGTGAGCCCTGGGACTCAATGAGCACTCCCAAGGGGCTCAGGAAGGGTCCAGGCTATACCCCACACGGGAGACCACTAGATAAGATCCTCTATTTGTGGTGAGAGTGAGAGATGCCCAAGTTGTCCCCTCTGCCCCTGTCCAACAGGCCCAACTTCAGACCCTTGCAGGAGGGATGGAGAGATGCACCTGTTACAAGATCAGTTCCGGGCATTTTGGAAAGAGAGAGGAAGAGAACTCATTCCTGAGCGGGGGTGGAGCATGAGTGGGCTGTCCAAGGCCAGAGGTCAGGGGATAGAGGCACACCCTGAGCAGTGCTGTCCAGGTAGAAGATGGAGACCACATCCGGAGGAAGGTGCCTCAGGTGGGAGGTCATGTGTGGGAATGGGGAGAGGATGAGATGTTGGTGTGCAAAGCCCTGGGACTAGAGGGGCTGTGTGCCAAACCTCTGGGAGCCAACTAGCTTTCTGTGGCGAGTTGAAAGGAACAATATAAGAATCCCTATATAGTATTTGTTGTTTTTTTTAAGGGTACAGTCCCAGATATGAAATGACTCCTCCAATCAGTAGGGCATTTTTACATCTCATAGCACATAAAGCCAGATGGCTTTCTACAAGTATGATGTCACATTCCATTCCCATTAACCATGAAGTGACTCTTTTCCCCCCAACTGCACCCAGAGTTATTACCTTAAAAAACCAACAATCTGGGGCACCTAGATGTCCCAGTCAGTTGAGTGTCCAACTCTTGATTTTGGCTCAGGGCAAGATCTCAAGGTGTGGGATCAAGCCCTGCATTGGGCTCCGGGCTGAGTGTGGAGCCTGCTTGAGAGTCTCTTCCTCCCTCTCTCTGCTCCTCTCCCCTGCTTCCTTTCAATCTTTCTTTCTCTGTCAAAAATAAAAATAAATAAAATTAAAAAGAAACCCTAACAATCTAATAGGGGAATGATGTCATCTGTTTAATTATTGCCCTCTGATGACTAGACATCAGGACCATGTCCTTCCAGTGGCCTCCAGGCCCTATGGTCTAGATCCCAGCCTTACCTCTGCAGGTCCTCTGCATGGCTGTTCCACCCAACTTGGGTCCTTTTCATGTGCTCACCCCTCTGCTTGGAAAGTAATCCATCTGCACATTTCATTTCCTCACCTTGTGATCTGCATTTGTTAACAAAGCCTTCCCAGACCACCTTGCTTAAAATTGCACCCAGCACTTATTATCCCCCTTGGTTGCTTTTATTCTCTTCCAATGTGAATCCTCACATGCATAGTTTACAGATTTTGTTTACTATCTGTCTCCCCTCCCCGGAATAGATGCCCCCGGAGGACACATGAAAAGGGGGAAAACTGACTCATGTTTGGTTGCAATTTCCTGAGTGGGCATCAGAGTTACCAGGAAGGCTTGTTAGAATGCAGAGTACTAGGCCCCACCAGTTTCTGAGTGGGTTTGGGAATCTGTATTTTTAACAAATTCCCAGCTTTGTTTGCCCTTGCCTGAAATTATCTTAGACCGTTCCTGAACAGACTGCTGGTTCTGAGACCATACTTTGAGAACCACTGGCCAGTTTGATTCCATTACTGGTCTTTGCTGCCACCGCCTGGTGACTCTTGAGAATGGCACACTCTTTCTCTCACGTGCCAACTATGCATTCATTCACTAACTCTTGGTTTTAATGTTTATTTCATTGAAAGTATCTTCACTGGGATGAATTATTTTCTTGAAAATTCCTTGATGATTTTATTTATTTTTTACGAAAAATTTTAAATGTTTTTATTTATTTTTGAGAGAGAGAGAGAGAGAGAGAGAGCAAGCAAGCAGGGGAGGGGCAGAGAGAGAGGGAGACAGAGAAACAGAAGCAGGTCCAGGCTCCAAGCTGTCAGCAGAGAGCCTGTCATGGGGCTTGAACCCATGAACCGTGAGATCATGACCTGAGCTGAATTTAGATGCTTAGCTGACTGAGCCACCCAGGTGCCCCAAGATTTTAGTTACCCACTGGGCTTTAATAATCCATATCAAATTTCACCAGTATAACTTCTACCTCTGTGAATTTTCTTTAGGGGAGGATTAATCCATTCTTTAATCAATTAAAATTTTTATCTATGTTGTTTTACCAATTGTATTTTGTGTTGACTATTTTTCAAAAATTTATCCCCCTCCCCCCCCCCCTCCCCGCCTCGCCGCCAGAAATTTGGTCAAAATGTTGCTGAAGTTAGGGGCACTTGGGTGGCTCAGGCGGTTAATTAAGTGTCCGGATTCAGCTCAGGTTATGATCTCACAGTTTGTGAGTTTGAGCCCCACGTCAGGCTCTGTGCTGACAGCTTGGAGCCTGGAGCCTGCTTCGGATTCTATGTCTCTCTCTCTCTCTCTCTCTCTCTCTCTCCCTTTCTCTCCCTCTCCCACTTGTGCATGCTCTCTCTCTGTCTCAAAAATAAATAACTTTAAAAAGTGTGGCAGAAGTAAATAGGCAGGGTCAAAATGTTCTGCTTTGTCTGGGTAATTTCAGAATTATAAAATGACCTCTTTCTGAGATGACTCAGGAAATCTGAAATCATCACAGTTGGAAGACCTAGTTTTGAATTTAGGATCTGCTGTTTGCTGGTGTGATTTTGGGTGAGTTATTGATATTCCATTTCCTGAGGATTTAGTAAGATGAGGTCTGTCAAGCCCTTGGCACACTGTAGGTGTTTTAGGATCTGCAAAGGCCTGGGCTGTGTCTGTCCCTGCCTGGGCTGGGCTATGTTCTGATGCTTTGTTCTCCCAGAAATGGAAACAGCGTATCACCTGGAGACCAAGTGTAGTCTGAAGTTGTCACTCTTGCGTGCCCAGACATACATAGTACCATGTAACATCCAGGCATTATCTCCAGGGACAGCTCAGATTCAGAGACAATCCACACACATGGCTCTGGTCTGCAGAACTGGTCGGGGGGGTGTTGCTTGGCAATGGGCTGGGGTGGAGGGACTCATTGGGTTTTCCTGTAGCCCTAGTCAAGCCCCTCTAAGCAGCTGTTTCAGCAAAAAGTGGGGATTGTTCTGACCAACATCACCTTCTCTGGGGCAGAATTGTAGGTCCACAGAGACAGCTATGAGACATCTCCTTAGTTCTATTAGGACCATAAAGAAACAAGCTCTTTCCCTAATTTATTTAAGACATATATCAAAAGAGTAAGCAAGCATGTTTTTAAAAATGGATTATGTATGTCTTTATTATATGTAACACATTAAACTGGTCTTTAAAGAAAACAAGCAGGGTTTTTATTTTTATTTATTTATTTATTTATTTATTTATTTATTTATTTTATAATATATGAAATTTATTGTCAAATTGGTTTCCATACAACACCCAGTGCTTATCCCAAAAGGTGCCCTCCTCAATACCCATCACCCACCCTCCCCTCCCTCCCACCCCCCATCGACCCTCAGTTTGTTCGCAGTTTTTAACAGTCTCTTATGCTTTGGCTCTCTCCCACTCTAACCTCTTTTTTTTTTTTTTTTCTTCCCCTCCCCCATGGGTTTCTGTTAAGTTTCTCAGGATCCACATAAGAGAGAAACCATATGGTATCTGTCTTTCTCTGTATGGCTTATTTCACTTAGTATCACACTCTCCAGTTCCATCCACGTTGCTACAAAAGGCCATATTTCATTTTTTCTCATTGCCACGTAGTATTCCATTGTGTATGTAAACCACAATTTCTTTATCCATTCATCAGTTGATGGACATTTAGGCTCTTTCCATAATTTGGCTATTGTTGAGAGTGCTGCTATAAACATTGGGGTACAAGTGCCCCTATGCATCAGTACTCCTGTATCCCTTGGATAAATTCCTAGCAGTGCTATTGCTGGGTCATAGGGTAGGTCTATTTTTAATTTTCTGAGGAACCTCCACACTGTTTTCCAGAGCGGCTGCACCAATTTGCATTCCCACCAACAGTGCAAGAGGGTTCCCGTTTCTCCACATCCTCTCCAGCATCTATAGTCTCCTGATTTGTTCATTTTGGCCACTCTGACTGGCGTGAGGTGATATCTGAGTGTGGTTTTGATTTGTATTTCCCTGATGAGGAGCGACGTTGAACATCTTTTCATGGCCTGTTGGCCATCTAAAGGGTCTTCTTTAGAGAAGTGTCTATTCATGTTTTCTGCCCATTTCTTCACTGGGTTATTTGTTTTTCGGGTGTGGAGTTTGGTGAGCTCTTTATAGATTTTGGATACTAGCCCTTTGTCCAATATGTCATTTGCAAATATCTTTTCCCATTCCGTTGGTTGCCTTTTAGTTTTGTTGGTTGTTTCCTTTGCTGTGCAGAAGCTTTTTATCTTCATAAGGTCCCAGTAATTCACTTTTGCTTTTAATTCCCTTGCCTTTGGGGATGTGTCGAGTAAGAGATTGCTACGGCTGAGGTCAGAGAGGTCTTTTCCTGCTTTGTCCTCTAAGGTTTTGATGGTTTCCTGTCTCACATTCAGGTCCTTTATCCATTTTGAGTTTATTTTTGTGAATGGTGTGAGAAAGTGGTCTAGTTTCAACCTTCTGCATGTTGCTGTCCAGTTCTCCCAGCACCATTTGTTAAAGAGACTGTCTTTTTTCCATTGGATGTTCTTTCCTGCTTTGTCAAAGATGAGTTGGCCATACGTTTGTGGGTCTAGTTCTGGGGTTTCTATTCTATTCCATTGGTCTATGTGTCTGTTTTTGTGCCACAAGCAGGGTTTTTAAAGAAAGGAGCTTTCAAACATCTACCTGAAACAGAAGATACGTGTCCTCCTCCCTCAGAGCAGATTCGTCGACGACTTTTCTTTCAGAAATCACAGAGGTCTAGTTTCCGATTCTGTGTCTCCCTCTCTCTCTGCCCCTCCCCTGTTCATGCTCTGTCTCTCTCTGTCCCAAAAATAAATAAACGTTGAAAAAAAATTAAAAAAAAAATGGGGCGCCTGGGTGGCGCAGTCGGTTAAGTGTCCGACTTCAGCCAGGTCACGATCTCGCGGTCCGGGAGTTCGAGCCCCGCGTCAGGCTCTGGGCTGATGGCTCAGAGCCTGGAGCCTGTTTCCGATTCTGTGTCTCCCTCTCTCTCTGCCCCTCCCCCGTTCATGCTCTATCTCTCTCTGTCCCAAAAATAAATAAACGTTGAAAAAAAAATTTTAAGAACTCACAGAGGTCTTGGTAGGTGTGCTTTGATGAAGGACAAGGGACACTCTACTGTCCATCTATCCCCATGAGCGGGAGGATCACTTCCCAGCTGTGCTCAGCCCCAACCAAGGCATTTTCCCAGGCCTCTCAGAGCAAGGACCATATTATTTTATTTAGGCTTGGGGAAATGCTGACACTAAATGCCCAACTATTTAGTGATTGAAATTTGACTTTTGCTTGCCTAATTTCTAATTCCCTAAGTTCTTCAACTTCTGTCAGTGGGTGCATCATTTTATGAAGATATTTCAGATTGAGAATGAGGAACAGGGTCCTGTGCTACATTAAACAAAGTTAAACTTGGATTTGGAAGTTTTACTGTTACTGTTGAGATGTATTTTACTGCAGAACTTCTTGGAAACCTTAATGAACTAATCTACTGTCTTCTTTTTTTTGAGAGAGAGAGAAAGAGAGAGAGAGAGAGAGAGAGAGAGAGAGAGAGAGAGAGAGAGAGAGAGAGAATCTCAAGCAGACTCCACGCTTGACACAGAGTCTGCCATGGGGCTCGATCCCACAACCCTGGGATCATGACCTGAGCCAAAATCAAGAGTTGGATGCTCAACCAACTAAGCCATCCGAGTGCCCCTAATCTAGTGTTTTCTAAACTTATTTGATCGCTAAGCCTTTCTACTTTTCTTGAGGATCATTTTAAGGGATTAAATGTTGGATAAGTGTTGGTGTGTTAAAAAAAAAATGACTTGGGGATTGTTGCTCTGGGACCCTTCTGTGTTCTGAGGTTTCCAGTTTGATCCATGACCATTCATAGATCATCCCCAGCTCACACCATGGGGCTCTAGGGAGGGTCTCACACTATGGGAGAAGGTCAGAGGTTGGGCTTCAAAGGACAAATGTGCTTGATAGTCCATGAGGAATGAGTCTTCCCAAATAAGGAGCAGGACTTTATTTGTCTTTGTCTGAAAGTATCTTTTACTTTCATAAACACACCATGAGCAGAGCACTGAGTTAGGTGCTGGGGGCGAGGGTGAAGGTCAATAAAAGTGTGTGATGTGTATATCTCTTCACACAGTCCCACCATTTAGTGGGGTTGGTAAGACTAGCTCTTTGTTGAATTCTGTGTTTCATGGTACTATTTATGAACTGTCTTCCCCCATCCATTCTTGTCATGGCTCGCTGGTAGACTGTATTTCTCTGCCCACCCTGAGGTGAGGTTTGGCTGATGGAACTGTGATCAGAGGCTTTCATGTGCTTGCATGATGTAGTTGAGAATCTTGTGCTTCTGTCTTCTTCCTTGGGAAAATTGTGCCCCAGTGACATTTGTCCTAGTCTGGAGTCAACCCTACCCAATCCCAGATAAGTCACAGATGCCCACCACCTGGAGGGAGAAATAAATGCTTTATGCTATAAGCTGCTGAGCTGGGCTGTTGGTAAGCAGAATGGCTGTGATGGAAGGTGCTAACCCCTCCTCTCCGTGGGTCCTTGGAAGTGACGGGAAGCACTGTTACTTATGAACTGAGAGCCCTTGGTCTCACTTTGAATCGACTGTGGTCCAGATCCTGGCCATGCCACTCAGAAGCTGTGGGATAGGTGCTCAGATGCGGGGAGAGCGAGTTGTTCTTTGAGTACCAAGGAAGGGGCAGCTACTGCGGTGTGAGAGAATCATGGATGGTTTCCCTGAGTTGAGACTTGGTCTGCACTCTTAAGTTTCTAGTTCTGTCTGTTATGCACACCAAAATTTATTTTCTAACAAATTCTCCGGTGATGCAGAAGCTGCTGGTCTGGGGCCACTTTGAGAATGAATGCCCTAGTTTCATAATTGAAGCTGGATCCCTGTCCCATCTGGGTTGCAGTCTGTGGGAAGGTGAAAGAGCGATGCTTCCCCTGATTCCAAGGCCCCAGTCTCTCTCTCTCTCTCTCTCTTTTTTTTTTTTTTTTGCCATTATTCTCCACGCCCCTGTTGGGCTCTTAAGAGGATGGTTCTTCCCAAAAGGGGACTGCCCATGAACCTACACAATCCTCCAATGAGAGAACACATTGGCAATTACACATCTAGTATTCAGGGGTCACTTTTACTAGATGACCAGGCATTTTGTACCTTCTGTTAATTATCTCTCCTTTTTGGTTTAACATAGTCCAGCCATTGGTGGTAGTGGGTGCAAAACTAGGAAATATTGAAGATGACTACGTTCTTCTCTATGTGAACCTCATCTTTCAGGCTTCCTGTAAGTTCTTAGTTTGGAACAGGTAGGGCCTAAAGTAGAAGGCAGTTTTAAATTGGATGACTTCAGAGGTGCCTGGGTGGCTCAGTCAGTTAAGAGTCTGCCTTTGGTTCAGGTCATGATCTCACGGTTTGTGGGTTTGAGCCCCACATCAGGCTCTCTGCTGTCAGCACAGAGCCCACTTCAGATCCTCTGTCTCCGTTTCTGTCTGCCTCTCTCTCCCCCTCTCTCAAAAATAGATAAATAAACTTAAAAAATAAATTAGATAACTTCAGAAATATGATTGTTGCACTGTAATGAAATGGACTGCTGGGACTTATTTTATAGCCCAGAATGTTTTGGTAAATAGTTCCATGAGCACTTGAGAAGAATGAATACTTGGCTGTGGAGCATTCTATACATGTCAACTAGGCCAAGTTGGTTGAAAATGTTCAAGTTTACTGTATCTTTGCTCATTTTCTGTCTGCTTGGTTTATCAATTATTGAAGGAGGAGTATTGAAATTACTGAGTAGAATGTGGATTTATCTATTTCTCAATAAAGTTCTATTGGTTTTACTCCACATATTTTTACTTCTTTATATTTATGAAATGACCTTCTCCACCCCTGACATTATTTGCTCTGAAGTCTTCTTTGTTTGATATCGATATAGCCAACTGAAGCCCTCTTTCATCTAGTGTTATCTTGCCATATGTTTTTTCTCACCTTGATCTTTAATCTATTTCTGTCTTTATATTTAAAATGCATTTCTCTTAGCATGTAGTTTTGGTATTGCTTTTTACCCAGTCTGACAATTTCTGTCTTCTAATCGGAAGTGTAAACCATGTACATTTAATGTGATTTTTTTTATGTGGTTAAGTTCAAGTGTATCATCTTATGATTTGTTTTCGTTCCATTTTAACTCTTTTCATGTTTTCTTTGGATTGAATGTTTTCTAACATTCAATTTTATCTTCTCTGTTGGCCTATTAGCTCTTTGTTTTGTGACATTAGTAGTTGCTCTAGGATTTATAATATACATTTTTAAATCATCAGTACCTTCAAGTGATACTAAACTATTTCACATAGAGCGGTGGTTTTGAATGAGAGGCCATTTTGTGCTCCAGAGAACAGTTGGCAATGTCTAGAAGGTAGAAGACAGGATGCTAAAAATCCTTCAATGCACAGGATGCCAAAAATCCTTCAATGCATGTGAGGAAAGTCCTCACAATGAAAAATTCCCTGGTCCAAAATGTCAATATTGGTATGATTGAGAAACTCTGACAGATAGCATAAAGAACCTCATAACAGTGTATTTACTATCTCCCCTAGTCTTTGTGCTATTGTCATATACTTTACATATGTTATGATTATTATAATACATTATCATCATTTTTGTTTAAACTATGTTATCTTTTAAATCAACTTAAATAAAAGAAAAAAAAGCATTACACATATAGCCATATAGTTACCTTTTATGACATTATTTGTTTCTCTGTATAGATCCAGATTTCTATCTGGTATTATTTTACTTCTGTTTGAAGGATACCCTTTAAAATTTCCTATATTGCAGGTCTACTCATGATACATTCTTTAAGCCTTCCTATGTCAGAAAAAGGCTTTATTTCACTTTTGTTTTTGAAAGATTCTTGTGTTGGGTATAAAAATCTAGATTGATGTTTTTTTCTATCAGTACTTTAAAGATGTTCTCCACTGTGCTCCTGTTTGCATCGTTTCCAAAGGTAAATCTTTGGTTATCTTTATTGTTGTGTCTCTGTACATAACATGTTTTTGTTTTCCTCTGACTGCATTTGAGATTCTCTCTCTCTCTTTTTTTTTTTTTTTTTACTTTTTTGAATAATTTGATGGTAATATGTCTTGGTGTAGTTTTCTTCATATTTCTTGTGCTTGGGTTTGTCAGCCTTCATGGATCTGTGGGTTCATTGTTTTCATAAAGTTTGGAAACTTATCAGCCATTATTTTTCAAATTTTTTCTGCTCCCCCACTCTTTCAGTGACTCCAGTAACACACAGATTAGGTTGCTTAAAGTTGTCCAATAACTCAGGGCACCTGGGTGGCTCAGTCAGTTAAGCATCTAAGTTCAGTTCAGGTCATGATCTTGCAGTTCCTAAGTTTGAGTCCCACATTGGGCTCTGTGTTGACAGTGCAGAGCCTGGACCTTTCTTCTCATTCTGTGTCTCCCTCTCTTTCTGCCCCTCCCCTGCTTGCACTCTGTCTCTCTCTCTCTCTCAAAAATAAATAAACATTAAAAATTTTTTTTTTAATTTTCCTATAAGTCAATGATGCTCTTTTCATTTTTAAAGTTCATTTTTCTCTGTTTTATTTTGGGTAGCTTTTATTGTTTATAAGTTCACTAATCTCTTTTCTTTATAATTTATATTCTGCCATTAATCCTACCCATCGTATTTTTCATTTTACACATTGCAGTTTTCCTCTCAGAAATTTAACTTGGGTCTCTTTCTAACTTCCTTATCCTCATTACGGATCATGTTTTCCTGCTTCTTTGAATGTCTGGTGATCTTTGAATGTCAGACATTATGAGTTTGCCTCCTTGGGTGCTGAATGTGTTTTATTATTATAAATCTTCCTGAGCTTTGTCCTGGGATGTAATATAATTTACTTGGAGACAGTTTGATTCTTTAAGTTTTGATTTATGATTTGTTTGGTGGATCTGGAGTAGTACCCAGTCTCAGATTAACTATTTGGCATTATGAGACGAGACTATTATCAGTACTTCTATCGTGAATTATGAGGTTTTCCAGTCTGCCTGGTAGGAACAGGCGCTATTCCAGCCACTGTATAAGCATAGGCATTATTTCCTCCAATCTTTTTGGATGGCTTTTTCCTCAGACCTGGGTAATTTACTTACACAAACATGCTGGTCAACACTCTGCTAAATACTCAAAGGAGACTGTAAGTCTGTAAGTCTCTGTAGTTCTCATCCTTTTCTGGTACTCTGCCCTCTAAATTTTAGCTGCTGTTGTTGTCCCAGATTCTCAGCTCCCTGTTGTCAAATCAGAGAGTCTTCTGGTTCTGTTTGGGTCCCTCCTCTTTGTATTAAAGGCTGGAAATGCCCTCAAGGTGGAAAGCTGAGGCAAGTTTAGGGCTCATCTTGATTGTTTGCCACTTCTTAAGAATTTCTATATTTCATTGCCTGGTGTCCAACGTATTAAAATCCATTGTTTCTTGTTATTTTGGCTGGATTTTTGGCTGTTCCACTTGAGAGGGTGAATATGGTCCTTATTACTCCCTCTCAAAATCTGGTTTTGTTATATTCTGATTTTCTCATTATTTCTGACTTCTTAGCATCAAGTATAGGATCTGGAACTGAGAAAGTGATCAATAAATGCTCACTGGATGGACAAGTGGGTGGATGGATGTTGTGTTGTGTATAGGTTAGTGAATAATTGGTTGACTAAAAGCAGAACATGGTCCAGTTGAGCTGCCAGGACCAGCACAGGGTGACAAAGCTGAGAACCAAAGACTGGGAAGAGGCTAGAGAACACTGGACAGTCAATAGAGTCCAGTGTAATGTCAGAGAAAAAGCCCACTCAGACCCAGTCAAAGAGCTGGCATGGACATGAAAACTAGCCAGGTAGCTCTGTGGTATTTAACAAAGGAGCAAGGCAAAGGAGCAAGACCATGAGAGTGTAAAGTCTGTGTGAAGTTCTGATGTGATGGGACTGTTCCACAGGCACCTCTGTGCTCCCTCTCAAGGTGATAGTCAGGTTAGCATCAGCAAGAGGTATAAACCAGCTACTAATTCTCATCTTTGGCCTTGGTTCTTTTATTTATTATATTTTATTTTATTTATTTATTTTTTCAACGTTTATTTATTTTTGGGACAGAGAGAGACAGAGCATGAACGGGGGAGGGGCAGAGAGAGAGAGGGAGACACAGAATCGGAAACAGGCTCCAGGCTCTGAGCCATCAGCCCAGAGCCTGACGCGGGGCTCGAACTCCCGGACCGCGAGATCGTGACCTGGCTGAAGTCGGACGCTTAACCGACTGCGCCACCCAGGCGCCCCTATTATATTTTATTTTTTAAGTTTTATTTATTTTTTTAGTAATCTCTACACCCAACATGGGGCTCGAACTTATGACCCTGAGATCAAGAGTCATAGGCTCTTCCAACTGAGCCAGCCAGGTGCCCTTGGCCTTGACCCTTTTAAACATATTGTGTACTGGGGCTAGCTTGGGGTCTATGAGAATGCAAAAGAATCTGCATTATTTAAAAAAAATAACGACTTAGGGGCACCTGGGTGGCTCAGTCGGTTAAGCATCTGACTCTTGACTTTGGCTCAGGTCATGATCTCACCGTTCATGAGATCAAGCCCTGCATTGGGCTTTGCACTGACAGTGCTAAGCCTGCTTCAGATTCTCTCTCTCCTCTCTCTCTGCCCCTCCCTTGCTCTCACTCTCTCTCTCTCTCTCAAAATAAACACATAAACTTAAAAAAAATTGAATGAAAGGCTTTAAAAAATAGCAACTTATTTGTGTTTTCTTTTTTTACTTAGTATAAGGAATACGATGTAGGACCTTGTTTAGCCAGAAGGAGTTGTATCTGTAATGTCAAATTTTAAAAAGCCGTCGTACTTTGAGAAGGAGAGAGAGAGGGAGAGAGGGTTAAAAGATTTAAGCAGAAACATCTTACACAGTATTTCACACAGAAATAGATTTTCAAAAGATTAATTTATCCCCCAACTTGACTCTCTTTTGTGAATTTCCTCCCCTCTCTTGTACACACACACACACACACACACACACACACACACACACAGACACTCACACCACACATGCGAGTCAAGTACTTAAAGCTCATGGGTGTTGTTGTGAACAACATGTGCTGTTAAAGCTCATGTGTTGTTGTTTTCTTGTGGTTTGTTCAAGACATGGAGGAGCAATAGAGATGTTTGGAAATGACTGGGCTATTTTACCTGTTGAAATAATGGTTTCAGATTGCATGCTTTTTAACAAAATGTCCAAAAGTTACTGACGTCTCTGTCAACCCAACTACTTTATAGACAGCCTATTTTATCAATCAATGGGCAATCAGGACTAATGTTTGGTCTCAGTGTCTTAATGAGGCTTAGAATGATCCTTTACTCTTTCTTTGGCAAAATTTGTTTTCTGCATCCTTGGGGAAAATTCCGGTTCTCAGGCATGATCTTTGAATTTTTATGTATTTCTGTTTTTCTTTTTTTACATTAAATATGATTTATTGTCAAACTGGTTTCCATACAACACCCAGTGCTCATCTCAACAGGTGCCCTCCTCAATGCCCTTCACCCACTTTCCCGTCTCCCCCACCTCCCATCAACCCTCAATTTGTTCTCAGTATTTAAGGATCTCTTATGGTTTCAGGCATAATGTTTATAAATTCATTCCTCTTTCCATTCTCCTCTCTCATTTAAACCTTCTGGGTCATTCCACTGAAAGTTTCTTGTTATCCAATGATCACTACAATTTCTTGTAGTCCTGAGGGAAACAGTACTGTGATTGTCCTTCCTTGCATAAAATCACTGGCAATTTGGGACAGAGTGGCCCACAGGGACACAACAGGAACCTCATGAGAGGCAGACAACATAGGGCCTTTTAATAGTAAAAGGTGGACATTTGGGGCATGGCCCATAGGGGCTTTTGCAGACACCGTTCAGTTCTTGAAGCAGTACTATGAAGTGGGTGCTATAAAAACAATGGACCAGTCCCTAATTCTTGAGACACTCTCTTTCCTGGCTTTTGTGACATTTTCTCCTTCTCATTTTTTCTCCTACCTCAGTTTCTCAGTCTCCTTCGCTCGTTTGTCATGCTTGACCTGTAAATGTTGGAGGCTCTAGAGCTTGAGCCATCTTTTTTTTTCTTAAAATTTTTATGGTTTATTATTTTTGGGAGAGAGAGAGAGAGAGAGAGAGCAGGAGCGAAAACAGGGGAGGGGCAGAGAAAGAGGAGACACAGAATCCGAAGTAGGCTCCAGGCTCTGAGCTGTCAATATAGAGCCTGATGCAGGTCTTGAACTCATGAGCTGTGAGATCGTGACCTGAGCTGAAGTTGGATGCTTAATGGATTGAGCCACCCAGGCAGGCACTCTGATCCATCTTTTCTATTTATATATTGCTTTAGTGCCCTCGTGTTGGATCTCATGGCTTCATTTTCCATCCATCACTTGAAGACTTCCAAATTTAAGTTTCTTTCTATTTCAGACCTCTTTTCTCACCTCCAGGGAATCAGAGATTGTATCTTTGTTACTTGCTGCTGTCTCCTCAGCGCCTAGAACACAGCAGGTGCACAGTAGGCATGGTAAATAGTCACTGAATGAATAAAAGATGAGGAAATCAAGGCTCCAAGATATTAACTCTTTTCCCAGGGCACACATCAGTGGCTGAGTCAGGACATCAGGCCAGTCGTGTTGTCATATGGCCTCAAAGTCTGTGCCTTTTTATATATTCAATGACTGTCATGAGGAAGCATCCCAGAAACTCCTCCACTAGTTGCATGAATGGACAGGGAGTGTGCACATGCCCAGGAAAGTGGACCAGATCTGATGTCCTTGCTAAGGATTCTGGGATCGGCCACTGGAGGTGGGGTGGTGGTGTGTGCCCAGAACGCTGTGTGCTGCAGCTGAGTCTTGTGGAATAAGCCAGGCATCTAGCCACACACAGCATGGCTGGCAGTGTGTGCAGAGGACTGGAGAGGTCAAGGTACCGGTTCAGATGCCAGCGCTGGAGTGACGTGGTGTGGTCCCTGCAGGGAGGACACTGTTCCCACAGAACCTAGCTGTGCATAGCAGAGGGGCCTGGCTGTTCTTTCAGGAGGCTTTAACCACGGAGGGACTTTCTAGGACTGATGGGAGTGTGAGGTCCACCATCAGCATGGAATCCGTCAACAGAGAAAAGGTGGATTTCAGCTTTTCAAACCGGGAAGTTTAGAAAGCAAAGAAGCTTTCCAAACCAGGAAGTACCTGGGGAGTGTATGGTCAAGAGGCCATGGTCTGGCTTGCCATGCAACCATGATTCCCTGAGGAGGAGGTTTGGTATCTTGATGGCTAAGGGTGGCACAGACTACCTTCCAAAACAGCCTGCGATTTCCAGACAGCACATGGCCCTCAGCTTCTTCCTGATTGAGTCTGGGGATAATCAGACTGCAAAGGGAGAGATGTGAAGAGATTTTCGGGCTCAAGGGAAGCAAGGCTGTGTGTGAGCAGGTGTGGGTGCACAACAGAGAGGAAGGGCTAATTCTAGGTGGAGGCTGCCCACAGGATCTGATGACAAATGGGAGTGGAGAATTGGCAGCTCGGTTAGTTAGACACAAGGCCATGACAAACCCTTTTCTCTGGGGGCTGGAAACTTCTGAAGGTCCTGCCTCATGGAGATCCTGTCCTGGCCATGCTCTGTGACCCTCCTCTCCGCAGTCTCCCAGAAGCTGATGCTGCATCCCAGGAAATCCCGGGGGATGATGTGTTTGGATGGAAACACCGTCTCCCTGGGAGCTCCGTGTGAATAGAAGGAAAGGGATCCCTGAGGGTAAAAGGTGCATGAACCCCCACACCTTCGATTTTCTCCACCCCAGCACCCAACCCCAAGTCTCCATAGAAACAGACCTAGGCAGCCCCAATGCAGCCCTTTTTCTATTTCTTCTGCTGTGCTAGGCCGAATATACCCAAGAGCTGCCCACCACCGTGCACTTGGGCAGCCCCCATTTTGCTTCTTCCGAGCATGCACAGATCTGACAAGCTACAACCTTGTATTTTTCAAGTTTTATGATGTCAAAGATGACTCATTAGGTCGATGCTAGCTTTACTGATTAATCTTACTTATGCACATGTCTTAGTTCTCCCTGAAGGTTTGCCGGGAGCATTTATTTCTGCTACACTAGGAACAAAATCACAGGCAGGTCTCTGGAGCATTGCATATTGCAGACTCCATCTCTTTGGCCCCCACATTAATTTCCTTCAAATGACACCAAGGGGCCAATATGTTGCACACACACCTTTGCTTTGACGAAATTTTTGCTTTCATTTCTAATCATTTGTGTTAAAAGCTCTGGTTTGGGTTTGTTTAGACCATTTGGGCAGGGAATTGATCTCCAAACCATTTCCAAATTGCTTCCACTTTGGAATCTTGCTGAGCCTGGCATTTTCTCCCCTGGACCAAAGGCCTCAATGCCTCTATCAGTCAGAAAAAAACAAAACAAAATAAAACAAAAAAAACAAGACGCATACCACTCTGGCTGTGATTCCCAACTCCCATCCCCAGTAAGGATTTAAAAATTACAAATTAAAGCTGTGATCCCAAGGCATTAATTGTTTGAGAGGGTTTTGCATTCTTTTCTTGAATGTTATTTTGTTAAATTTGGGATTTGCCCTGGGACCTTTGCTAATTTCTGTGCCTTTGTTCCCTGGATCCCTACCTGTATCAGTTCTGTACTGACTCAGGCGGGAACAGCCAGCTACAAATAAAACACCACATCTCTTGAGTGGGAAATGTGACACAGTGTAACTTTGTGAACCATGTTACCACTGGACTTCACAATAGTTTTTCTGGTGTGATAGGAGGGAGATAACCCAGAGGTGGGGGAAAATGTGAGGAAAGAAAACAGCCGAACGTGGGAGGGTCTCAGTGAGGATGAGAATGAAGGAGGAGAGGAATTTCCCTGAGGGTGGAGGGTTCAGAAATGGCTCCTCTGGTCTGGAGCTCTGGAAGCCACCACTCAGCACGTGCCAGGAGCCACAGGAGCCAAGGAGCTGGGAGACAAGCCTGTTCCCAGCCCACTCCTGGGGATTCCAGTTCTGGTGGCCTGAAGGGAGCCTGGGAATCGGCCTTTAACAACTACATCCATGATACTGATGCAAGTGTGCCTCACACTACATTTTGGGAACCACTCTTCCAAGCTAAAAGAGTGTGCTAGACCCAGGAGGTAGAAGGAAACCCTGGCAGACAGACCCCTTTGGGACCCCACATGCCAGCTTCACATCCATCCATCTCATGAACACTAAACAGAACCACATCTGAGGCATTATTAGGCAGGGAGGATGTGGAGGTACAATGGGTTCTTTTTGTCCCTGCCTTCAGGCTGAGTAAGAAAGGAACACATTTGCAGGCCTTATAACACAGTGTGATCCATGCCCACACTAATACAGCATCATGCTGTATTTTTAAAGCATTATTTATGGATCATGGAAACAACTATTAATCAAGAGAAAAAACAAGTGCCATGCTTATCTCCTCTGTTTCTTAAAATCCAGACTTCCGAATACTTGAAGTGTGAGTGGCAGATAGGGATATGGTTTGGAGCGTTTGGCAGGTCCCAATGGGTGAACTGAAATGCAAGCCCTTGGGATTTGGGGGAAAAGCCCTGCCATCCTCCACAGATAACTACTCTCTTCTTGAGAGAAAGCTCTTGGCCTGTTACTGGGTCTTAGCAGAGACTGAACACTTAACCATGGGCCACCAAGTTAGCATGTGATCTGAGCACCTAGTAAGAGCCAACCAATTTCCTTGTCTTTATGATCACTACTTCTTTTGAACTTCTCAGAAGCCTGAGACATTGCACCTGTCATATCCTTTTTCCACTGTCCCATTCCAGTGCAGGACTGGTGAAATTTAAAAATTGCACTGAGTGAGCATGCTAGGGACTGTCTAATCCTCCTGACCCAGTTATGGGGTCCTCATTGTCCTAAGATCCCGTTTTCAAGTCTGCTTCCTTGAACAACTCCTGAACCTGACTGTTTTAGATCATGATCCCTGGGAACCAGACTCTCAGGCAGAGGAAGTTTATTGGAAAGTACTCTTGGTAACCCCGAAGTATGGAAGTGAGGGAAGCAGGCAGAGGGAGGCAGTTCAGCTGGAAATGCATTTGCAAGAAAGGCAGTACTAATCCCTTCAGAGTCCTGGAGGTGGGCTGGCCCTTTGTAGATGTTTTGAACTGTGGCATAGAGGCTGCTTTCTGTGCACCTGCATGAGTCAGTCATTAGACGTTGGATAAAGTAGCTCCTGTCAGCTCAGCGGACTATTTTTGTGGAAGGACTCACAGGCCCACCTGGCGGTTATTTCCCTAATCCCCAAATGCATATCTGGGAAGCATATACTCGATGGTTGATGAAATTCCCACAGTGGTTCCTTGGCCTATGGAGTACTAAGAGCTCTTGCAAAAGGGAAGGCCAACTAGGGGTTTCTGAAACCGCTGCCCTCCCGCCTCCAGGCAGGACAGTAAATCAAAAACAGTGTTGTTCCCTGAGGGAAGAGGCAAAAGGTAGCGTCCCAGGGCCTCAATCTGGAGGGCTATGCCAACCCCAAAGCTCCATGTAGAATAAGCCAAGGCCCATGTTGACACTGCACTGTGGTCCAGTTTCTCCCTCTGCCCAGTCTGGTTTCCTTCATTCTCTGTAAGTCTCCAGCGCACAATCTCTGCTTTAGCACCTATTTCCTGCAGGACCCAATTTAGGATACCGCCCATGACCTTTTACCGAGAAAAGCAGTTTGTATAATTGCACCCATTGTAAAATCCCGTTTATGCGAGGCAGTAGAGAGGTAACAGTTAAGACTCAGCTTCTGGAGTCCAACTGCCTGAGTTCCAATCCAGACTTGCAGCCGAGTGACCACGGGAAAATTATGCAGTTTCTCTGGGTCTCAGTGATTGTGCTGTAAAATGGGGATAAGAACTATACTTCTCATAGGTACATATGAATACGTAAGTACTCCTAAGTGTGGTAAGGATTAGATGTTAACATGTGTAAAGCGTTTTGCATAGTACTGACCCATGGCAAGCCTACAACTAAAATTAATTGTAATTATTGTGTCAGATTGTTTACTTTCATATTGCATAGATACCCGAAGGGTGTAAACGAAAGTTGACAATGGTTGTCTGTCAGGGTTGGGATATCTGGGTTTTTCTTACTACTTTTTGGTGGTGACTTTTCTATAATAAAGGAAACATTTTATTTTATTTTATTTTATTAAGTTCATTTATTTTGAGAGACAGAGAAAGTAGGGGAGGGGCAGAGAGAGAGGGAGGAAGAGAGCATTCCAAGCAGGCTCCACATTAGCAGCATGGAGCCCAACTCGGGCTGGATCTTACAAACCTTGTGATCATGACCTGAGCAGTAACCAAGAGACAAGCGCTCAATGCACTGAGCCACCCAGGCGTCCCTAAAAGGAAACACTTTCAAGAGAACTGACCCCTGCTTGAACCCTGTCAGTGTGGTATACATTGGCTGGTTCCCCCCGCCACCTCCACCACAACTTGGACCTTCCATCTTCCTGGCCTCTGGTTTCTGCCTCCGCCAGGTGTTGAACTCCCCACAGGCACTACTTTTCAAATCCTTCTTCAAATATCTTGCTCTGTTGTTGTCAGGAAAATAGTGCCTGTCTGCATTAATTTCCTATCGCTGCACAAAAAATTACTGGATTTCTAGCAGCTTAAACAGCATCAACTATCAGCCACTTCTGTAGGTCAGAAGTCTGGCACAGCACGACCAAGAGAGCATGACTGTGCAGAGCATCATGGGCTGAAAATCAAGGTGTCAGTGGGATGGAGTTCTTGTCTGGAGGTGCTGGGGCAAACATCCACTTCTATGCACATTCTTATTCTTGGCAGAATTCAGTTCCTTGTGGTTGTAGGACTACAGTCCTTGTTTCCATGCTGGAAGTCAGCTGGAGGTAGCTCCCAGTTCCTAAACACCACCTGCATTCCTCAACATGTGGACTTGTCCACATGTTGGATACAGTAGTGGCAGGTTGGGAATCTCTGATTTCCCCTTCTGCCACCAACCAAAGAAAACACTGCTTTTAAAGGGTTCAGGTGAGTAGATCAGGCCCATATAGAAAATCTATCATAATGTCAGCTGTGCTGTATAACATAACCTGCTCGCATGGGTAAAATCCAGTATACTCACAGCCCCAGGGACTATGCAGGGCATATCCAGCAGTGTGTTGGGGGAATCATGGGGGTCATCTTGGAATCCTAACCTGTCACATTGTCCTCGTGTCCAGGCTCAGTCTGGGACTCCTACCTCTATAACCCCAAACTTCTGAACATAATAATGAGTGGAAAAATAAGGAAAACCAAGTAAAGAACATTCTTGGGCTTCTTCAAGAGCCATGGGAGCTGGATTGGGTGTAGGGCATGTGGGGAGAGCGCTGGGGAAAGAACCGAGTGTGGCAGCCAGCTGGATAGAGGGTTTAGAGTTGGCACTACTTGCCAGGCTGACGAGCTGCTCCAGGGCCTTGGAAATAACTTCAGGAAGTGTCCTCAAACTTGAATCAGCTCTGATGAGGTGGTGGGGACAGGGAACAGAAGGAACAGTGGGAGAGACACTCTCCAAAATTCTCTCAACCATCTTCACACTCACATGTTGGCAAGAGCAGTGGTTCTCAAAGTCTCAAACTCATCTGATCTGAAACACCCATTTCTTTTTTCTAATGTGTATTTATTTATTTTTGAGAGAGAGAGAGAGAGAGAGAGAGAGAGAGAGAGAGAGAGAGAGAGAGACAGTGCTCGAGCAAGCATGAGTTGGGGAGGGGCAGAGACAGGGGGAGAGAAAGAATCCCAAGCAGGCTCTGCACGGTCAGCACAGAGCCAGACTTGGGGGTCCAACCTATGAACTGTGAGATCATGCCCTGAGCTGAAATGATGAGTCAGACGCTCAACCAACTGAGCCACCTAGGCACCCCCAATGCACCCATTTCTGTAACAAATGTTTCTTCACACCCCCTACACACAGTGCTTAAAAAATTGGTATAATGCCCGAGCTGGGTAAAATACAAGGGAAGTAATTCATAATAAGTTAATATTCATTTCAACATGGAAATACCCCGGCAGGCCTACACTTGGACACAAACGAATAGTAACATGCTTATACCTGTGTGTGGAATCGCCTTAAAGGTGACAGGCTACAGGAGAACTCATGTAGGTGTTATACTTGAGATATAGAAATTAAGAGGGCCGTTGCCACTGGGGATGTGACTTTTAAAATGCTGCCAAGCAAAGTCCTAGCTTACCTCACTCACATGGTGGTAGCATGTCCTCAGTAAAATTGTGCAAAAAAGGACTTTATGTTTACATGGAGCTCAGGTAGAAGCCCAGATAATTATAAATAGCTTTTTTTTTTTTTTAACCTACACAAATCTTTGGGAGTGTATTCAAAAGTCAAGTGGGATGGGGCGCCTGAGTGGCTCAGTCAGTTAAGCATCTGGCTTCAGCTCAGGTCATGATCTCACTATTTGTGAGTTCGAGCCCCATGTCACACTTTGTGCTGACAGCTCAGAGCCTATAGCTTGCTTTGGATTGTGTGTGTGTGTGTGTGTGTGTGTGTGTGTCTGCCCTCCCCCCACTCACACTCTGTCCTCTCTCTGAAAAATAAATGTGAGAAAAAATTAAAAAAAGAAACTCAAGTGGGATGTAGGACAATTCTCCCTTTTATGTCCCACATGCTGAGAATGTCAGAATTCCAGATCCCTGCCCCTGAAATGCCTGTCGTGCCCCCTGCTCCCCTCCACAAGGACCAGGACATGAAGGAGTGCCCTGTGAAAGCACGTGCCAAGGACACACAGAGAATGCACATCCTGTGTGTTACTCTGTTCTTTCTTTCTTTCTTTTTTTTTTTTTTTTTTTTGAAAGGCCAGAAAACTGGAGCAGTTTCTGCAGAATTAATTAATAAGACACACTAAAATGGGGTTTCCACCAACTTGCAAATTGCACCTTGGGTGGAGGAGCTCTCTGTGGCCTCGTTTCTGCTGGCCCTACACTTCTGCTAAAACATCTCACTCGCTGTGTGACACTTTTCATTATTTACTGCTCCGAGGCTCAGAGAGCAACGCGGCCAGGCTGGTCTCCGCTCACTCATTCATTAGTTTTAATTAAACCCTCTAATTTTATTTATGCTGCCACAAACTGATTAACAATTTGCCAGCCAAGAGCAGGAAGTCTTAAAAAGCATCTTGAGGAATCTGTGGGTCTCTAAACACAGACCTCACAGAAATGAGGTGGGTTGTGGGTAGGGGCCCTGCCAGGCGGGAGGAAGCGTGTTTTTGAAGCTTCACCACTTCCGACGACCTGAGAACAGCTGTTGGCTCTGAGATCTGTGGTCCCCAAGGGGCTGCTGCATTGAGAGTCAGCGGCCACTTCTCTTTATCTGTAGCACCTGACAGTCCTTGTGGCTCAGAGAGAGAGGACAAAGCTGGGAGTGGCATCTGTGTCCCTGGAGGGAAAGGGTCAAAGTTGCAGGAGCAGTTGAGATGGAGATCTTGGGAAATGGATGGTGACCTGGCCAATTACAAAGCTATCTTGGTGGGGGGGGGGGGGGCGCGGGCGGCGCTGTGCTGAAGTTGAGGACAAAGAACAAGGAGAATTTCCTGCAGATTGAAGTTGGGCGTCAGGAGAGCTTTATGAAAGGGCTGAATTGAGCTAAATCATGGAAGACTTGTAGAATATCCATCACCACAGAGGAGAAGGACATGAGCAAAGACTCAGACATTTATTCCTCTGCTTTCCAAGGGCCAGGCACATGGCTAGCACCACATATTAGGGAGAGAAAAATGAGTGACAGAAGGTAATAGGCTGAATTGTGCAGTTTTAACTTAGCAAGGTACAAATGTGATTTTTGCTCCCCCTCTGATCACCATTACTGTCAACTTTGCATTTTCAGGTTCTTTTTCTGTTCCTGAAAGTGAAGAGAAAGAGAAGGTGGTCTCTTGCCAGACAGTATTACCCAGGTCACATCTGGCCAGTATTCTAATGTGGCGTTAAAACCGTTGCGTCCTTTCGGGTAAATATGCAGGTTATTTGGGTGTTAGGATTCTCTGCCCAGGTCTTCAGAAGCAGCGGGCTGCTGGCAGAGGAAAGCACGTGGCATCCCTCCCTCCTGGCCTCCCCTCCCGGCCCCAGGTGTCTGCGCCCACCAGGCACGGCACAGGCATGTGCCTGTGCACGGAAGGGCCCCCTTAAGGACCACCTGCTCTCAGTGGGGGAGGAGTGGTTCTCTTATTGTTTGCTCATGCCTGCATCCCCTTAGAATGTCAGCGATCTGTGCAGCCTTTGGAGTCCCCGTGGGTATGCTTGCTCTATAGGTAACAGTGCAGTGACCTGCGGGCTGCCTGTGCCTTTGTGTAAATGACAGGTCCTCTCTGCTATGGTGAGCCCTAAGAAGCACAAAATTGTGCAAACATTACCATTACCACTAATTTCAGAACGTTTTCATCACCCCCAGAAGAAACCTGTACTCTAGCAATCACTCTCCAACTCCCCTTTCCCCCAGGCCTTGGCAACTACTAATTAAAATGGTTTTGGGGGCACCTCGGTGGCTCAGCTGGTTAAGCATCCGACTTTGGGTCATGATCCCATGATTCATGAGTTCGAGCCCCACATCAGGCTCTACACTGTCAGCGTGGAGCCTACTTCAGATTCTCTCTCTCTCTCTCTCTCTCTCTCTCTCTCACTCTGTCCCCTTTCCCCCCTCTCAAAAATAAATAACCATGTAAAAAAATAATGGTTTTGATTTGCCTTTCTGAAAGGACTAATGATGTTGGGCATCTTTTCATGTGCTTCTTGGCCATTTATACATACATTTTTTGAGAAATGTGGATTCAGATGCTTTGCCCGTTTTTAATTATTTTGTTGTTGTTGTGTTGGAAGAGTTCTTTATACATTCTGGATTCTAGTGCTTTATCAGATATGATGTGCACATATTTTCTCCTATTCTGTGGGTTGTCTTTTTATTTTCTAGACAGTGAGTGTTCTTTGATGCACACAAGTTTTAAATTTTGATGAAGAGCAATTGATCTAGTTTTTCTTTTGTTGCAGTGTTTTTGGTGTCATACCTAAGAATCCATTACCAAATCTAAGGTCTAAGCTTTCTTCTAAGAATTTATAATTTTAGCTCTTACCTTTAGGCCTTTACTCCATTGGAGTCAACTTCTGTACATGGGGTGAGGTAGATTCCAATGTCATTCTTTTGCATGTCAGTATCTAGTTTCTCAGAACCATTTGTTGAAGAGACTATTCTTTGCCTACTGAATGGTCTGGGCACATGTGTTGAAAATCAGTTGACAGCAGATATGTGGGTTTACTTCTGGATTCCTGATTCTATTCCATTAATCTACATGGCTGTCCTTATGCCAAAATAATACTTTTAAAATGTAAGTTTATAATGTCACTTCTTTACTTAAAACCCTTCAATGGATTTGATTTGGATAAAATCGAAGTTCTAGTCTTTCAATTTGCTAGGTTTGTGTCTGTCTTAGCCTCTTTGCACTAATGCTTCCTGTGAAGAATCCTCTTCTACCGGATACTCAGGTAGTGATGTTTGTTTTGTCATTCAGATTGCAGCCAAAACGTCTCCTATTCAGAAACTATACCCACTAAAGAGGTATTCCAGTCACTCTCTCACACATAATCCTATTTTATTTTCCTTAATAGCATTTACTACTTTGTATTTTTATCTGCTTAATAAATTTATTGGGTTTTTTTCCCTCTCTGGTAGAATGGAAGTCTCAGGAGAGCACGGCCCTTGTCTGCCTTGTTCACCTCTGTGTCCCCCACAATAACAGAACACCTGGCTCAGAGAAGCCGCTCGATAAGATGCATCTCTTAGAAATGACATTACTCTAACCTATTAGTTGGTGCTCTGCTTTCCCTAGTGGCCATTTGTTGAATAGCTCTCTCTGCGAGTTGGCTGCTCAAAGGGAGCTTCACACATAACGAATAAACAAGTGCACTGCCCCACAGTATTCAGCATACTAAGATCACGTGATTCTTCTTTCTTCCGACAGATTTTATCTGGAATTAGATATCCTGTAGACATGTCCACATCCTCAGGTTATTCTTACTATTGCCAAATTCTTCTTTGCGTTATACTCTCAATTAGTTTCCACTCTTAGGAAGACTAGGTCAGCAATAACTTTTATTCTCATGTGTTCAGAGTCGTCATGATTCCCATCAGAATCTCCTTAATGTTCAACTGCAGACCTTAGTTGCAATGCTGGTTACTGCTGATAAAGTTACACGGAGCTAGTGGAGTCCGCTAAAATCAGGGCACACTGAAATTAACCTGTACCTTTTCCTAAAGTTTGAGCAGAGCGTTGTTCATACATATCTGTTCTTTTCTTCTTTTTTCCTATCTATTTTTCATTAATTTTATCATTTTTGTTTTTAATATTTAATTGAAGCATTGTTGATATATTAGTTTCACACATACCACATAGTGATTCGACAATTATATACATTATGAAATGCTCACTACTTTAAGTGTAATTACCATCTGTCACTATACAAAGTTATTACAACATTGTTGATGGCATTCTCTATGTTGTACTTTGCATCCGTGTGACTTATTTTATTTTATTTTTTTAACTGTTTATTTATTTTTGAGAGAGAGCGAGCCAGCAGAGAGAGAGGGCCCAAACCCACAAACTGTGAAATCATGACCAGAGCTGAAGTTGGACACTTAACCAACTGAGCCACCCAGCTGCCCCCTGTGTGACTTATTTTTTGACTGGAAGTTTGTACTTAAAAAAAATTTTTTTTAAATATTTATTTTGAGAGAGAGACAGAGCACAAGTGGGGAAAGAGCAGACAGAGGGGGAGACACAGAATTTGAAGCAGGCTCCAGGCTCTGAGCTGTCAGCTCCCTCCCTTCTAGCGACCACCAGTTTGTTCTCTGTACTTACAAGTCTATTTCTGGTTTTTTACTTGTTTGTTTTGCTTGTCTTGTTTTTTAGGTTCCACATACAAGTGAAGTAATATGGTACTTGCCTTTCTCTGTTTAACTTATTTCATTTAGCGTAACACCCTCCAGGTCCATCCGTGTTGTTGCAAATGACAAGATTTCTTATTCTTTTTTTTTATAGATCAGCTCTGGAGAGTAAGGTGCTTGCTGAAGACTACTGAAATGGCCCTAAAAGGTTAGGAAAAAAGCAGTGCCCAAAATTAATCAGGGAGGGATTTGAGAAAAAGGGCAAAGATGAAGTTGGACAGAACATATGGAACAGTGAGACTAAGAGAGATAATGACACAGAATGCCATGGTGGAGGTGTGACCAAAAAAGCAGGGAAACTGTTCCTCATCTCCACTCTGTACTCCCCCACCGTATATACACATGCACATAAACACACATATATACATATATATTTCAATGGAATCATATAACCATTGTTCATTGTTATATATTATTCACTTTTAAAATTATTTGTTCATTTATTCAACATATATTTAACATTATTTTTTGTAGTGTTTGCTAATATAATTCTAAATAATATGCTTTTACTGCTATTTTTAGATTTATCAATTTTGCACAGTGTTCAATGCACTTCCAATATATTTCTATTGTTGTTTTCATTAGTTTTTCCATGTTTATGGGGGATGGGGAACAAAATTGGGGCATTGACACTACCCTGAAGTTTTGAAAAATGGGAGTCAACTTAGTCCTTCTGCTTTGTAAGCATAGGGAGAGAGTTTCTTACACTGAACACTAGATAGAAAGTAAAGGCACAATGAAAATTCTGGTCATATTTAAATGAGTTAATATTTGTAAAGCACTCAGGACAATCTGGCCCATAGTCAGGGCTGTAAAAGTGCTTGTAACATAAAATGTGTTAAAATCCAAAGTAGTAAGTGCTACAGTAGAAATATTGAAAATACCGGTTCAGGGTGCGGAGCTGCTACAAAGGCTTATTTCTGTTTAGAGGGTCAGGGAAAGCTTCAGAAAAAAGAAACTTTGGGCTGAGTTTGGAATGGATGAGAGAATTCCAGGAAGAGAGACCCATGTGCAAAGTCACATTGACCTGAAAATAACAAGTTAGGGTAGGCTGGGAAAAAATAAACTGTCCTCCTCCTACCAAAGCCCCTGGTTCACAGATTTTGGCTATTTCTGTAGTGTAAATATGCCTACATGGCCAAGTTGGAGTTTCCAATGTGAGGCCACTGATTCACACGTTGAGGCCCTAACCTCTAATGCAACTGTATTTAGAAGATAGAGCCTTTAGAAGGTACTTAAGGTAAATAAAGTCTTAAGAGTGGGGTGGGTTCTAATCTGATGGAGCTGGTGCCCTTATAAGAAAAGGAAGAGACACCAGAACTCTGTCCACCACGTGGGGACAGTGAGAAGGTAGCTGTCTGCAAGCCCAGAAGAGAGTGCTCACCAGAATTGAATTGCACTTCCCAGCCTCTAGAATCGTGTGAAAATCAGTATCTGTTGTGTAAGCCTGCTGGTGCATGGTATTTTGTTATGGCAGCCTGAGCAGACTAAGACAATTGGGAAGAGGTGCACACAAACGGCTGTCTAGCCAGTCCAGCCGACTGCAGCACATCACAATTAAGAGTAGTAAATACTTCCTTAAATCTTGAGCATAGGCATCCAGGGAGAAAAGGACAGAAAAATTAGATTGGGCAGGATAATGAAACGGCTTGGACAACATGTTAAACAGCTTGGGTTTTATCCTGTGGGGGTGAATCTGAGGCAGGGGAGAGACGTGATCAGAAGTGTCTGAAATCCCTCTGGTATTGGCATGCAAGTGTATGGGTAGGGAACAAGACTGGAGGTAGGAAACCGGTAGCAGTGGTCAAGATTGAACAGAGGGGATGGAGAAGATGGGATAGGCGTGTAATCTAAGGGGGAGGCAAAAGCAATGGAACTTGGGGACCGAGTGGATATAGGGGGGGAAGAGAGAGGTTTTGGTTGACAAAACCATTCAAGCACCTAAGCTCATAAATGAGTATTATAAGTAAGTTACTAAAACCCTTACTTCTTGTATTCTTCTGCCTAGCCCATTCAAGCTGCTAACAAATTACCACAGAATGGGTGGCTTATAAACAACAGAAATTTATTTCTCACAGTTCTGGAGGCTGGGAAGTCTGAGATCAAGATGCTGACGGATTCAGCGTCTGGTGAGAGCTGACTTCCTGGTTCACGGACATTCTTTTTTTTTTTTTTTTTTTTTTTTTTTTTTTTTTTTTTTTTTCCTGATGTGTCCTTGCATGGCAGAGGGGGTGAAGGATCTCTCTGGGGCCTCTTTTATAAGGGCGCTAAATTCCATTCATAAGGGTATGAGTGAAAAGAGCAATCCTGAGTATTCAGGTGGGCACAGGAGTCACCAAAATCTGAGTTGTTGCTGCTAATGTGACCTTATTACTACTCTCAGGCCACAGAGGTCAGGAGAAACTTGGCTTAGAGAAAGCGCATAGATCCTTTCATTAACTAAACACAAATTCATCTAAAAAGCTTTACTGAATTAATAGTAGCTCTGTCTCATTAAACCTTCTCCAAATTAAAGGGATAATTACAATTGTGTGGAGTATGATGCATATTTCAGTTTGATGCTCCAAACCTTCCCTCCGTCTCTCTCTCCCCTGCCCTGGGTTCTAAGAAGCTGATCTATACAGAGTGGCATCAACAGGCTCTGTTGCCCTCCGGCTTTGACCAATGGGAGGCAGCAGCAGATGAAAAAATGGAAGAGTAGTGAGTTTAGCCTATTTATTTCCCTTGTTCCCCCCCCACCGAGTGACCACGGGTTGGTGCATTTCTCTCGTCAACTGGTTTTTCTCCATTCAACCATTCTCTTCTGAACCTATGTCTTCCCATTACGCTTTTCATGCCTAGGGATGATGTATTCACTTGTTAGTTCTGCCAAAAAATAGTACCACAGACTGGGGGACTTAAACAAGAGAAATTCATTTTCTCACAGTCTGGAGGCTGAAAGTCCAAGATCGAGGGTTGGCAGGGTTGGTCTCCTCTGAGGCTTTTCTTCTTGACTTGTAGATGGCTGTCATTTCCCTGTGTCTTCACATGGTCTTTCCTCTGTGCATGTCCATGCCCCAATCTCCTCTTCTTATAAGGACACCAGTTACATTGGATTAGAGCCTACCCTAATAACCTCATTTTAGCTTAAGAAAAGTTTTTTAGGGTCTTTAGAGAAACTTTCTCCAAATACAGTCACATTTGAGCTACTGGGGCTAGGATTTCAGTGGAATTTGGATGGATGCAGTCCAGCTCATAACATATAGGAATAGCTCCTGAGGTCTTGCTGGCCCCAGGGTACTGTGCAATGTTGAGTTGTTTTCCTAACCCTGTCCACACCTTTGTAAAAGTTATTAATTCTCAACTATCCAGTTTGAGTGTACCATCTGCTTCCTGTCCAAATTCTGATTGATACATATGGGCTCAGCAAAATAATGCCCATTGAAAAGAGGATCTCATTTTCAAAATGGTTGGGAACCACTATACATCTGGGAGAAACAGCTTTCATACTCAAGCATTAAAACTAGTATCTTACGAATGCCTTTCTATTCTCAATTATTGTATTCAGGAGATCACTAGAATTCTTTATTCCTTTTTTTAAAAACTGAGGTACATTTTCATGTGGGACGACTTGAAGTATATGTAAATTAACCTTGCTAACAGGAGAGATATGGGGGTATTACTGAGCATTACCAAGTAGCTTCCTAGCCCCCTTTTTCTTTTTTTTTCTTTTTTTTTTTTATTATATGAAATTTATTGTCCAAATTGGTTTCCATAAAACACCCAGTGCTCATCCCAAAAGGTGCCCTCCTCAATACCCATCACCCACCCTCTCCTCCCTCCCACCCCCCATCAACCCTCAGTTTGTTCTCAGTTTTTAACAGTCTCTTATGCTTTGGCTCTCTCCCACTCTAACCTCTTTTTTTTTTTTTTTTTTTTTTTCTTTTTTCCTCCCCCTCCCCCATGGGTTCCTGTTACGTTTCTCAGGATCCACATAAGAGTGAAACCATATGGTATCTGTCTTTCTCCGTATGGCTTATTTCACTTAGCATCACACTCTCCAGTTCCATCCACGTTGCTACAAAAGGCCATATTTCATTTTTTCTCATTGCCACATAGTATTCCATTGTGTATATAAACCACAATTTCTTTATCCATTCATCAGTTGATGGACATTTAGGCTCTTTCCATAATTTGGCTATTGTTGAGAGTGCTGCTATGAACATTGGGGTACAAGTGCCCCTATGCATCAGTACTCCGGTATCCCTTGGATAAATTCCTAGCAGTGCTATTGCTGACTAGCCCCCTTTTTCTATAGCCCGACTTCAGGCTTCAAAATGAAGACGGCACTTCCCTACCCAGGACCCAAAGATCCTTCCATAAAACAAAACAACAAAACAAAACACACAGAAAAAACTACACAAAGATTCTTACTCCCAGAGGACTTTCTGGCTTTGGTACCCTCTCCCAGCCCTGGGATCCCTGGGCTGAGATGCTGCCTCGTTTGGTACCGTTACCACTGCAGCCGGGCTACATCCTGGGCTATTCCTTAGGTAAAGATCAGTTTCCTCCCTTCCTTCCGAACCTAGGTGTGGACATTTTGTTTCTTCAAATGCTCCAAACAAAACTTCTCATTTTGGCTCAAAATTCTTTTTACCGCTTTGATATCAGGACAGATTATTAAACGATTGACTCATTAATGCAATGAAGACATTCATGTAAGCCTACTGTACACAGTCCCAGCCCAAGTTATGTGTGTGGGAGGTGGAGGGGCAACAGAGATATTATACAAGCCCTCTCCCTAATTTTTGGCGTGCTAACAGCCGTGCCTGATGACTAACAGGGATCACAACGTCTACCGCGCGTGGCTATTGAAAAGTAACACTCAAGCCAGCTCCCTTCCCAAGCTTACTTTCTTTGGACTTCACGGTTAATTGCAAGCATTTACATTTTTGTGGCACACGTGTACCTTTCTCTTTCTCTCTATGGAAACATGTCTTGTGTTTCTTATAATCGCCTTCCTAGAGCGGTATTTTTTTTTAACCACGAGTGAAGCCCGGGCCCAAACCACACAGCCGACCGTTTGCCCAGACCACACTCCAGAACAACTCCAAGTAAAAACTGAAGGCTATACCGTACCCTCAAATCACGTGACCTCGCCCGCTGCTCCAGGGAGCCTGGCGCATGCACAGTAGGCCCCACCCGCGCACGCTCGTCGGGTCACGCTTGGGGGCGGTGCTTACGGCGGACTGAAGACGCATGCGCAGCAGTTGGCCCCAGTCTGGTTTCCACGGCTGGTGGCGGTGGCGGCGTCTACGTTTCCGTACGGGTGGCCGCGCGGCCCTGGGGTGAGTGTTGGGATGGCCGGGCTAAATGTCGGGCAGGGGATGTTTGGGCCCCGCTCGGACTCCCAGGCACCCACGGCCTCGCCTCGGCCATCTGGCCGCCTTGAAGTATCCCATCCGCGGGGGCGGCCGGGAGCTGGCCTTCGGGCCTGACGCGCGCCTTCCGTGCCGGCGCACCTGCGGCCGGAACTGACGAAGTAGCGCGCGCCCACCTGGGGCGGCGGGAGGTAGCAACTTGGGGCCGCAGGCTAGCCGGCCAGCCACGGAACATCACTTCTGAGCTTTGTGTGGGCTCCGGCGCGTAGGGTCAGCGCGGCCCTGTTTAGAGTTTGTTACTTGAAAGAGAGGATCGGGGTAAATTCAAGTCAGGCGCTTTGGGCATTGACATAGTCAAGTGGGAGTATGTGGAGGAGGATTGAGCCGTCCACATATAAATACTGTTACATTGGTTTCCCACGTAGCATCCATCGTCATAGCTGTCATCCTTTTCCAAGCTGCCGTCACTTTTCTTCACCCGTGTGTCTCCCATCATCTCCTTGTACTGTTTCTTCTAATCCATTGTCCATACAGTAGCCCAGGTGGTCTCTTACAAACGTGAAATAGGTCATAACCATCATCACCCTGTTTAAAACCCTTAAAAATCATTCCATTGCTCTTGGAATAAAATCCAAGTTAATGTTTTCCCAGGTCCTTTGTGACCCAGCCAACTCCTCCATCTTCGCTTATGCCCCACTCCATCCCCAGCTAGGCATGGTTACAATAAAATATGCATACCACAATTCAGCTCTTCCCACAGAAGCCCCAGTGCTCAAAGGGGAGGATAATGAAGATACCGTTTTTCCAAGATGATTAAGGGTTGCAGAGTGTTAGAAGATATTCTGTAAGATTTACACAATGAATGGAGTTCTTATCAACAACTTTAACTCAGTTATGTAGGATAAAGTAAAAAAGTTTCACTGTGTTCCACCTTTCTTTCATTTTCCCAAATGCCCCAGCTCATCAGCCTTAGAAATTACACATTTCTTTGCAAGATGTTCACTCCACTTTTGGCCTGATTAATCCTGTTCATCCTTCAGATACTGGCCCGAGTATCACTTTATCAGCCTCCCTTCTCACACCTACCTCTGCCCTGTCAATTAGGTTCCTCTGTTATTTTGTCCTGAAAAATCCTGTTTGTTTATAACAGTTACTGTAACTACATTTGTGTATATAATTTATATATGAGCATAGATTTTGTATGTGCAAATATGTATACGTGTGTATAATTCTTAAAATGTATGTTTTCCCCAAGAGACTCTAAAGTCTATGGGGACAGAAACTAGTTAACCTAGTATGTTGCCTGGCATAATTGAAATTGTTGAATGGATGATTTATTTCACTTCTGAAACCCTTTATCTTCTGATGAAAACCTCCTGGGTTCAGCTCTCATTCCCAGCTTACCCTTTGGTCCACAGTCATTCTTCAAGTGGCTTCTTGATGTCTCCCTCTCTCCTTCCCTGTCTTCCTATTCCAGTCCCTTCCGGCCTCCCCCCCCCCCCCCAGCTTGGACCCCAAGTTCAGTTACTTGAACTAGTCTCCTCCTCAGCATCTGTATCCAGGCCCTTTTGTCCTCTGCTACTTCTGCTCAGAAAACCCCAACAGTGACATTTCCCCTGGGACTGTTATGTTAATTACTGAAGGAGGAAATTGTACAGCCTTGGGGATTGTTTTGGGGGGCCCTCCACACCCATCACCAGTGTTTGTTCCCCATCAGCTTTTCTCTTCTATAGGACATTTATTCCAGATTTTTATTCTTCTCCAGCCTCCATCCCAACTTTGTCCTTTGGCTCAGGAGATGCCCAAACTTCCTGCCTTGCAGGATATTTTCTCTGTGATCCACCTCAGCTTTCCTCTTCTGCACTTACGGATTTAGATACATTAAGATCATTCTTCTGCCAGAGTTGGAGAAAGATGTTTCTTCTCTTTACATCTATACTTGGTCTTTCCCTGCTACTGTCTCCTGTACAACCTTCTCTGTAGGTTATCTCCCTATACAGCTCCTTGCCCCCATCGCATTCTATAGTTTTTCTTGACTTAATTTCCCTCCCCCAACCCATTATTACTTTGTCATTCCAGCTGTCTCCCTTCCACAGCCAGGTTCCTTAGGGGGGGTAGGTTACCCACGTGTGGCCTCCATTTCTTGATCTACTCACCTAACTCACTGCAGTCTGGTTTTCGTCCCCATTGCTCCACTGAAACTTATTTTACTAAGATAATTAGTGACCTAATTTCCAAATCCCTTCTGGCTTCCTTACATGAACTTGCCATATCGTTTCCCTTTTTTTTTTTTTTTTTTCTTCAATGTTTATTTATTTTTGGGACAGAGGGAGACAGAGCATGAACGGGGGAGGGGCAGAGAGAGAGAGACACAGAATCGGAAACAGGCTCCAGACTCTGAGCCATCAGCCCAGAGCCTGACGACGTGGGGCTCGAACTCACGGACCGCGAGATCGTGACCTGGCTGAAGTCGGACGCTTAACCGACTGCGCCACCCAGGCGCCCCTCGTTTCCCATTTTTAACCATCCCTTCTTTTCTATTATTAGAAGTTTTTTCCAAACATCGTAATTTTAATTTTGTTTTTGTACTACAGTATTATTAAGATTTGTGATTGAATTAATGTCTTTTTTTTAAACTAAAAAAGGAATGTTTGTATATGTACAAATAAGAACAGTGACAACGGAATTATTAATTCCAGCCAGTATGAAGGCCCTGAGCCAGGATCCTGCCCTCTGTGTTGAAAATGCAGGCTAGCTAATGATAGAGCACCAAGTTGATCCTTTCTTCTGAAAATAATCAGAAGGCATAAAAAAGGAAGAACTTTTTACTCTGCTGTTCACTTTTAACCTTTGCAGTGTTAGCGTCTTACCCTCTGAAAGGATTTCTGGTACCTGTCATAGTCTTAGGATTCTTTGGGCTGTTTGCTCCGCTGATACATCCACATCTCCTTCAGACCTTTCTCTTGAGCCAAGATTTGCATTTCTGACTGCGTGCTGGACATGTTACCTGTGGCTTATAAGCTCTCTACCAGCCCCTCCTTCTGCTTCTCATCTGCTTTCTTTCTGAGATTCTCATTTTTATGACTGAATTCACCAGTGACTCAGTTGTCACATTGGACTTGTTATTTTAGACTCTTCTCTGAACCTTACTTCCATTCAGCGCATATGGAGTATGTTTTGTGTATCAAACTTTGGGCCAGGTGTTCAAATTTTAGCTTGTATATGTTTGGTTTTTTGTTTGTTTGTTTTTGTTTTTGTTTTTAGTTCCAGACCCAATGGATTGTCCCTTCCTCTGTATCCAGGTGGCCTCTTGTTGGTGGCTCTTCTGCAGACCTGCCCGTGTTGTTGACATGTTTCTCCTCCCCTAGAAAGTGAGCTACTCTGGAGGGGATGGTGCTAAGTTCCTGGCATCTTTGTATCCTAGTGTTTGGCCACTGGAATGGTTTTATTTAATGAGAAATCAGTGGGGCTTACTGGGAGATCTTCTGGTCATTTCATATGAATAAAATTTCAGTGGTGAAAGATACCTTCCTTTATTCACAGTTAAATAAAAGCAAGGCTGTTGGTTATTGGATTGTTTTTTGATGTATTTATTAGATAGTTATGCAGTCAATATGGTGAATACATTTTCATTCAAGGAGTTCCTGAGTATGTGGAGTAAAATATAACAGCTTCTTTTATTCCTCCCTATTCCTTCTGCTTCCCCTTCCCCAATAGTTTAATATGTATCTCCAGATCACTTTGGATGCACTCCATACACACACATACAGATATACATTTTTTTAACCAACATAAATGTGTTCGTCCTAGGGGAATTTTTTTTCACTTTACAAGACTTTTATATCCTTGTCACTGAAAATACTTAATGCTTGTATTAAATTATTGACATGCTACAATAAACATCCTTATATACATGTGAGTACTTCTCTGGAATAAATACCTGGTCATGTGCATTTTAAATCTTGATAGATACTGTTAAATTGCTATCCAGAAGAGCTTTAGTGTATCCCTACCAGCATTGTGTGAGGGTGGATCTTCCTCGTGTGTACTGGATTATTATCAGGCCCAAACTGTTTTTGCCAACCTGATTTGCAGCAAATTGTATTGCACATTGAAATGGGGTTATTTTTGAGAGTATTTAATCTTTCTCAGATTCAGATTTGAGTGGTGCTCTTATGTCTTGTTTGTAGTTTGTGTTTATTAGAGTAAATGTTTAGCCTAAAAATTTCTAGTGTCAGAGTCATAGAGAAGCTTGTTCCTTACTTCACTAAATTTGCATATCACAGTTAATCATGCCACTGTATTGGGAATCTTTTGTGCCATAATGCAGTGAAAATGCTAACTTGGAAAGCAGCAGTCAATGACTTCAGTTGATTTGGAGAAGACACTCAGGGCCTCAGTCAAGATTTTGGTTGCCAGCTTTATTGGCTGGTTCTCCAAATGTGTTTTGTTGCTTCTACTGCATTTTTTCCTACTGGTTTGTCGCCGTTGTCATCGTCGTTGTCTTCTTCTTTTTTGGTTAATTTTTTCTTATTTATTATCAAATCTCAAGAATATGTATAGCTTGTACCCTTTTAAGAAAAGTAGTATTTGGACACTTGAATATACCTAATTGGAGGATTATTATTTGCTCTTTTGAGAAATCAGGCTTCTTTAATTATAAATTTTTTTTTAAAATTTTCCTTTTAAATGTTTATTTTTGAGAGAGAGACAGAGTGTGAGCAGGGGAGGGGCAGATAGAGGGAGACACAGAATCCGCAGCAGGCTTCCGGCTCTGAGCTGTTAGCACAGATCGCGACATGGGACTCGAACCCACAAACCGTGAGATCATGAGCTGAGCCAAAGTCGGACACTCAACCAACTGAGCCACCCAGGCGCCCCCTTTAATTATAAGATTTTTAAGAAACTATATAAATATCAACTCTTTATAACCAAAAAGCTTATTACATACCCCTTTTTTTTTTTTTTCCTTTTAGATAGTCTGTAGAGGATGCAAAATGCAAGAATCCCCCACTCAAGCCAAGCTCAGGAGCAAGACTGTTTACAAAGTCAGTGTGTAAGTGATAAACAAGAAATGACAATAAAACGAGAAAATGACGGCAATGCAGAGGTGGAGGAAAGCCTCCCCTCTTGTTCCTCTGCCAGCGGACCATCCACTTCTGCCGAGGGCTGTTCATCAGAAGTTCTGAGGAGAGGGCCAGCCCTGCTGCACATCGACAGACATCAGATACAGACGGTGGAGCTGAGTGCGCAGGCTCTTGAACTGCAGGGGTTGGGTGTGGATGTGTATGACCAGGACGTGCTGGAACAGGGTGTGCTTCGGCAGGTGGACAGCGCCATTCATGAGGCCAGCCGTGCGGCCCAACTTGCTGATGCAGAGAAAGAGTATCGCTCAGTCCTGGATGACCTCACGTGAGTGTGGACCATCTTCTCTGATTGCAGGATTTGTGTTTACATGTGACAGAGAAATTCAGATGATAGCTGTAGTATTCCAGAAATTTAGGAAATTGATAGAACCTCTAATTTGAAAGTTGAGGTTAATTAGGGCAGTCTTTGGCCTTGTGTGTGAACCCTAGCCCTTTCCCTCAGGAGCAGCACTGAACATGGTAGTTAGGGTCCCAGTCCAGCCAACAATAGCCTGTGTATGCATAACGTCCTAGAGAGAAGTACTGTTCCGAGTGCCCCAAAACTCACAAGCATGTGCACAAAATGGTTCTCAGGAGAAGTGTACCTAAAGGTGTGATGTGTCCTACTCAAGACACCAGGAACACACCCACCTCCCCCTCGCATTTTTCTCTTGTCCTATAGTTTCTTTCCAGTTTCCTGTGTCTAAACCAAGTGACAGTCTTTTGGTAATTTTTCAGATTTGTATTTCTAGAAATAATGAGAAACAACTCCTTGTTTTTCCTTTCTTCTGTCCTACTTGTGACTCTGTAGGAAAGATGATGTCCTGTGGAGACTTCATTTGTGTTTTAGAGGAGAAACAGGCCCTGGACCTGGGCTAAAAGGTGGGGCAGGTGGAAGATTGAACTTCCTCCCCATTGCCAGTTTGCCCTGTCATGACCAGTTTTCTAGGCTGTGTCAGGCAAGCAGGAAGGAGGAGAGGAATGGGTGGAGGGATGGTGCAGTTTTGGATGTGGGTGGCTGGGGAGGGGAGAGGTGGGACTGTTGGCTGCCCTCAGTGGGGGAGGCTGAGGTACAGATGCTGTGGGAACTTAAAGGACATGTTTTCTGCCAGCAGCTTCTTGGTGTGTTCTTTTGGCCTCTTGAGTAGCAGGCATTCTGGATTACTTGTACTCTGACCTCCAGGTGTGAGGAGCTCGACTCCTTATAATGAACACACCTTTACATTTGACCTACTGCTTGCATAGGTGACGGCGGAGTGCTGCAGAATTACAACACAGGTTAACAGAGCGATGGTGACACGTGGTTAGACTGCCAGTAACTTGCATTGATAACATCTTTTATCCTGAAATCCATAAAGGTTACAAACAGCAAATTACCTAAGTGTCAAGATTGAATTTGTGTTTTGAAAATTGGGAGTTTACCATTCTGTGGTGTGTGTTTTAGGAGCAGCGTAACATAGGTTGATTTTTTCCCCCTTCACACTGTAAAATGTAATGCTACAGCAAGTAAGTCTTCCAATATTGTGAAAGAAAAATAATTGTCACAGATACCTGACTTGTATAAGAAAATGTATAAGCATTTCTAGTTCTTTCCCAAACTTTGGGTGACTTCCATAATGAGACTTTAAAAACCCATGTATGGCTTGTTGATAATGGGAGAGGGTGTGTGTGTTTGGGGCAAGAAGTATATGGGAGTCTCTGTACCTTCCTTTCAGTTTTGCTGTGAACCTAAAAGTGTTCTAAAAAAAATAAAATCTTAAAAAAAAAAAAACCAAACCATGTATACGCATTTTTTCGTCTAAAAGGGTAACTTACTGCACACTGTTTTAGCACAGTCTCTTGAATAGAGTAGACTCTTAAAATGCTTGTAGAATGAATGAAACAGCTTGCAGATGGGAATGTGCTGGTTTAAATCAGCCAGATCAAAGAAAACGCTTAGCAGTTATCTTACCTTCTAACAGCCCTTCAAATTCAGTATGTGGCCAAAAAGAATATGGATTCTGGTTTAGTTTCTTTTATCTTTTAGTTAATAAGTAAAAGGACATTGTTTTAGCATTTCTGTCATCTTACACTATTAAAAAAAAATGTTACCAGAGTGGAAAATAGACACTGTATCTTATTTTTCAGGTCATGTAGGACATCCCTAAGGCAAATCAATAAAATTATTGAACAACTTAGCCCTCAAGCTGCCACCAACAGAGACGTCAACAGGAAGCTAGATTCTGTAAAACGACAGAAGTATAATAAGGTGAATCCAAATAACACATTTAAGTATTGCATTTTTGAAAAAGTAATCATTTCTGTTCATTTAATATTTAGGAAGTATTCGAAAAGTAGTTAAAATATGTGAAGCATGTGTCTATAATAAAAAATTTTGAATTCCTTTTGTATGTTTAATTTTTCAGCTGTTTCCCTTTAATATCTCCTGTTAAAGAATATTTTTTAGGGGCACCTGGGTGGCTTAAGCTGATTAAGTGTCCGACTCTTGATTTGGGCTCAGGTCATGATCTCATGGCTTGTGGGATTGAGCCCCGTGTTGGGCTCTGCACTGAGAGCTTGGAGCTTGCTTGGGATTCTCTCTCTGCCCCTCCTGCATGATCTCTCTTTTTTTTTCTCTCTCAAAATAAATAAATAAACATTAAAAAAATATTTTTAAAAATACACATTCACACATGTTTGAGAAAGTGTTCCCTTTTTGGCGTTGCGTGCTGCCTTATTCATGTTTAGGATTATGGTCTTCCTTGCTTTGCCACTTTCTTTTACCCAGCTTAGGCTCCTGTTTGGCATGCTGACCTCTCATCCAGTCCACTTGTGTGGTGTGAATTTCCTTTTTTTCTTCTGCTTAGCTCCTGCTTGTACTGATTGTGTATGCTGTGTTTCCTGTTGGTATAGCCATACCTCTCTCACACTCATGCTCACTGTTCTGAGAGGCCAGCATTAGGTATTGCAGTCATCACCCAGCCACACTGATGGGTCTGCATTGAGGGTTGTACAACTTCAGGCAAGGGAAGATCTGAGGTTATGACATTGTTTTTATGAGGTTTGAAACAGCTTTTAGTATTTACTTGTGTTTTATGAAAATATATTGGAGTAGGTAGGAATGACTAGTTTTGATCATTTGATCCAAAATGTCATCCAGAATGACTAGCAGATATTTTTGTGCTTGCAGTTGACCCACTGCAGTGAGTAAAGTTCTTACATATCTTATTTAGGCTGCACTAGTGGACGCATATAGACTCGGTTCCTCCTGCTTTCTGCTCACCAGTCCATTATCTTCACCACCCCATCTTCTCTCACCAGAATAGCAGCCCAAAGGTCAGAGCTCGCAGTGGTTTCAGGTAGCCAGGGTCTCCACTTTGGGGACATTTGGCCTCTTGTTGGAATATGCAAATTAATGTGCAGAGACCTCTAATCTTGGGCTTCTGGTGAGCTGAGGTTTCAAGGAGCAGCGAGGACCAAATGTTGGGCCATTTTAGGTACTAGTGTAACTCAATTGTATATTCCTATCTTTCTAAAGTAGTCCTTTGATGGTTAGACTATTCAGAGAGAAAGGCTGTTTGTTTTGTTTTGTTTTTTGAGAATGGCTATCTTGTGTGTGTGTGTGTGTGTGTGTGTGTGTGTGTGTGTGTGTTTAGAGAGAGAGAGCTGGGGAGATGGGCAGAGGGAGAGAGAGAGAGGGAGAATCTTAAGCAGGCTCCACGCTCACATGGAACCCAACGCAAGGCTCTGTCCCATGACCCTGGGATCATGACCTGAGCCAAAATCAAGAGTTGGACACTCAACTGACTGGGCAAGCCAGGTACCTTGAGAAATGAGATTTAACCTAAAATCTGTTTAAGATTAAATGAGGGAAAGACTAAAAGAAAATGAAATGGAGTTTAGTATAACGTGGCATTTATATCCAGTGTTTCTCCTTGTCCTATACTCATATTTGGTGTTTAAACATTGACCTTGAGAAGAACCAGGTACCTTAGGCCTAATTAATTGGAGAGGCCCTAAGAATGGCTGCATAGCTGAGCTCTGGTGGTGTAGAGGGAGAAAAGACAAAGAGGTGTCATGGGTGGGAGGGTAAAAGGGTATATCAAAATGTGTATTCCTTTTTTTTTTTTAAATGTTTATTTTGAGAGAGAGTACATGCATGAGCGGGGGAGGGGCAGAGAGAGGGAATCCCAAGCAGTCTCTGAGCTGTCCGTGCAGAGACTGACATGGGGCGTGATCCCATGAACCGCATGATCATGACTCAGGCCAAAATCAAAAGTCAGAGGCTCAACTGACTGAGCCACCCAGGCGTCCCTATATTCCTTTTAAAATCTTGTGATTGGGTAGAATACTATAAAGGACAATCATAAATATGGTAGATTATCAAAGGGGGCTGACTGTTTCAAGTGTTTGAACGTTTGTGTTTATGTTTCTTATTCCAGAGAGTATTATTGACCTCATAGCCCGTTGGTTGGTAAGGTCAGAAACAAAAGCTTAATAATTTGCCCTGTGTGTAATGGGGGAAAACCGAGTAGAGCAGCTCCACCTCCCAAGTCAGTGGAGAGCCAGTGCGTGTGAACATAGACAGCTGTGCTGCCCAGCCAAGAGAGGGGGTACAGACAGGGATGCCTGCCTGATGGAAATGCTTGGAGGCCTGCTTCCTGCTAGAAAAGTGGCAGTAGCTCAAATGAGGTTCTATCTAATAATAGTAACATACGGAATTTCTGTTTTATTTTGCTCTTGATTAAGATTTTTACATTTATCTTTGGTATTTAGCAATAAATCATTTCTGTTTTCTGTATTCAATATTTACCATTTAAGGAACAACAGTTAAAGAAGATCACGGCAAAACAAAAACGTCTCCAGGCCATCCTTGGAGGAGCAGAGGTACAAGTTGAAATAGATCATGCTGGTCTGGAGGAAGAGGATACAGGTGAGGAACAGTGTCTCCTTGTTCTTGAATTGGTGCCTGATGCCTGAAGTTGGTGGAGGGTATCTCCTCAGTCATGGCCAGGGTTCCCCAAAAATGTGTTTCTTTGCCTTAGTGTTGAAGCAGAATTAGGAAAATTTTATTCTCTACTTCTGCAGAACCAAATCTGTTTTAAGTCATGTGGGGTTTTTAAAGAATGAAAGTAAATGTTTAACTGCATCTACTAGAGGCTGCTGGTGCACGTAATTTATTATGTTTAATAAATTAGGGAGCTTAGCCTTCTTGTGTAGTTAATTTTGTAGAGACAGCTAACATCTTGATCAAATTACATTTTTAAGCCCAACATCATCAGTCAACATTCATAGAATTGCTTTTACATATCTTTTTGGGACATGTTTGGCAGGCTTTCCAAGCATCACTTCTCGTTAATGAAAAGGCATCTTCATTCAGGTTATACTATGGCTGTAATTTTGTTTTAATTACTGCGTAGGATGAATGTCTTTTGGAAAACCTTTTGGGAAAATGCGTAAGCTCTGAAATGAAATATCTTTGTGGTCTGTGTGTATGTGTGGGTGTGTGTTTAGAAATTGTTGGTAGTGGCTCAGTCATTTAATACTTGAAATATAGATTGAAGCTTCTTAGCATTTAAGCTTTCCAAGCAAATGTCTTCTACCAGCTCCAGAAACTTATTCAATAAGACAGGGGAATTTTTATGAAGAGTTAGGGCAGTAGAAAAAAATACGAGACTGGGACACCTGGGTGGCTCAGTTGGTTAAGTGTCCCGACTCTTGGTTTCAGCCTAAGTCATGATCTCATGGTTCATGAGATCAAGCCCTGTGTTGGGCTCTGAGTTGACAGTGTGGAGCCTGCTTGGGATTCTCTCTTTCCCTCTCTGCTCCTCTTGTGCTAGTGTGCACGCGCTCTCTCTCTCAACAAATAAATAAACATTGAAAAAAAAATTAGAGACATGGACTTTTAAAAGTTCAGTCTCTGAATTCGTTGGGCTTGTAACCAAGGCTTTCTCCTGCTGAGGTTCCATGTTCTTGTTGTTCCTGTCCAGCTGCCTAAAACCTGCCACTGCATTGTACCTTCTCTTGCTTTTTTGGTAAAACTGCCCAGGATTAATAGACTTCCCCAATTCCAAAAGCCCCTTTTCATTCTTGTTCCACCTGGCCTGTCTGTAGCAGCTGATACTTCTGTGCCTTCCAGGATCCCAGTCTCTACTGGTTTTCCTTTTGGCCCTCTGACCATTTCCATAGTGGTTTTTTTGTTTGTTTTGTTTTTGTTTTAGAGAGAGGGTGTGGGGTGGGAAGTATAGGGTGAGGGTGGGGGCGTTAACAAGCTAATTCTAAAATTGATATAAAAATGTATTGGGCCAAGAAAAGTCGATTTAAAAAAAAAATTTTTTTTGATGTTTATTTTTGAGAGACAGAGCATGAGTGGGGAAGGGGCAGAGAGAGAGAGGGAGACACAGAATCTGAAACAGGCTCCAGGCTCTGAGCTGTCAGCACAGAGCTTGATGTGGGGCTCGAACTCATGAACTGAACCACGAGATCATGACCTGAGCTGAAGTCAGACACTCAACCAACTGAGCCACCCAGGCACCCTTCCCCCCGTTCTTTTTTTAAAGGTTATTTATTTATTTGGAGAGAGCGCATGAACCTGGGAGAGACAGAGAGAGAGGGAAGAAAGAATCCCATGTAGGCTCTGCACTGTCAGCACAGAGCCCAATGTGGGGGCTCTATCTTACAAACTGAGAGATCATGACCTGAGCTGAAATCAGGAGTCAGATGCTCAACCGACTAAGCTACACAGGCATCCCGAGAAGAGTGTGTCTTGAAGAGGAACAGAGTATCAAGGCCCGTGATTAAGGTGCAGTAAGTAAGACAGTGGGTATTTGCACAAGGAAAGACAAATAGATCAGTGGGACAGAATATAGGGTCCAGCAGACAAACCCACCCATGTGTGATTAGTTGGTTTATGATGCATGTGGCAGTACAGTGCTATGGGGAAGTGTCGTCTTTTCGGTAAGTGGTTCACATGAAGGTAAAATGAATCTTGGCCTGCTACTCTATGTAGAAAGATAAATTCTGAAAGGATTATAAAAATATAAATGTGAGTGGTAACACAAAGCTTTTAGAGTATAGCGTAGGAAAGTATTTTCTTTTTTTTTTAATTTTTTTAATTTTTTTAATTTTTTTATTTTTAAAAAAATTTTTTTTTTCAACGTTTATTTATTTTTGGGACAGAGAGAGATAGAGCATGAACGGGGGAGGGGCAGAGAGAGAGGGAGACACAGAATCGGAAACAGGCTCCAGGCTCTGAGCCATCAGCCCAGAGCCCGACGCGGGGCTCGAACTCACGGACCGCGAGATCGTGACCTGGCTGAAGTCGGACGCTTAACCGACTGCGCCACCCAGGCGCCCCAGGAAAGTATTTTCATGATTTTGGGGCAAAGACTTAATGAGACACAAAAATGCTTTTTGTAAAGAAAAAGATTTGATAAGTGACCTATATCACAACTAAACTGTGCATCAAAAGATAGCATTAAGAGAGGGAAAAGACAAGCTGCAGAGTGGGAGAAGATATTTGCAATACATGTGTAATTGAAGGACACAAATCCAGAGTGTATTAAAGAACTCTTAGGAAAGGGCTAAAGACTTGAACATTGTCTTCAAAAGGAGCTATTCAGAGGGTCAGTAAACCTATGAAGAGGTGCCCTGGTTCATCAGTTAGTAGGGAGACACAAATTACAACCACAAAGTGGTACCATTACACAACTACCAGAATAGCTAAAATGGTAAGAATTGAAACTCTCAAACACTGTTGGTAGAACTTAAAATTAATAGGACCACTTTGGAAAACCATTTGGCAGTGTCTGCTAGAGCTTAACATACCCAAAGAATTATGTATAAATGTATTTCTGAAGGAGGTGTACTGGAATATTCATAGCAACATAATTCATAGTAGCTAAAACCTGGAAACCACCCAAACGTCCATTAACAGTGGAATGGAAAAATTATAGTATACTTCTATAATATAATACTAACAGCCATGAGAATTAACAAACTGCAACGATATTCAGCAATAAGGATGACTCTCACAAGCATAATGTTTATAGCAAAAAAGCCAGACGTAAGAGTACAAACATTTCCATTTACATAAAGTTCAAAGCTAGGTACAGCTTGTTTGTAGCGTTAATGGTATGGTCAGTTATTATTTTAGGGGGGGTGGAGACGAGGGTGCCATGAAGGGTGGTGCATCTGGGGGTAGTAGTGATTTCTGTTTCTTGATCTGGATGTCTGTGTATGGGTATGTTTTTTTTCTGAAAATTCACTAAGCTGTACATTTAGTATTTGTGCCCTTTCTGATGTGTATTGTTCTTCACTGCAAGTTTAGTGAAACACTGGTTACAAGAAATGTAGATTTTTAGAATATGGATTCTTCCTGTTCAGCCTTACTTACGTTTGTATTTTGGCTGTGGGTGAAATAATTTTGCCAGAGATTAAGTTCAACTAACGAAAGAGGGATGATATCTGGGTGACTTTATATTGCTAGGCAGAACTTCCAATTTTAGTTTCTCTTTTCTGTTAGTTAACTTTGCACATTTAACACCGTGCTGTCCAGTAGACCTGTTTGCAATGCTGGAAATGCTGTCTGTGTTGTCCGTTATGGTAGCCATTAGCCACATATGGCTCATTGAGCACTTGAAATACGGCAAGTGCATCTGAGGAACTGAATTTTCAACTTAAATAACCACATGGTGACTATTATATTGGGCAGTGCAGAGTGAATGTTTATGTTTTACCTATGTAGGTGCATGCTGATTCTTTATGTTTTCTGTTTTACTATCTCTTGAATTTTAGTCCATGTGAATGTTGGTATTTGAAGTGACATGGAAACTTGGGAGATTGCTTCCTTGGGGGCTACTCTTTAATTGATGAGGAAACACAGAGAAATGTGTATGTTGTATATGAGTAGCTCTGTCTTTAGATACACAGAGAGTGTATTTATAATGTATTATTTTAGAAAAAGTTATTGAGAAACCACCTTTTTTCTTAAAATATGAAATTTATTGTCAGATTGGTTTCCATACAACACCTTTTTGAATAGGAGTGTATTGAATGTGGTATGATGAATGCTATAATAAATTTTATTCTGTTCTTTTATGTACAATATGCTTTAGTACATCCATGGTATGTTTTTTAAATGTGAGTTGTTTGTAGGTGCTGTTTATTGAATAAGTGAGTCCTTGTGTCGTACTCTTGGAAAGGTTCACACTAGTGCCCAGTGCATTGTCGTCCCTCTTTCAGAACCGGGGCCATCCTGTCTCGGCAGCATGCTCATGCCTGTCCAGGAGGCTGCTTGGGAAGAGCTCATCCGCACTGGCCAGATGACACCTTTTGGAACCCAGATCCCTCAGAAACAGGAGAAAAAGCCTAGAAAACTAATGCTTGATGAAGCATCAGGCTTTGAAAAGTATTTGGCAGATCAAGCAAAATTGTCTTTTGAAAGGAAGAAGCAAGCTTGTAATAAAAGAGCAGCTAGGAAAACTGCGGCCTCGGGCACCTCTGAGCTGAACGCAACACTCAGTGAAAACAAACCAAGTGATCGAAGCAAAGTTCTCTCGAAAGCAGATAAGCGCTTGAGAAAGCACATCAAGAAGCTGCAGAAAAGGGCTCTTCATTTCCAAGGGAAAGTGGGCTTGCCGAAAGGAAAGAGGCCTTTGGAGTCTGACGTGAGGCCGAAGGCAGAGGGTACCTCTGAGAGCGAAGAGTCCGAATACTTCCCCACGGAGGAGGAGCAGGAGGAGGCAGAGGGGGCTGAGCTGACCGGAGAAGGCCCTGACTTCGTGCTGAAACCCGTGCTTAAGCACCGGAAGCGGCAGAAAAAAGTCACGGTGCAGGAGATGGGGGATGACTTTTTTCCAAGTTCTGGGGAAGAAGCAGAAGCCACCTGTGGAGGAGGAGGTCGGAAAGTAGTGAGATGCCGAGATGATGGAGATGAAGATTATTATAAGCAGCGGCTAAGGTCAGTCTGCAGAGATTGTAAAGAGATTGTACTGCTTGCTTTGTCTTAGGCAGCAGGTTTATTAAATAAGGATTCTAGATTCAGGTTAATGTATTAGACCCCCGTTTATCCAAAGGTTGGACTTCCTGCATCCTTAGCCTCCTAAACCAGCAGAACCCCCAAGTCCCCAGAGGAGCTGATACGGAATGCTTCTAATTTCTGTATCTTCGTTCAGATTTGGGACGAGTCTCAGAAGAAAAGCTTGGGGGAGGGCCAGGGCAAGATGCATGCAGAGGACTAAAGTGTGAGATGTATGCCTTTATACTCAGAGAGGTCACCTGTAACAGGGGTCAGGAGAAGACTGGCTTGTATAGTGGTGGTTTTTGTTTTCTTTTGAAGCAGGGAAACGATTGTGGAGGACTTCGTCCCAAAAAGAAGCTGAAATTTAAACTTTGGTGTATGAAAGAATAAGCTTGTTTTCTTAAATCCCTCCTTCCTTGTCTTGAGAAAGTAGTCACCTACAGAATTATAAACCTGTCATGCTGCCAGAAGTGTATTTCATGCTCATTGCATACCCTTCCTTTTCACGGTCATTTTTATGCTGGAAATTGACTTTGGCTTTTTTCCATGGCTCTCTCAGTATAAGATGCAAATAAGATAAAAGGGAAGGTGAATGTGTTCATTCAGGAAGTCAGCTGCCATATATTTTTTCTGAGCCCCGGAAAATGGTCTGTATGCTGCAGATACCAGTGTGTCCCACTGAGCACGACCCTGCCATGCCTCAGGTCTCCCACATGAGCTTACTAAGCATGAACAAGGTCCAAGGGAAAGGGGATCTGTTTGAAAGATAAATAAAACAGGTAAATAAGATAAAAAGATCCCCTTATTTATTCATTTATTTATTTATTTATTAAAAAATTTTTTTTGATGTTTATTTTTGAGAGAGAAAGACAGATCCAGAGTGGGGAGGGGCAGAGAGAGAGGAAGACACAGAATCTAAAGCAGGATCCAGGCTCCGAGCTGTCAGCACAGAGCCCGATGCGGGGCTTGAGCTGTGAGATCATGACCTGACCAGAAGTTGGACGCTCAACCAACTGAGCCACCCAGGCTCCCCAGCAGATTACTTTTTAAGTGTTTGCTCCTGGGATGGCTTTTTCCCAGTCTTCCACAGTTTTTTCTTCTTTTCTATGTAGGGAGGTCTAGTTTATTGTGTCTTGTAGCTTTCCATGGGCCTTTATGAATGCAGATTGTCCTGATATTTTTTCTTCTGTTACTTAGAACTGATGACCCACATCCAGATTGTCTCATACACTCCCTAACCCTTTTATCTATCTATCTATCTATCTATCTATCTATCTATCTATCTATTTATATTAAAAAATTTTTTGTAATGTTTATCTTTGACAGAGAGAGACAGCATGAGTGGGGGAGGGGCAGAGAATCTGTAGCAGGCTCCAGGCTCCGAGCTGTCAGCACAGAGCCTGATGTGGGGCTTGAACTTGTGGACAGCGAGATCATGACCTGAACCAAAGTCGGACGCTCAACCGACTGAGCGACCCAGGCGCCCCATTTATTTATTTTAAAGTTTGTTTTTATTTATTTTGAGAGAGTGTGCAGGGGGAAGGGCAGGGGCGGGGAGAGAGAGGCAGAGAGGGTGAGAGGGAAAGAGAGGGGAGGATCCCAAGCAGGCCCCATGCCATCAGCACAGAGCCAGGACTTGGGGCTCGAACTCCTGAACCATGAGATCATGTCCTGAGCCAAAACCAAGAGAAGGATGCTTAAACTGAGCCACACACGTGCCCCTGCCTAACCTTTTAAAACAGAGGTGGCATAGTTTTTTTCACACAGTTTGAGGGCCTGTGACCTAAATCCAGTTCTTAGAGCTGTTACACTTACTGTGGTAGACCTTAAGTAGCATCCTTGAGGAGTGGCTTACATTTGTTACTTCTCATTGCAACTTTAACTTTACTTTGCACATTTAATATGTGTAGAGGTATTTGAAGGATATCACTGGATGCTCTTGAATGCTGAGTGGTGTCAGTCTCTTTCTGACTACTGTAGAGAATTAATAAAAGTGTTAATCTCAACATATTGATTGTAAATGAAGCAATATTTTCTTCCCATTCAATATTAAATTAATTTTTAAATGTATTAGTATCTTGATGAGAAGCAGTTTATTTTGATTGAATTTTAAATATGGGTTTAGTTTAAATTCATTGCAATGCGTTTTTCTTAATAATGTTAAGATTGTAGAACAATTATTTCCAAAGCCATACCAAAGCCAGTTTTTTGCTAAAGTTACAGTAAAATCTCAGATGAATTTCAGAAATATCAATAACTCTAATTGCCACCAAAATACTATAGCTCTTAAAATTTTATGGCCACAGTTATTACGGCTGTTAAACTGCAGATACCACATTGAAATGTTTGTTTTGCGTCTGCTTTGATACTCTTTGGATTGGGGGATGTTAAAAGAAAATGCTTTGGACTGAGAAGTGTTATTAAGAACATTTTAGAACTGCCAGTTGCTTTTTATATTTTGTTACTTCTTGTTGCTGATCTTTGTAGACAGATTGAAATTGTAATGGTATTCCCTTGAGTGAAAAAAAAAGACTTTAGGCTTCTGTATCTTAGCAGTGGTTTGAGGATGGATAATCAGAGTAAAGCCCCATAGAGTTTGCAACACAGAAAATGAGTTTTTCTTAATGGTTAGAGTTTAGAAATGTGTACCTAAGCTAGGTGCCCTTTTTGAACTTGTACTGGTTATAACCCTGTTAATTATAATGGTCATTTAAACTTAGAAGTGAAAGTGGGTCACTCCTAGACATCTCGAGAATCCCCTTTCTTCTCTGAGCTGGAGGGAGCATCTGTCTGAGGTCTTCCCTTAGCTCTAGTTCAGTCCCAACCTGGTAACTTTGTGTTTAGCTGTTGCGAAGTGCGAGTTTCCTATCAAGACTTTTCTACAACGTAACCTTTTCTGGACCAGGATAATAACTGTTAGGATCCTTCTTTTCTCTGACTTAGCCCCAAGACCTCAGATCAGTCTTGGAAGTGTTACCATTTTTTAAACTGCTCATGTGTTTTTTGCCTGTCTCACATTTGTATCCTGCTTCTGTCTCTGCACTAAGTTGCATTTTGAGGCTGCCTCCTCAGTGGTGTTCCCTGATTTTCATACTTCTGGATATACCAGGAAGGATGAGCCAGTTCTTTGAAGTAAATATTCCGTTGGTTCCTACTCATGTCATTGGTATGCAGATCCTAGAAAACATCGTTATTTTTTCATTTTAATTTTGTGGCAGCAGAGTTTCTATTAGGCTGTTGCTCTTAGTTGTGAGGTTTAGCTTTTCTTAAAATACATCGCTGTTGTAGAAAACTAGGGCCTGGGAGCTCCAGGAGCCAAATAAAGACTTAATAGGATTGACACACATGCAGTTTTTGAGTGATAGGTGTCTCTGGTGAACACTTAGGTGTTACTTACCCAGTCTGTACAGCCGGAATGGGTCAAGGGTGGCTTAGAAGACCAGACATTGCATATGTGCACCTTTCCCCTTGAGGTGATCAAAGATCAGCAGCCCTCGTTACCTCAGTGTTTCTGATTGATTTCCAGATGAGATACCAGGCAGCTCTCATTGTGTCATCTTTGCTCTCACTGCATGAATGTGTGTGTGCGCTCTAGGACTGGTGCTAGGGTTTCCGGAGAGGAATTTGTCTTTTAGGGGACATGGACACAGATGGGCCCTAAGCAGTGTGAAGGGAATAATGAATTCAGACAGGTATTTGGGGAAGACTTTGTGGAGGAGATTCATCCCAGCGCAAGGCCTAGTCTGTTGAGTAGTTCAGATATGTTGAAAAAGACCCTAGGGGGCAGGTTATTGAAAAGGAAAATACATGCTTGCTTTGCTTTGGAGACACATTATTTCTCATTTGGATTGCCTTGGATAGTGGTGTGGTGGCTGTGGTCTGCAGAGATGTCTGGTTTCTAAGCAGTCACTGTAGGAAGGTAGGGCACAAGCCCTCACCTTACCAGACAGCTCCCATTTTAGGCAGTGGCAGTCTGTTCAGTGGGGGAGACTGAGGCCTTGTTTGGATTCTCTAGGAAAGAGTGCTGTAGTCCGTTAGTGATGTCTACCATGGACACGGGGGCCTCAGAGGGAAGCAGCAGCATTCATGCCAGTTATATGCCAACCTGAGAGATAGCACAGGCAAAAAATGTCACCAACTCTGGCTTCCTTCTCCAGCTGCAATGAGCACTGCTTGGGTCAGACTTGGGTTGTAGGTCAGGTTGTATCCTAAGTGAGAGGATGCCCTTCCAAGTAAGTTTTGTTTCCTGTTGACACAACTAGGGCTAGCATTTATAATTTGACTTAAACCCATACCCTGAAGCTCTTCTTTCTATTTCTGTGTGCCAGACAGTATATAATAGTAACAGGCGTTATTTTCTTGGCAGTGAGCATAGACTGAAGCAGAGGTTCCCAGCCTATAGGCTGATTTTGCAGAATCACCTGGGTGCCCTGCCATTGGAGGTGTTGATTCAAGAAATCTAGCATGGGGCTTCAGGTCGTAATTTTTAAAAACCTCCAGGTCGTTCTGATGCACTGTCAACTTTGGGAATTACTTAATGTGTATAAGTAGGTTTTATATACTTTTCCTTTTTGAGGTGGTAGCTTTTGGCAGATTCAGTTTTTATACGTTACTTTTAAAAAAATATAGTTTGTTGTCAAACTGGCTTACATACAACACCCAGTGCTCATCCCAACAGGTGCCCTCCTCAATGCCCATCTCCCATTTTCCCCTCTCCCCCACCCCTCTATCCACCCTCAGTTTGTTCTCTGTATTTAAGAGTCTCTTGTGGTTTGCCTCCCTCCCTCTCTGTTTGTAACTGTTTTTTTCCCCTTCCCTTCCCTCATGGACTTCTGTTAAGTTTCTCAAGATCCACATATGAGTGAAAACATATGATATCTGTCCTCTGACTGACTTATTTCACTTAGTGTAATACATTCCAGTTCCATCCACATTGCTGCAAATGGCCAGATTTCATTCTTTCTCATTGCCAAGTAGTATTCCATTGTATACATAAACCACATCTTCTTTATCCATTCATCATTTGATGGACATTTAGGCTTTTTCCATGATTTGGCTATTGTCGAAAGTGCTGAGGTGTATATGTTACTTTAAAATCCTCTTATGTACCCTGCACAAGTGGGTTGTGTTTATATAGGAAGGGGCTTGGAGAGGAACTTTGAGGTCAGTTCATTCAGCTAAGTGCTGTGTAAAATAGATCATCTGCTTCTCATCAGAACATATGCTTCAGAATCACCTGGAAAGCATCTTCAGGACTCAGCTTGCAGTGTCTGAGGCAGCAGGTCAGGGGCGGAAGGAGCTGAGTGCTGCGCTCGTACTTTGGGCTCCCACTAATTCTGAGGCGAGGTTGGTGGCGTTCCTCAGTATTACAGGCCCTTACTATGTTCCCATTTAGGAAACCCTTGATGCAGTTGGAAAGAATTGTTGGTTAAGAACATTGGGGTTTGAAAATGTAATGCTTTTTTCTCTACTCTAGCCCAATGTCAGCTTGGTATTACCACTGCAATAAATCTCCCCCCTACCCCGCCCCCATTCCACCTCCGCCTCAGTAAGTGAAACAAGGTAACAGACTTTTCAGTAGGCGGTCCCTGAGTCTCCTCATATATCATCTAGTGGTACTCTGGGCTAAGCTGCTGAGATCACAGCCTGAAACTGATTTGAGCTGCTACCTGCAAATGGTTTGAAGGCTTTCCACACCCCCCACCTTGAACTTTGGATGATTCCTTGTATTTTTAAATAATGAAATTATGACAGTATTAAGATGGAAAAAAAAAAAACAAAAACAAACTACTTACACCTCTTTTTTATGTCATTTGTCTACATTTCATTCTAGGCTTTGATCTTATGTATACGTACCTTTCATTTATTACAGTTACAGTAGGCTATTCAAACACTTGATCATGCCTTGTTCAAATTGATCGACTTGCCAATATGATCTGTTAAGAGGTAGAGCTGGGATTTGAAGCCAGGAGAGGGTTTTGTAAATGTCATTTTCCTTGCATTTGTGAATTGGTGGAATGTGTAATATCTAGATGTGACCACAGGGTGGCACTAAGAATCAGCACTTAGCTGCTTCCCCCTTCCTGTAATGGAAACCAAACCAAAAACTTAAACCAGTTGGATGGGGACTTGGGGTGATTGTAGGGAGTCTAGAAGGCTTGACAGGTATGGTGTGGATGGGGATAGAATTTGCCTCACAGTCTTGTGTAACCTGCATCTGTAGTCATGCCTGTTGATGTAACTTTTTTTTTAATGTTTATTTTGTTTTTGAGAGAGAGAGATAGACAAACAGAGACAGTGCAAGTGGGGGAGGGGCAGAGAGAGAGGGAGACAGAATCCGAAGTAGGCCCCAGGCTCTGAGCTGTCAACACAGAGCCCAACACGGGGCTTGAACTCGTGAACCGTGAGATCATGAACTCAGCTGAAGTCGGGCGCTTAAACAACTGAGCCACCCAGGCACCCCTGTAACTGGCTTTTAATAAATACAAATATTTATTTAAATAAATATATTTACTTAAATCTTTAAACCTTAAAGATTTTTCTTTTCTGCCCCATTTTTTTTACCTTGTTTTGTATGACTAACTTTGAGTTAGAAAAGGCTAATGACTCCATATATTATGTAAATCTTACAGATTACCTTCTAACACTGCAAGGCTTAATCATCTGGGTAAACAGTATCTCTGTTGTCCTTCCCCTTAAGCACTGGAGCTACTGGGGCCAGAGGCGATTTGGATCCTGGTTTGGAGGGTTTGGCTGTATACTTGCATAGTTCTAGAGGAGAAAGGCTGTCAGCATTTTCAGGTGCTTAGAGGGGTCAAGCCAAGTAGGATAAATGTTGGAGAAGTCTCTTGGATTTGGAAATTTGGAGGCCTTGATGGCTTGAGCAAGGGTGGCATGTGGGGGTTGGAAGAAAGGTTCTATGAGAACAACTATAGGTAGCATCACCTAACGCTTACTACTTAGGCAGTGCTTTGTGTCAGATGGGTTCTTTGGTTTAATCCTCACAAACCCTAGGAGATAGGAACCTGAGCCCAGAAAGCTGATATAATTTGTCCAAGACAGCAGTAAATGGAGAAGGCTGGAGAAGAGAAAGGGATCCGAGGAGGATTGGGTCAGGTGGGAGTGATCTGTCAGCTTGGTTGGTGTGATGGACTGGGAGGAGCGTTGCCTCAGCAACAGGTTTCTGCCTTCACTTGATGGGGACCGGTTCCACACTGTTTTCGGGTCCCATTACCTGCCTGAAATGCTGCTGAAGGCTGTGCCTCCTAGAACCCTTTCCTAGCTGCTCTGTCTCCATTTTATTATCCCTACAGAGCCTCTGTGTCTTGTTTTGCCTAGAGCTGGCTCCCATTGCACTGGGATTTTCTCATTTATTCTTCAATTGGATCTTTGTTTGCACTGGATGATGATTTAGCACTTTCAGGAAGGTCACATGTAGGAAAGGCCTAATTACATTGTAGAGCTTATAACTTTTTGTAAAAAGCATTTGATCTCCAAATCATTTGATGTCTAAGATCTGAATTTTTAAGTTTAATCTAGATTTATTCAAGAAACCTAAACATAATGATTTGAAGATTGTTCTTACTACCATCAGTTTCTAGGAGTTAATGTCTCAAGAAATAAACCTGTGTTCTCCCCCCCCCCCCCCCCCCCCGGATTCTATATTTTAGACAGAAGGAAAAGTTACTCCCTTAAAGAGTTTTCTTAGAATCTTGGCTTCTTTGAAATGACAAAGCTAAGACACAAATGAAGACTAATTCTGCTTCGTGCTCTGCACACACCTCTCATTCCCAGTTTCAGTGCATAATTGTCTGCATCAGTCTTAATTTACTCGGTGAGATCTGGACTCCTAACTGAGGGTATTTCATCTGCTCAGATGTGCCAATTAAGTCCACCCAGATAGACCATAAAAAGGCAGATAAGAAAAGTAAAACACTGAGTATCTCAATTTAGCAAATTAGACTAATCTGTAAGGGATTCTTAGCTGTCTGAAATAGAAAACCTATTGCACTACAGAAATGCAAACTATATTAAATACCCAGCTTGGTGCCGTGAATATATTTTTAAAAATAAAATTGTACTCATTGTGCTTCTGTTGTAGATTTCTTTCATGGATATTGCAGTAAGTGCAGAATGAGCCAGAGATTGAAATTTCACCCTGTATTGAGAATGATTTAACAATATGGTGTGTGACTTTTCCCTCACAGTGTAGGTCTGAAGTGCTCCAGGCTTGGTGGCTCTTGCAGTGTAAAAATGAAGGCAGAGCAGTTAGGTCCCTTGTGAATTTCAAGCAGCTCAATATATGACTTCTTTGGAGTTTTGGAGCAGGCATGTTCATTTTCTTACTATACGGTCTGAAGCTACTAATGTTTGACAATTCCTATTGATAGGTATATTTTGCCTTTTTTGGGGGTTGGTATAGGCAGTTCATTGGTTTGTCTGTTTATTAAATATGTCTTATGTGTTTGCTCAGTCTAGATTACTTGTAGTCAAAAGAATTGCTAAGCTGATTTTACTGTTGAAAAAGTTGGCAACTGTGCAGTGAAGAGGGAGTTTTGACTCACTTTGTGCAATATTGAGGTAGGGAAGGACATCTTTTGTGACATCTGTGAATTGGACTTTTAGAACTTGGTTTGCTCTTGTACAGTTGTTTTCATTGTGTAGCCATTAAAGAAGCAATTATTGACTCTTTGGCTTGCACTATGAGAAAAGAGGTGGTTTTAGGGAGTTTGGAAAATACGTTTGAGAGACAAGATTATGTAACAGGAGTAGACTCTAGAGGTTGATTATCTGAGTTTGAATCTTCATGTTGGTGATCTTGGCCAGGCTACTTAATCTGTCCCTATTTTTCTTTAACTGTGAAAAAGATTAAATATAGTATCCGCCTCATAGGGTTTGCAAGGAGTAAATAAATTGATACAGGTAAATTGCTTAAAACAGTGCCCGGCACACGGTGAGCATCAGTAACTATTAGTTGTTGTCATTCCTTAGTATTTGTTTTCTGACTCTGAGTTTAAAAAATATATACATAATATGGATGTTTGTATGTGTAGTTTGAAAACACAACTGGTTCAGAGCTAGCCGTTGTTACTCAAGGAGGTGATATGTGACATAGGGGTTAGAAATCACAGGCCATGGAGTCCAGTGCCAGAGTCTCACCTAGTAACCATGAGATTCTGTACATCTTTTCATCTGTAAAATGAGGGTCATAGCAGTACTTTGTTCACAGATGGTATGAGGATTACAAAAGATAATATGTCTAAGATATTAGGCTTATGTCAGGCAGTCAATAAATATTAGCTGCTCTTATTTGCATGCCCACCAGGTAAAACATTTACTACAAAGATTTCATCAAGTTGGTAAGAGGTCTGTGAGAATCATGAAGAGCCTATAAATAATGGTATCTATGAAAAGGTGTCCTCTTTCTAAAGTAAAAGGCAGTTTAACAATTGGTATTAGTATGCATAGCCAGATCATTAGCTATTATATACTTAGTTTTGTTGATATTAGGCTTTTTTTCCCTTTTATACATTTTTTATTAATATGATAAGGTCCACTTAGTGATAAAAAAGTTGTACAAATATAAGCACATTGTCAGTAGTTGTTTTGGGAGAAATCAAAAAATATTTCTCCTTTGAATGCACTAGGGGGCACTAGACCTCTGCCCAGGGGGCATTCTTCAAACTTCACAGCCTGCTCCTTGCTTCTGAGTGTGGATAGGTGAGGATTACACTTTGCTTCCTCACAGGTTTCTCTGTTCTAAGGTCCGTGTTTCAGATCATTCTTTTGTGCCTTGTAAGGCTTGATTTCCACACTCCTTGCTGTGCTAGATATGCAGGACATTGTTCCCTAAGTGGACTGTGATAATCTTAGTCTTTGCTGATGGTATGGGTGGAATAGCGTGATGGCCTTCTAGACTAAGGAGCTACACCTAATTCCTGCCTGCCCAAGATTACAGTAGGTGTTTTAACAGTTATTTTGTATTCATATATAACCTGGAATTAACAAAAATTTCTCAGTTTTACTTTTTTGTGTGTAATCTACCAATAATTAATTGCAAGATAGCATCTGATATGCATGTAATATATAAAAAAAGTAGTTTCCCAAGGGTGTAGTACATATGTTACCATTTAGTGCTGTGTGAAACTTTTATTTGATTCATTTTGTGGCAGAGGAGACAAATGCAGTGGTATTAAATGATGCTTCTAAAGTTCACACCTCTCCTTGCCAGTTAGAGACCTGAAATGCAGCTCTCTGCCCACATCTGGTTTTCACTTCTCAGTGGGTATCTTAAATCTGTGTTTTTTACTGGGTTCTCCGTTAGGGGCTGCCACCGAAGTCTGAGGAACTGTAGGAGTTGGAAAACCTCCCCAGTGAATAACGTACTTCATTTTATTTGGTTGCAGCTGTGATTATTACATATGTAGATTAAAGAAAAAGATGGTGGGACCATCAAAAGCATTATTTCCTTTCTAGTATTGTCATTGTAGTTTAGGGCTAGTTAAACTTTTTGTTTTCCTCTCTCAGAAGATGAATTCTTTCATTAAAAAGTTGAATCTTTTGCCCACCCTTTTCCACCTGGTCCTAGGGAAGCTTGGATGCAAACTTGGGGCTTCTGATTCTTCCCAATATCTGGTGTGCAGAAACCAGTGTTGTTACAAAGTGAATCCACTGGAAAACCCAAAACACAATTCAGGACTTGAAAATAACTTACAAAATTTTTATTAATAAAGGAGTTTCCTTTCCTTTCCTGTCCTTTTTTTTTTTTTTTTTCCTCCTTATACAATCAAGAATTTCTCTGACTTTGTCCTTGTCATGCCTCATTCTTTGTAGTGGACCTTACTCATGTTTACCCAGTGGATGTATCTAGGAGTAGTTCTTTAACATCATACATGTAGAAAGAGCAGGAATGCAGCAGGAGGTAGGCTGTAAATGAGATAGAACAGGACAATTCCTAGAGTGCTTGGGTGGCTCCATTAGTTAAGTGTCTGACTTTGGCTCAGGTCATGACCTCACGTTTGTGAGTTCAAGCCCCACATCGGGCTCTGTGCTGCCAGCTTCGGATTCTATGTCTCCCTCTCTCTCTGCCCCTCCCGTGCTCGCTCTCTCTCTCTCTTTCTCTCTCTCTCTCCCTCTCCCCCCCCCCAAATAAACATTAAAAAAATTTAAAAATTTAAAAAGAACAGGACTTTTTTTTTTTTTTCTGAGAGAGAGAAAGAGGGCACAAAGTGAGTAAGGGGCAGAGAGAGGGAGGAAAAGAGAATCCCATGAAGGGCAGAGAGAGCAGCAGGGCTCACCCGAAGCGGAGTTCGTGTTTACCCAAAGCGGGGCTTGAGCTCACCTGATGCAGGACTTGAACTCATGAATTGTGAGATCATGACCTGAGCCAAAGTCAGATGCTTAACCGATAGAGCCACCCAGGCACCCAGAATAGGACAATTCTTGAACTCATTTTTGAATGACCCACTTTGACCATTTTCAGGCCATGCTTCTGTCTGTGATGTTTTCCTTATTTCCAGCCCAATTCTGAACCTCATTCATTCATTCATTCATTCAGCATTTACTGAGTATTTGTGTTTAGGTGGGCATTACACTGGTCTCTAGGAGTATGACTAAAACAGTCTGTGGCCTCAGGTGTCTCCCAGTCTAATGGGGAAGATTAGATACGATTTTCAAGTGGTGCTGAACACTTGGTGAGTACTCTAGTAGAAACACCAGGTGTGTCCAAGGTGCTGTGGGGCAGGACACCTAACTCTGATCGAAGAAGGCGTCTCTGGAGGCACGGCTTGGCAGAGGTCTGAATGGTCCATGTGGGGTGGGGATGTATGTGTTTGGGGGGAGCTTGGGGACAGTGCAGGAATGCAGATAGCACAGATATGAGGAAACTGCAAGGTATGGCATAATGGCAGTTAGCTGTGTTTTTCCACTTATATATTTTAAACATTCTTGGTGTTCGGGAAATTCTTTGAAAATAAATAACCTTAAATGGTGGCAACTAGCTCTCAGGTGTATTTTTAGGGTTCTGTTGACAAGGTGCCCTAGCAACTGGAGGAAGTGTTGTTCCTGGTATAGTTCAACTGGTTAGCTGTGCCTTGTTGCCAGGAGCCTGGCCCTGGGTCCGAATTGCTTCTGACAGATCATTATTGTGGTATCAGCCCCAGGCCCCACAGCCTGGGCCAGGTTCTCATTCTTGCATGAATGTAACAAAGCCAGGGAGCATTTTCTCTGCCTGCATCTGATTGGAATTGTAAGTTTATGTTTATTACTGGGTTCTTTTCTAAGTGGCTGCCAGTGGAGTCGCTAGCAGGCTGACTGTGGCAGTCCCGCAAAGAGTTAGAAACCCTGCCAGGGAACACCAGGCCCACTTGCTTTTATGTGGCTGCAGCTGTGACTATTACATGTGCGGAATGTTTTTAAATGCGAGGATAAAAAACATGGAAAAGTTATTTCTTTTCCAAAAATGTAAATATTGGACTATTTACTGCCCCCTTCCACTTTTAAAATCCATTATCTGCCTTACTTATTGAAACACAGAATTTAGACATTTTGGGACCATATCTGATTTTTAAGATTTTAAATCACTGGAGCCCAGATCTTAATCTTGACCCATCCCCAACCAATTTAAGTCATTCTGTATCAATTTTTTTGTTACTGTCATATAAAAGGCAGCCATACTTCATAACAGTTTACTGTTTACAAATCTGTTACAGAATTTTTAAATTGAAGTATTCCAGCAGGTATCTTCTGATGGGTAAGTGTGTTTACTCATGTTGAGCATGGTACTCATAATTTCTGAGCATCCATTTGATTAATAAACATGGTTTTTGTTCACACATACTTGTTGAATTCTGTTAATAAACACTGATGGTGCATTACCTTATCACAGATGGATTATATTGGGTTATATATTGCCTCCACTTCCACCTCTGTACGTGAACATAGTAACAGCCTCTGAGGATTGTGAGTTTGTGTGAGGATTTCAGTAAGCAGATATGATTATGTGTAATAGTGTAGTTATTTGTTAAGCACTTACATCCTAGGCTCATGCTAAGTGCTTTACATGTGACACCTCATTTAATCCTCCCTAAATCTAGGGAAGTAGATGCCATTGTTCTCCCCATCTCCTACTTGAGGTAACTTAGGTGCTGAAGAAGTGAAGTTACTTGCTGAGGGTTAAAGAACTAATAAATAGCAGTCAGGATTTGATTCTAGACCATCCGGGTGCAGACTTCTGTGTTTTGGCCTGTGGTTATTCTGTGTGTTAAACCCAGTTTATTCATAGCACAGAGATCCCTTTACACCTGCTGGCCAGACAGGTCGCCCGGCCTGCCAGGTTGCAGGACAAGCAGGTTGAGAGCAACTTTAAGACTCTTGATAGCATCTAGGATGGGAAAGGCATCAGGTGAATGTGATACTCCTCCGCCACCCCCCTTCCCCCACCCCCAGTCTGCCATGTGGTCCTTCTTGTCCATCAGCACTAGGTGCTGCACTGTTTCAGTGGGCACTGGTTAGATGGTCAGAGGTCTGTTCTGGCTCCAAGCCCCATGAGGAATTACTGCTTTATATAACAGAAGGATCGCTTAGACTGAGCCGCATATGCATGTGGTTTTATAACTCTGGTATTTTCTGTCTTTAATATGTGTGGATGACTCTGCTGGGGCGATTTGTCTTCACAATGGTACAAATACTTGTAGGCAATAATGATTTTTCCCTACCATCTTTAGTCATCCTTTAGCCAAACTGAATAAATGTTTGGCTCTTCTCATCTTTATGAAGCGGAAGGTACTGGAATGCAATAATTTCTGTAGTGGCTTATGTGGTTTCCTAGGTGCTGTGTGCTGTGGAGACATGATGCCTGTACATTTTAGGAGGGAGGAGAAGGAGGAAGCTGAACCCTGTTGACACAGAGTGATGCAGTGGGAAGCTTAACAGCCCCAAAGATTTACTGGCTGAGTTCAAGGAAATAGCTGTTATCTATCAGTGGAGTTAAATATGTGATACTCTTGTATGTAAAATATTCAATGACCTTATGCCAAACTTGTGAAACCAGTATCTTCTGGTGTTTTTCTTTTTCTTCCTGTAAAATTATCTTTGTGTAATTGCAAAGTAGAGTATTTTTAAGTGGATATAATTTTTGTGACTCTTATGAGTTATCTTTGTGTAATTGCAAAATGGAGTACTTTTAAGTGAGTATGGTAATTTCTGTGATTCTTATGAGTTTTGTATTATTCATAAATTTACTAAATAGAAGTATTTTTTGTTTTGCAGATGTTTGTTTTTGAGTTCTGATAGTAAGGAATTTGGATACTGAGGAATATCTCATGTGAAATTGCTTGCTTGCTTGCTAAATTTCACATAGCAGGTAGCAAGAATCCAAATATATACACAGGGAAATGTATGTACATTATTTTGATTTTTTTTTTTAAAGTTTATTTCTTTATTTTGAGAGAGGGAGAGGGTGTGCATGTGCACTTGCCCAAGTCGGGGAGGAGCAGAGAGAGAGAGAAGGAGAGCGGGAATCCCAAGTAGGTTCCACACTGTCAACACAGAGCCTGATGCTGAGCTCGAACTCATAAACTGTGAGATCATCACCCAACCTGAAACCAAGAGTTGGATGCTCAACTGACTGAGCCACCCAGGCACCACCCCTCATTTTGGCTTCTAAGTTCCAATAGTGGGTATACTGATCTACCAGGGTTTTTTATTTAGACTTGGCACTATTGACATTTGAGACCAGGTCACATTTTGTTGTGGAGGACTGTCTTGTACATTGCAGAATATTTAGTAGCGCACCTGGCCTCTACCTGCCAGATGCTAGTAGTATATCTCACTCCTCACAGCAGTTGTAATGACCAGTTATGTCTCTAGACATTGTCAAATTAACTTGGGGTGGGGGGGAGGATGGCCAGATTGCCCCTGGTTGAGATCCAGTGCTGTATACCATTGCACTTAACTAAATTTGTAGATAATAGGAAACTCAGAAGAAGACCAAAGCCGATTATAGCCACTAAGGGGTACTTCATTTCGTCAGTTGCATGGAGATAATTTTTAAGGAAGAAAAAAAGAGAGGAAAAGATTGCCTTTAGAAGTTAGAGCACAAAAAGGCCATTACAATTTTTGTATAAAAAGACTATCTTACATTAAACTTCATGGCTATATGACCGTTATTAGGCTTGGCTATAAGCTGCCTCTTAAATTTGCTGTTCTTCTCTGGAAATTACCAACAGTGCTTATTTGTTGGTACTCGTAGTGCCCTGAAGGAGTTTCAGATCATCAGCTAGTTCTTCCTTATTGATCACAGTTAAACCTCAGGTAGCCCCTTTGTTACTTGAAGAGTTAACATCCTCAACAAAGCAAGCATTTATCAGAGGATGTACTTGAAGGTCCTCCAGCAGCTACCTGGATGGGATTGCCTGTCACTCACGTATTTGGCCTCCTGTGCTAATTCATACGGAACACAACATTGATTTAGCTGGACAGTATGTGTGGTATTATTTCCACTTTCTCATTTACATTTCCTCACATATTCTCTTAGCATTCTTCCATAATTGATGGCGGATAAATGTCTTCTTATATATGTTACTGTTCTCATTCCCTTCCTGTGAGCTTTTGACTTTGAAGGCATTTATCTATATTGCTTTATCCTATTCCCACCATTTTGTGAAATTCACATTGCGAGCTGCATGCATGCTGAGCAAGGTCATCCTTTTATTTTGAGAGTAGAGTGTGAGGCTTTTGACGTTTGTATGTATATTTTTTAATTCATGACACCAATATTCATCATAGTTATTTGGATACAGAATTAGTCTGGTTAAATGGCTGCACTTTCTCAATAGTCTTGATGTTAAGACTTTCAGATCTTTAGGGGCACCTAGGTGGCTCAGTTGGTTGAGCATCCAAGTCTTTTTTTTTTTTTTTTTTTAATTTTTCTAATGTTTATTTTTGAGAGAGGGACAAACACAGAACCTGAAGCAGGCTCCAGACTCTGAGCTGTCAGCACAGAGCCCCATGTGGAACTTGAACCCACGAGACGTGAGATAATGACCTGAACCGAAGTCAGCTGCTCAACCTACTGAGCCACCCAGGCGCCCCTAAGCATCCAACTCTTGATTTCAGCTTAGGTTGTGATCTCATGAAGCATGAGATCGAGCTCAGCGTTGGGCTCTGCGCTGACAGTGTGGAGCCTGCTTGGATTTTCTCTCTGCCCCTGCCCTGCGTGTGCGTGTGTTCTCTCTCTCTCCCTCTCTCAAAATAAACACTTAAAAAAAAGACTTTCAGATCTTTTGACATTTTTTCGTTATACATATATGGCATCACCCTTCTGAAATATAAATACTCATTTTTTTTAATTTTAATTTTAATTTTTTAGAATTTACATCCAAATTAGTTAACACATAGTGAAACAATGATTTCAGGAGTAGATTCCTTAATGCCCCTTACCCATTTAGCCCATCCCCCCACCCACAACCCCTCCAGCAACCCTCAGTTTGTTCTCCGTATTTATGAGTCTCTTCTATTTGTTCCTCTCCCTGGTTTTATATTATTTTTGTTTCCCTTCCCTTATGTTTATCTGTTTTGTCTCTTAAAGTCCTCATATGAGTGAAGTCAAATGATATTTGTCTTTCTCTGACTGGCTAATTTCAGTTAGCATAATACCCTCCAGTTCCACCCACGTAGTTGCAAATGGCAAGATTTCATTCTTTTTGATTGCCGAGTAATACTCCATTGTGTATATATACCACATCTTCTTCATCCATTCATCCATCGATGGATATTTGGGCTCTTTCCATACTTTGGCTATTGTGGATAGCGCTGCTATAAACATGGGGGTGCATGTGCCCCTTTGAAAAAGCACACCTGTATCCCTTGGATAAATGCCTAGTAGTGCAATTGCTGGGTCATAGGGTAGTTCTATTTTTAGTTTTTGAGTAACAATTCATCTTATTTTATATCTTAAAAGCATCTTATTACTAAATTTATAACTTAGATTTTACTTAGTGGAAACATTTTTTCTAAGTTAATTGTCAGTCCTTTGATATTGCTGATGCCCCCTCATATGTTAATCTGATACATAGCAGTTTTGACTAAAAATTTGCTTTATGTTCAAGATACTATGCTGTTTTATGCTGTGACTATCATACCTTTGGCACAGAAATAGTAATTATAAACGAAATCTATTTTTTGTTATACTGTCATTTTGGAGATAGTTATATTGAAATTTTCACTGAGTCTTTTCTAGAATTAAGTTCATATATCTTAGGAACTAGCATAGAAATTTCCCTTTAGGGTATGCCAGGAGAGGAACAAGTAGTTTTGATAATGAAATGGGACCTTCCAGAAATATTTCTAAAGCAGCTATAATAATTCAAATAAGAATTGAATTGAGAAAGAAGGAAAAGAGAATTTTTTTTTTTTTTTTTTTTTTGAGTATCAGTGTTTTGGATAATGATGGTAGTAGAAAGCTAAAAGATCATTCTAATTTTCTTCTTTTTCTTGTGTATTATCTAGAACTATATTCTAATCATGCAACCAAAATAATGGAAATATGATTTTTATTTTCATGGTAGGAGATGGAATAAGCTGAGGCTGCGGGACAAAGAGAAGTGTCTGAAGCTTGAAGGCGATTCTGAGGAGAGTGATGCCGAGTTTGACGATTTTAAAATCCCGGGTTTTCTGTTCAAAAAGCTTTTTAAGTATGTGCTGTGTGTTCTTTCCTTTATGTCTGTCATCAAGCCATTGTGTACAAATTAATATTTCAGGAATTACACAGTAGTTACCTGTGGACCCTTAAGGTACTTGCAACAATGTATTGCAGATCTGGATACCATCAAATGAAATTTTAGCCACGTGCTGCTCATTAAAAGTAGATGATAATAAATTGACTAATGTTCACATTGGGCATGTTTGTAAGCTGCTGAGTCTATGTGGACCTGTCTCAGCAGCCTAGAAGCAACACATTTAAAAGCCATCTCCATCAGATTATTTTTTTGCTCTTAGTAAATTTAAGGGACCAAATCTCTAATTTCTTAAGTCAGATTAAGTAAGAAGAGATGTATATTAAAATCAATATTGGGGGGTGGGTTTTTTTTTTGTTTTTGTTTTTTTACTTTCTGTAGAAATAAAAAACTATTGAGAGTAGTATCTAAGTGTTTTATATTGTACCTAAGGGTAGAATACTTCTGAGCTGACCAAATGTGCATCTAAATATTTTATGCAGATGTTGTTCTAATGTCAAAAGAGAAGGTATAGGCAAACACCTTTAGCATTAAGTTGCTATGTGAGACTATGTTTCATGTGTGAAGTGGCCAAGTGTTCCAGATAACTGGGAGCTGTGTGATAGATGCGTGCCTGTAGCCTACCTGGCCTGGGCCAGTCTCTTATGATAAATGTAAATACTGAGGCACATTTTCAGTCTCATCACTCCTGGGATTTACTTAACAAGATAATTTAGGAAGGCTTCTTCAATGCATAGAGGAAGTTAAACCATTAAATAGCTTTCTGTCTAGTAGCATCACTTGGTAGTTGGGTGCAGGATGTGAACTTAATTTCTTTGAGACAGTTATGTTTAATCTCCTTCATAGATTCATCTGTCAACTGTGCAAGATCTCTATTGAAAATAGACAATCTCTATTGAAAACTTGTGCAAGATCTCTATTGAAAAATAACATGCTTTTTATCTTTTCTCTCAGAGGTCTTATATTATAGTTTCAGTTTTTATCTCTATGAGTAGAGGGTGGGCAGAAGGAGTTGGGAGTAGTTACTTTATCCCACTAATGTACAGGAAAGCTGAAATCCTAAAACTGTGAAGTGTCTTGGTTGGGTTGTCCTAACTGGACAGAAGAAGACCTATGTGGAAATTCAGCCTGGAATCTCCCTAGTAATTTTTGCAGATGAATCATTTTATAGCCCAGAGAGGTGGCTTCTTTGTTTATTGCTTCTCCCACATGAAAATTAACTATGGAAGGGTTCATAAAGACAGCATTTATTGACAACTCTCTTTTTGTCGGCTCTAAAGTGATTGCTTCTTAAGGAACAGGCCAAATAGTATCAGGGTTGTACAAGCAAAAGGAATACCCAGATTATAAATTAAATTGATTTAACAAAGAAGGATGCTTCTACACATGTAGTAAGTGAGTTGGCAAATATGCTCAAGAGTCAAGTTGAGTGCATTTTTGTGTAAGTGTGAGATTTTCTGTTAAGGAAATTTCACAGTCGAACCAAACTTTGATTACTAGGAGCATATAGGATTCAGGGTATTGACTGTTAACCCTATAGTAGTTAATGTAAGTACGTTTGCTTGTTTGTTTTAGTCTTTTTAAGAAAAAAAATTGTTTGTTTGTTTATTTTTGACAGAGAGAGCAAGTGGGGTAGGGGCAGAGAGATTGGAGAGAGGGAGAACCCCAAGCAGGCTCTGCACCGTTAGCGCAGAGCCTGATGTGGGGCTTGATCTCATGAACCGTGAGATCATGACCTGAGCCGAAACCAAGAGTCGGGCGCTTAACTGACTGAGCCGCCCAGATGCCCCTGTTTTAATTAGTCTTAATTGCACATTTCTGGAAAGTATTTTGTGTTCATTTCTCAAAAACAGGTTTTTAAATATTTCATAAGTGTTATTAAACTTCTGTTCCTTTTCTTCTGCTGTATGAGAAAAATTAATAGGATTGGTGTGTCTCCATTTTTCTTTGATGATTAAGTTTTAGCCAGGCCAGTTTAATTTTAAGCTGTAGATATATTTTTGCTGTATTTACCGCCCTCTGTGGAATTAAATTAACAGGGTATAGTTGTACACAAGGGAGTCAGAAGGTACCATTATCTATTTAAGTGCTATTTTCTGCAAGATCGTGTTTAACTTTTAAAATTCTGTTTTGAAAATTTGCCCAGCAAATGCATTCATCTGTATAATGTAGCAATCAAATGACAAACTTCAGTCTTCTGACCTGACTTTTAGCCACACTAGCAAATGCAGTCTTGGGTTAGTGTGACAGTGCCAAGAAAAACCAATTATTTGTGGTTATTTGGTGATACTTCAGTCTCATGGGGGAAGCACAGTATAGTCATTTTTTACTATTTTATAATAGCCTGTAAAAAATCTTTAACTTTTTCTGAAGGAGTAATTTTTTATATGCTTTTTAAAGGTTCTGAAAATGGAATTCTGTTAACTTGCTTTCATTTGAAGTGTGTAATTGTTTACAGTTTTTATTAGGAAATGAAAGCAACAGAACCTTAGTCTGTCAGTGGTGTTGCCGAAACCAGAACGCAGGGCCCCGACGCCTCAGCCAGCATATGCGGATGCAGTCCGAGAGCCTTTGTAGAAAGTCGTGATACGACTTACAGGGCCGCCTAATGGAGACTTTTCCTTAAATCATTTCTTTAGTGTTATTCATTTTATAAACACATAATCATATGCTATTCAGGTACCCTTGGAGATTACATTTGGAGGTGAGGAAACACCGGGCACGCTATTACTGCCTCTCCTGGGTCACATAGGATGCAGCTGTCTTAATGCCCTCCCAGACTCCCTTTGGGATACCATGCCGGTTGCCACTTTTTATTCCTTTGATGACTTCTCAAGTGCTCCTCTAGAGTTTCCCTGCCTTAAGTTGATTGGCCCCAAACGAAGAGAGGTGTTGCACCCTTTTTGGAGGGAGGCCGTGTAGTTTAAAAGTGAAACACTAGAATGATCATTGGGAGATTGAGGTCCCTGCTCTGACTGGAGGAGCTGGTCTCATAGTTGTTCTGCACCTCAGAAAAAGGAGGTTTGTCAGTATTTAGTGATTCCGATCGTACATCAGTTTTTTGGGGGAGTTTTTTGAACTACATCTTTTTTTTTTCTATTTTGAGAGAGAGAGAGCCAGAGAAGGGGAGAGAGAGAAGACCAAGCAGGCTCCCTGCTCAGCACAGAGCCCGACATGGGGCTTGATCCCAAAGCCATGAGATCATGACCTGAGCTGAAATGAAGAGTTGGAAGCTTAACCAACTGAGGCACCCCTGCACCCCTGAACCACATCTTTATCCACAGCTGAAGTTGGTCCAGTGTAACTGGTTCACAGCAGCTTTTAGCCTAGATCAGTGTTTCTCATCCTGAGCACAACTGACATTTTGGGCAGAATAATTCTTTGTTGTAAGAATTATTCTGTGCATTGTAGGATGTTGAACAGCATCTCTGGACTCAACCCACTAGATGACAATTATGCTTTACTAATTTTAACAGCCAAAAATGACTCCAGGGATTACCGAATGTCCCCTAGGTAACCAAATAACTCCCCATTGAGAACGGCTGGTCAAGATTATCTCCTAAGTGGAGTCACTTTGGAAGGAGAGGTTCTGGATTTCAATTCTGGCTTGCTCATTTTTTTTTCCCCAGCGGTGTGACTTTTGGCAAGTTATTTAACCTCTGTGCTTTCATTTCCTAACTATAAAATGGGTTGATCATCTTTATGCAGGATGGTTGTGGGGCTATATCCAGACCACCTGGCCAGCTGCCTCCCCAGCAGTTGGCTTCTAAAGGAGTTGGTAGCCATCATTCTCTGTACATACCGTGTGTTAATAGAACTTGTCCTTCTTCCTGGATCTAAAGTTCTTTTATCCACACTAGACTTTACTATGTTTTGATTTTTAATCCTCTTCTTCAGGGGACATAATCAGTGTATATATTAACAAACTTAATGAGCAGCAGCATTCTTATTCAAAGTTTTCCTAATATGATAGTAACGGCAACAGCTAGAGTTACACTTTTGGAATTGATTTGCAAACTATTGGGGGGAAATTATAACATATAATTAAGAAGAGATTAGATAAGAGTGGTTCAGCAAGGACTGGAGTTCACAGAGAGATTCTAGGTAGACAGATCACATACTAGACTAAATATTGACCCAGTAAACCAACAAGAAAAACCACCTGTATTGTTTCTTTCTTAAGTTTATTTATTTATTTTGAGAGAGAGAGAGTGAGAGAGCATGTGCATGTGCGCAAAAGCGTGGGAGGGGCAGAGAGAGAAGGACAGAGAATCCTAAGCAGGCTCTTTGCTGACAGTGCAGAGCCTGACATGGGGATTGATCTCACCAACCACTGGGAGATCATGACCTGAACCAAAATCAAGAATCAGATGCTTAACCAGTGGCCACCCAGCTGTCCCCAAACTATGATGGGGTGGAGCACTCATCAGCCTTGGTATTTTCTTTGGGGAAAAAAAAAAAGAAAAAACTGTCGATTTTATTGTCCTGTAAGTGTTTTTTGCCTTAGATTTTTTTTTTTAAACTTGGTAATTTTCATACCATTCCATGATATTGTCTTTCCTTCACTCTCAAAAATGCCTCTTGCATTATTCCTTTTTTTAAGCTTCATTTTTAGATTATAAATAATGCCTTTAGTGGAGAAAGGAAAATACCAACTTTTTTTTTTTTTTTTTTTTAGAGGGGAACATATTATTTCTTTTTGTTTTGTACTCCTTATTTAAAATTTTAATAGCTCTGGGGCGCCTGGGCAGGTCAGTCGGTTAAGCATCTGACTTCGGCTCAGGTCATGATCTCGCGGTCGTGGGTTTGAGCCCCGCGTCAGGCTCTGTGCTGACAGCTCAGAGTCTGGACCCTGCTTTGGATTCTGTGTCTCCCTCTCTCTGCTCCTCCCCCACTCACACTCTTTCTCTCTCAAAAATAAACAAACATTTAAAAAATTAAAATTTTAATAGCTCTGATCTTTTTGTATTTATGATAAACTCCCTGAATCAAATTCTGCTTTAAAATATTAAAAAGATTTTTTGTATTGTCTTTAAACTGTTCTTTTTTTGCATCTGCTAATAATATGACAGAATCATCTGTCATGTACTAATTTTGTGAGCAGCCCTTTTATTCAGACTTGTTTATGGCCTCAAAATTCAATTAAAATTTTCCTATAAAAAGATAATGTAATTGTCAAGTGACTTTTCAACAGTATATGCTGTAAATTGTGGTGTTCTGTCTTGCTTTTTGATGCTGCTGAGATAGAAAACGTAAATGTTAATGCCTCTTTTTCATAGACAAATTATTGGAACTTTATATAACTAAAGATATGTGAGATTTTTTTCCAGAAAGATAATGAATAAAAGACAATAAATTTTTGCTTGTTTACTAAGCTATTTCTAATGTTGAAAAAGAAATGAAATAGTCCCTAATTACCTCATCTATCAGTTTAATTAGAAATGTGTTAATGTGTTCTATAAAGAAAAATTTGTGATTTTATGCCTAGGTAATCAAAAATGTATGACCTTATAAATATAATACTCATGTAAAACACACATCCGGCATGTTTCTCTGACTGGTACTAGAACCTAGTCAAATGATTAATTCATGAGTACTTTCTGTTATGATCTGTATTATCCACCATTTGCCATTTTCTCTTTCTTGTTGGTGTTTGTTGTTGTAGGTACCAGCAGACAGGTGTTAGGTGGCTGTGGGAATTGCACTGCCAGCAGGCAGGAGGAATTCTGGGAGATGAAATGGGATTGGGCAAGACCATCCAGATAATTGCCTTCTTGGCAGGTCTGAGCTACAGCAAGATCAGGACTCGTGGTTCAAATTACAGGCAAGTGCTCCTCTGCAGACTGTCAGTCTGTGGAGCTCAATTAATATTTCATCAGATGTATTGCTGTGGAGGAGGGTCTTGTGAATTATTGATGACATTTCAATTACAATATTCCTTTAATTCTTTTAGTGGGGGACATCAAAGGAAAATTTTTACGAGACAATGGAGCTGTAGGGCAGGAGAAATTAAACATGTAACACTTTTAATGAATTCCAGGCATTGATGCTTCATTTTGCAGATGAGCCCCACTAGATATTTTGGGTCAATACAGTGTCTAAGGTTAGCTTCTACAAATGGATTGTTTACAAACTCAATTATGTTAATATCGATAGTTTACACAATATGGAATTTTAAATTGGGCATAATACCTTTAGTTCCATTTATTAAATTTTACATTAAAATATTTTGTTCTGGCAGGAGACCAGGTGAGCATTACAGTAAGTGCAAAGTCTATTCATGGGGAAGGTTGGAGCTTTGGAGAAGCCATTCTCCCGAATTTCTTTTATAATCAGTATGCTCGATAGCATTTATAGATAGTGCTTTTTTTTTTTTTTTTTACATGAAATTACTTGTCTGCTCACTCTGCTTTCTTCTCCCTCTCCTAATCTTCAAGATTTTTATATCAATTCTAAAGCCAAAGCCTAAATGACTGCCTAAAATGATAGAAAATTATGTTTAGATTGCAATCTTTATTTTCTTTAGGAATTGAAATGAACTATTAAAGCTTTGGTATTGTGAAAGAATAAGCATTTAAACTATCAGTTCAGTGTGTTGGGATTGAAGTATTTTATCTTGAAATACAGTGAGCATTTATTTCCATATTGAAGCTATAAATTGGCTCTATGTAAATGAGTATTGGTAAAACTAATAGTAGGTAAATCGTGTGGGGTATTTATTCTTGAACCCAAATAATCTGAGAGCTCCTTGTATTTGAATAGGTTTATCTAATGGGTAACAATAGCAAGATATGTACCAAATGGTTATGTTGTAGAAACCTCAGACATTTACTAAATAGGGTTTGGAGATACCTTTAACATAGTGTCAATGTGCTTGAAGTCAGCAACTGCAGAAACTTACTGTCCTGCACTCTGGTTTATCCCCAGAGAAATGTTTAGTAGGGAGCCAAATGCAAACCATGAACTATTGAGTAAAGAACTTTTTTTTTTTTTTTTTAATCTTCAGTAGTGCTTTATTTTTCTTCGTTACTCTTCCATTAATTTAACAGATCAGCCTTCTCATGAGTGTTACTTAAAGTTTTAGAATATTTTAGGAATATTTATATGACATAAGAAAGGGAAAAAACATTTGGAGATTTAAAAATACTAAATATTTTGTTATTACATGGAGGTTATACCGAAGCAGAGGTTTTGCTTCAAATATTAGAATTCTATTACATATTTTGCTTGGAAAGGTGAAAAGATTCCAGCCCGAGGGAAAAGTCATAGTTGAAAATGAACAGTTAGTGTGTTTTCTTCTCTATGAGTGTCAGTTTAGCATTTTAAAAAGTGCTTTCTGTGTTCTAAATAAGCGCTTTGATTGGCTTGGCTCTGCGTGTCTACATGGGTGTTTTTTTGTTTGTTTCTTTCTTTCTTTTTGGATAACTGGAATGCTCCAAGCTGCCCCCGATGGTTTCTAAGACTGTCTTTCTTTCCTTAAATGATATCTGGGATTTTCTTATTTCCCATCTCTTATCTTTCCTTCCCTTTCTATTATCATGAAACTTGTGTAGAGTCTGATATGCTGGGCCTAGGAAAACTCAGGTCATCCCTGCAGTGTAGTTTTGATCTAAAAATTAAAACTTGCTCTCTGGAGTAGTGGCAGTCCGACGAGGAGGGAAATCAGGGTTAACAGTGAGCAGCAGCTGTAATCACTTAACCATCAATGCCCATATCCTCTGTTTCATAATGAAATAGTGTGGCATGCTGGACTGTAGCCCAGATTGTCTTTATTAAAATAGTATTGGTAGAAGTGGCTTCCCAGGATGCAGTTGTGTATGACCCAAACCACCCAGCCCTTTATGGATAGAGGTGTACTGGGGAGCTCGGTCCCCTCCACTTCCATGTGCCAGACCAAATTGTATCACATTTTCCTCACAAGTTTATAACATGTCCACCTCTGTAACTAGATGAACTTGGAGTTCTTTGTGCTTATGTCCTAAAGAAAAATAGACAAATGGTCACATGAAGTTCTGCATGAGCTGACATTGCTTCCTTGGCTATTTACATTTTCTCTGAACCCCTGCAAGCCGTAGACTTGGGGCCCTGACCTGAGATGGTCTTCGTGTTGCAATTTTATGGTCCATGATCATTAAAACAGTGTAAATCTCTGGGATGCCAAGAAGAAACTTGATGGTAAAGAAGTTCTTTTGGTTTTGTTTTTTAATGTATTGCATGTGTGTTTGGTTTTAAAAGAGGGAGTAGCTTATTACATGCAGTTGTAAAAATCTATCCCAGATCATCATGTATACATACTACCTTCTCTTCCCGGGGCTGTTCCTGTTATAATGATAGGCCCCCTGAATTTCATGATGGAGAGAAAATAAATTACTTACCTTTCAAACTTCAGTTAATAGAGTCTTGGATATCATTTAGTAATTTTCTGGTTACAGTAAGTGGCCTGAAAAAATTAATGAACTTCCAAAGGTAAATATTTTACTTTGTAATTCCTGGTAAGTTCTAACCAATGTATAGCAGATTTCCATCCTGCAGGTTGAAGTATTTGACTGTTGGAGCTATTGCCTTACCCTAAACTCATTAGATAATCAATGATAATCAAAGATGAAAGAAATTTTAGCCAGTTTGGTAATTGATGCTAATCATTCTAGTGCATTTAGCCTTTTCTTATGCTCATCTCACTGGTATTGAGGATTGGAAAAGGGTGATTCAGTTGATGTGACTGTTAATGGATTTGATTGACCCTTCTGTGGTTCAGGAACAATCTAGGTCTGTTCCTAGATTTCCACTCAGTGTGAAAATCTTCATAGTCTTCTAATAGAGGGAAAATGGCAGAAATTAAAGGGTATAGTAATGCCAGATAGATGATTAGCTAGAATAAAATATTGGCCTTAAATGACAAAGTGTGAGTCATCAATGTAGCCGTTTGCAGAAAGCATGTGATAAAAAGAAAAAATGCTGTATAACTGAATACAGTGTGTATGTATATTCATGCTTACTTGAAAGTGAGTTTGTGAATATTTTAAAGAGGTTTTGGTTGGTTGTTTCCTAATCCCTGCTAAGTGCATATTGATGATAACTCTTGTTCCCCTTGGAGGATGTAAAGAAGCTGGTGCATTTAATCCTTTTAAAAAGGAATGTAGCCATGGAAGAGGCCAGAGCAAAGTCATGCCCTCCCCAGGGAGCTTGAGGTCCTGCATGGGACCTGCCCTTAGTGAGGAGCAGATTCTGGCTTGGGAATTCAGTGAGAAGTGTCAGTCTGTTGTAGCCTCTGACTTCTTGAGACCTTAATATGGAGCAGAGGGGCAGAGATAGTGACTGTAGCTGAAGGGTGAGAGGATTTAGAAGTGGGTGGAGGCATTTTGTCACATTGGAATATAAGGGTAAGCCTCATTTTGGTTATGGCTTGTTTTCTATTAGGTATTTTTGAGTTGTGCAGAAGATTATTTTTAATACATCAAGCACTGTGTGATTTATTCTGAGTAACCTACAAAAAAATTTTTTTAAGCTCAGGAATTATTTACTGAGGTGTAGCAAGAAAATAAAAATTACATGATTCCCTAACTCAGAAATCATCTCTTTTAACATTTCAGTATATTTTCTAACAACGTTTAAGAAAATGTTTTCATTTAAAAAGGCCAATATACATTATCTCCTGTGGTCTGGGCATTGAGATCATTTGAAGAAGAGGCCATTCCTACCCTCAAGGAGCTTAGGAAAGATCTAATACACATTTACGATAAGAGTGATATGTGTCACGGTAGGGTTAGTATGGGGTCCTATCTAGTGTGGATATACCACAGAAGGATCCTTAACCTATCTGGAGGGAAAGCGGAAGACCCTGTAGAAGCTCAAGAGCTAAAGCACAAGTAGATGGCAGTTAAGAGGGTAAGAGGGGACAAGGGGAAGGTTGAGAGATCAGAGGAGTATGTACTTCGTAGAAACTGAAGACAGCACTGGCAGGTGGAGTGCTGAACCACAGAGGCAGATGTTGGGATGGGGGCAGTGAGAGAGGTGAGGCTGAAGAGGTGAGCAGAGGTCAGATCCTTGTGGTCTCATAGGCCAGCTTAAGGTGTGTAGATTATTCAAGCACAGTGGGCAAACATTAAAGGCTTTCAAGCAAAGGGATGAGACATTCAGATTTTGCCTTTCTGAGATGACTGTGCTGAAAAGTGTAGTAACCTAGGTAAGAGGTGATAGTGGCCAGAACTGGAGCATTAACAGTGTAGATGGAGAGAAGGGTGCCTTTCAGAGGGATTTAGGAGGTAGACATGGCATGAAGTCAGCATAGGTTGGGTATGGTAGAGAACAAGAGGGACATATCAGTGAGGAAGCATGCATTTCTAATTCGGATACCTGGACGGTGGGTGACAGTTCTTTCCATTGGGTTTGGAAACATGGGAGGAGGGCGAGGTAGAGAAGAATGATGTGTGGTGCTGTGGGGACATCTAAGTCAGCCAGCAATTAGACATTCAAGAGTATGGTACTTTGCAGTTCAGGAAAGAGATCTGGGGTGGGGATCTAGATTTGAGGGCATCAGTGTAAAGGGAGAAATTACAACTATGGGAATTAATGAGGTAGCTTGGGGAAAGCATATGCAGTGTGCATCTAGCATCAGATATTCAGCATCCTTTTGGGGCAGAAAAAGATGGGGGAGGGGGAGAGTGGCAGTGACTCTGCCCCAGAATGAGTGAGAGGTAAGGACAGGCAAAGGGATTGGTCAGACAAAAAAGGGATACTTTTTCCACTGTAACAGGGGGAAAGTGCAGGATGGTACACATGCAGTGAGTTACCAGTGGTGTGCAATGTATCAGGATATTTTTACTGCCAGTAAGGGAAACCTTATGTTGAGTCCGATGTTCACAGTACATGTAGTATACCTAAGAACCTATGGAGGAGGTGGGCAGTGGACACAGTATGATCAGCAGCTCAGTGATCAGGGACCCAGGGACTTCAGTTTTCTCCTATGGCCAGTTCTTAGTCATCAGGTCTCCTTGCACTGTACCCCAACTGCCCATCAGCCATTGGTAGGAGTACCCAAAAGAGCAAACTCTGCCCCAGCCTAGAATGGAAGTCCGTCCTTACCCTGAGTGAACCAGACTTGCCAGGCCCTGAGTGGAAGAGTGAGCATCGCCAGGGGGTACTGTGTGCTGACTGCTGTGCGTGAACCAGGGTTCCTGCTTTTCCCCTCTCGCCTCAGCCAGGCAGTCGTCAGTCCCATCAAGTACATGTGTGGGAAGGAAGAGAGGATACCTAACAAAATGGTAGTTCTGTTAGGAAGGAGAGAGGAGAGATGGATGTTGAGATAGTGGCCACCAGGACCAAGCTACCGGCTCTCCGTGTGTAAGTGAGATGGGATGATTCCATAATTTGGTTTTTTTAAAAGACTTCTTATGAGTATTATTCCAGGTTTTTAAATATTCTTCAAAAATGATTTTAATGGTTATATGATATTCAATCTTATTTAACAAGCTTGTAATATTTGCTATCTGGCCCTGTTGTGAGCATTTTACAGGTGTTAACTGATTTAATCTTTATGTAACCCTATATGATCGGTACTATTATTATTCCCATTTTAAGATGTGAAAGCTGAGGTTCAAAGAGGTTAAGTTGATGTGCCCAGGATCTTGCACTTTATGTGTGCAGAGCTGGAGTCCAGATCCACTGGCTTGTGCTGAATTAAAGAAATGGGATGGTTTGTTCAGTCGTTGTCTTTATGGACGTTTAGGTAGCACTCACTTTTTCCACAATGTAAATATGCTACGGTGCGTATCCTGGTACATAAATGTTTCTTTTTTTTTTTTTTTTCAACGTTTATTTATTTTTGGGACAGAGAGAGACAGAGCATGAACGGGGGAGGGGCAGAGAGAGAGGGAGACACAGAATCGGAAACAGGCTCCAGGCTCTGAGCCATCAGCCCAGAGCCTGACGCGGGGCTCGAACTCACGGACCGCGAGATCGTGACCTGGCTGAAGTCGGACGCTTAACCGACTGCACCACCCAGGCGCCCCCATAAATGTTTCTTCAGGATTGCTGGGTCAGTGGGGGACTGTCGTTAAGCCTCTTGCCACGTAGTGCTCTGTTGCTCTGTGAGAACAGCGCCGCTGTGCTCCTGGCATGGGCTTTCCAGTGGAAGCGGTCACTGTGGTGCCCTCCAGAGGAGCGAGTGGCACCACGCAGTGAAGGCAGGCTGTGGTGGGCAAAGACTGGCTCTAGGCCTTGCCGCGTCTGCTGGTAACCATGTTGCCTCAGGCGTGCCGGCCTCCAGAGCCCCGGAACACTGCAGCATTCCTGTCCTGCTTACTTTCTAGGGCTGTGCAGTTGATTGAAATTGTGTGAGTGAAAACTCTTCATAGGCTGTAAAGCTTCAAACAGAAGATTCTCTTTGGTTTGAAGAAACCTGTAATATTTTCCCTAATCTGGAGAAGAGGAAAGGAAAGTATTTTTGTTATGTAATTTTTGTTCAATTTCCATTTACTTTACTCTAGATTTCACTTACTGGGTTTTAACCTCAGTAGTTTTTCTTTAAAGAAAAAATAAATTTCCATAGCTAGGCTCTTCTTTTTTAAACTGTTAGCTTTCTATTTGTTTCCTTTTTTGTTTTTTAGTGCTTAATCACCCATATGCTGTCATTCATGGTTGTGTTTTCTTCTTGGATGTTTTGGGTGCAGGTTCAAGGGGTTGGGTCCGACTATAATTGTCTGTCCAACGACAGTGATGCATCAGTGGGTGAAGGAATTTCACACGTGGTGGCCTCCGTTCAGAGTGGCAATTCTGCATGAAACTGGCTCTTACACTCACAAAAAGGTAACACTATAATACTTCAGTACCTTATGGTTTGCTTGGTTTTAAAGTCTTCCATTTTACATATTTGTTTTCCCTCTGATGCCTATATTTCTCACATTTATGTTCCTATTTCTTTTCTGCATTAATGTTATTGTCACTGATTTAATTTAGATCTCTGTATTTTCAAAACAATTAGGAATGTAAGCTTTATCATTCTAACAGTTCATAGTGGCTTTGAGACATGTTTGTTGTCCAGCAAAATACAATGGTCACAGACAGGGCACCACAAGCCTACTAGCATGAGTGGGACCGTACATCGGGGCTTACATAACAGTCAGCCAGCTGGATTTGGGGCATTAGTGGCCTTACACAGTTTAAGGAAAGAGTAATAGAACACCTCATTGGTAAATGCATTTAACGTGCCTTTAAATATATTCTTAGTGATGAAAGAACAATCTTCCTTTTTGCGAATTTCCTAATTTGTTTTGTTGCTTTTTAGTTAAGTTGCTTTTTTGGTCTCTGAATTCTTGGTCATCATGTAAGCATAACCACTGGATTTTGAAAGTTGAATTTCTTCACTTATTTGTAGTTTTAGTCACATTAAAAAGGAAGTTTACCTGTGCTCCAATGGGTAGCATAGAGAGGTTGTATTATACTTTTAAATTCTCATCTCTGACCATCCAGACTCTGCCTAAATGAATAATTACCCTTCTTTGCTGTGGGTTTGCAGGTTACATTATTGACGGGAAGTGGCGGTTTGTTATGAGTTCTTTCTTTCCCAAGTCTTTGGGGCTCTTGAGTGAGCTCTTGTGTTCCCCCACAAGAGCAGCATACCTGAAAGAGCTGCTGAATGTTTGCTTCACTGAGGTGGCATGTGAGCCACTAAACTCCACTTTCCGCGGGTTCACCCAGTACCCCTTTCCTCCCAGAGTCCCATTTTGTTCATGATCGTGAGTAAGTGGAACTTTTGATAGAAGTGAATAAGGACTGTTTATAATTTGGTAGCTCAAGGTTGGTGAGATGGAACCTTGCTTATAGTAGCTGCTGTTAAAATCAGTCTACTTTGCCCTGAATTTTAAGTGATGGTAACAAACTGAATTAAAATAATGAAGTAGGGTTAATGCTGTGATCAAAACAAAACAAAACAAAAATCCAGTGATTTTTAACAGCATGAAAATAACAGTTTAGATTGTTTTTTCTAGTCAAACTAAATTGTAACTATCTTTTCGTCAACCCTGTAAAACATTTTTGATGCCTTTTTTCACTTGTTTGTCTATTGATGTTTCTTAATGTTTTATGTTGCAAACTCTTGCAGCAGGATTCATTAGTTGATGCTTGTCTTTAAGAGGTACACTTTTCATATGTTCCTCTTCAACCTTTTCTTTTCTTTTGGGATACTGAAGGGCATTTATTCACTTTCACCGTATATCGTGGCTTACCTGCATTTCCTATTTTAAACTGAAGAACTGTCTTCATGTAAGTGTAAGGTCTCTGTTGGTGCGACTTGCTTCCTTGTTTGGAGGGCAGAACTTTAAAGAATAGATATTTCACTTTTGTTTACAGTGGTTTCATCTTCTGAGGTCGTTTTGCACACACAGACACCTGCATACATATGAATGTTCATAATTTTTTCAGTGCTTTACCATTTACCAAGGACCTTAACCTGAAGTTTCTTATTTAACTTTTTTTTTTTTTTTTTAAATTTTTTTTTTCAACTTTTATTTATTTTTGGGACAGAGAGAGACAGAGCATGAACGGGGGAGGGGCAGAGAGAGAGGGAGACACAGAATCGGAAACAGGCTCCAGGCTCCGAGCCATCAGCCCAGAGCCTGACGCGGGGCTCGAACTCACGGACCGCGAGATCGTGACCTGGCTGAAGTCGGACGCTTAACCGACTGCGCCACCCAGGCGCCCCTCTTATTTAACTTTTGAGGAAAAGCTGTAGACTTGTGTTTTTCCTCTGACCCTTAATTAACTCTACCATTTCTTTTCCATTATGAAGTATTCCAGATCTCTAAAGATGTAAGTTGTTATGCAAAAGATAAAAAAGATGTTCATTTGCATCTTACAGACTAGTCTTGACTTAGAAACACAATCAGTTTATTACTCATTATTGTTAGTATCAGTTTGTTATTTGTGATGAGGACACATTGAAAATACTTTAAATCCTTTGCACAGACTTTGTTACTAACACTTCCTGAGATCAGAACTCCAGCTGTTGGATTCAAACACCAAAGTGACATTTGATACCTTTGCCCCTTCCTTTTATATATATGTGTGAAGATCTTTGTCACCACCCCACACATTCCTGTTGGCTTACAGATAATGTGTTACATTGCAGTACAGTTTATGTTTTTTAATCATATTTCAAATATTCTGTCATTGCTAGTCTGACGTCTAACCCAGCATGTAATGCCTAACTTACTTTCTGTCCTTATCAGCTGAGATTCTTTTTCTCCATGGTGGGGCTTTCTGTGTCCAGTAGCTGTCCTATCTAAATGTGATAATGGTGCTCTGGCATAGGGACATTCAGTGATAGAGAAAATACAGAAGAGAAATTCTCTTTAGAAAACTTAAAAGTAATAATTCAAGAATTGTTCTCCTTATTCAAGTAGATTGTCTTGATTTTCCTAATGATTTGTTGTAGCTGATATGGTGTAAAAATTTAAAAACTAGAAAAAAATTTCATTTAGAGAACAGACATCAAATGATCAAACCATTTCTGAATGGAATACATCTATCATTCTTCTTCCTTACATTGCCTTGTAGCTTCCCACCTCTCTCACCATGTGACCCTATATTATCTTTGTTACTATTGTATTTGATTGACAGTATAATTTAGAATTATCAAGTGCAAACCCAGGAGCCATGCAAAAATATATGTGGCTAATATTTCAGCCAAACAATCAAATCAGATAAAGACATTTTCAGTCTTCTGAATCATCTTTAATGGTCAATTGAAATCTCATCTAATAGGAATCTAAGATTTTCCATTTCTCATTATGTTTCATGATCCCTTTTTTCTAACATAGAGAAACTTGATATGAGTCAATTAGCATACATTTGTTGAATAACTATAAACATGATATTGTACGTATTTGATGCTGTTAGGGCTCCAAAAAATGGATGTGATGTTTTTAACTGACCTTGAAAAGCTAACCATTTTCTTGGGGAAAGAAAATATATGAAAAGATAATAAAAGAAGGCAGTTTTGTGATACTTCTCACATAATTCACAGTGGGTGGTGGCGTCTTTAGCACTGTTATGAAGTTTAATTATTAAGGACCCTTTTTTCAGTTTGTTGGAAGATACATAATGAGAAATTTCATGCTTAAATTCTGAAACAGTTGTCACTTTGTCTCTCCTACCTTTTCCTGCTATGTAGGATATAGTAATTATGTGGAATATTTTCGATAATTCAAAGAGTTTAATCTCACTTTGACAAATTTGTGGCACTTAGAGGCAGAAGAGTGGGAAATGCAACAATAGCTTAAAGGCTCCAAAGCATACATTTTGTCATTACCAGACTAGGGTTCCAATCTTGGATTTGCCGTTTGATAGCTTTGTGACCTTGGGCAAGTCATTTAGCTTCTCTGAGCCTAGTTTGATGTCCTGAAAAATGAGTATTTTTTGGTAATTTTGTGAAGAGTTATTGGGGTAATAGATGTACACAAAAGCTTAGTGTTGTCCTTGGCATGTAACTCAGTTAATTCTTACTGTTAGAAACAAAGAATGTTGTAGACTCCTTCTTCTCAGTAGTCAAGAAAAGATGCTCTGATGTTTCTGACTGATTGAGTATAAATACATTCTAGATAGAAGGTTCACACTTGCTTTATCAAACACGTTCATGGGCATTCACTTCTAGACCTTTTTTTCTCACATCCAGATATGTTTGGCCCCAAATGGAAACAACGAAATAGCATGTTGAAATTCTTTTTGCAAAATGCAAGGTACGATTAAAGAACAAACCACAGGAAAACGTGGCTGTTTGATGAAACTGCCATCACGTGTTCTTTAAAAAAGGCCTGTTTTCTGGAATGCTAGGAGTCAAAAGACTTGGCTTTTTAACGAGCTGGAAGGGAGTCAAGTAGAGACATAACAGATAAAAGTAGAACTAGGACCACATGGTCCCTCAAGCATCCTAAATATTTCAGACCCATTCCAAGTACACAAATTATAACACAAAGTGATGTAATTCCTATTAACTTTAGAGACAGTGTATACACCTGATACAAGAAATGATAGATGCTATGCTTGTTCTGTGAAGTATATTGTAAAATTATGTTGCTGGAGCCCTTTTTTCTTCATTGTCAGCACAAATCCTTGTTTATTAAAGATTTAGCTTGAAGGAAATTTTAATTAATTACAGGTGCAGTAAATCCTGCCCGGGAAGCTGCCGTGCTGTGTTTACCGTGAATAGCCTTCATGTGCCTGTGCTCCACTCCGCTCTCCCCGCTGCCTGACAGTGTGATTTATGGCTGTTGTTTTCTACCAGTCCACTGTTTGCCCTCTAGGAGGGATTGGTCTCCTGAGCCTCCATAATAACAGCAGCACTTCCACAGACATCTTTTAATGACAACAGCACTGCATTCAGTAAGTCAGGCTAATTGCAGATGTACCCTATTAATTGCAAAAACTAGGAGAGGTTACATATTTTACAAGCTTTTAATTTGAAACCGCCCGAGATGATTTGTCTTAAGTGTTTGGATAGAGACGTCCATAATATTCAACAATTCACCATTATTGAAACTCCAGTCTAGGCAGTTACAGAATTCTGAGATTGAATCAGGTGAAAACAAATAATCTTAGATGGTGTTTTTACCCAATGGCTGTTAAGTGGAGGTTATATTTTCAATAGGGATATTTTTTTAAAAAGATTCTTACTCTTTTTATAAAAGTGTCCTTTTGATTCTTAATCACTGTCATATATCTTCTGAATATGGTAGAAATTCTGTATTTCTATAGCTTAACATTACAGAATTTTCCAAATAAACTTTGATCCTTATACCTGCAAAAGAAGCTGAACATGGTTCCACTGGTGTGTATTTGAGGGGCTTGGCATCTCATTTGTTTAACTCTGTTGAAGTGATGTCCAGAATCCAGTTTGGAGCAGTATTCCTGGGGGGTTAATGGAATGACCATCCTGAATCTAACAGTTAGGAGTTTCAGGGTCATGAGCAAGTAGGCCTACATTTGCGGGGTTTGGCTACAATGCAGTGGATGTTTTATAAACGTGAGTGGTAATTTGACTTGTGCTGTTTTTGAAGCCCCAAACATTTGTACTTGTTTTCACCCGCCTCTTCTCTCTATGTATACACAGAGCTCCAGGTCTAGAGGAGAAATTAAGCACTCACGTTCTGTATTTCAGTTTGCTATCTTCTTGGGTCCTACCTGCTTCATGACTTTGAGCAGCCACTGCTCTCCTGGAGGGGAAAATGGGGGTAGAGTTGTGGTAGCTGCCTGTCCACAGTCTGAGGGGAAAATTTAGATGCAGAGGAATTATTAACATCTACTCTGGTTTCAGAAAATCTCAGGACTGACGGGATGAGGTGTTTGAGGTAGAGTAGTGCTTCTTTGGACAGCCTGCTTTTCTTCATGGGCGCTACTGGTAGCTGTGGTGGGGCCAGTGGCATTGGAATAGCAGTGTCGTAAGGGCAAAGTGGAGGGAGGTGAATCCCAGGAGAACCTATATGTGTGTTTGTAAAGCTGTGAGCCCTGAGGTTTTTACTGTACATTCATCATAAGGTACAAAGTTGGGAAATGGTTAATCAGGTGTGGTCTTCAGTGTAGTACTGTGCAGGCATTGAAAATTGGGAATAGGGGGATGGCAGAGTAGTAGTCATAATAATAATAATAATAATAATGATAATAATGATAATGATAATACAGATCTCCCCGTTGAACCTTAAACATACCAGATATCCTAATTATCTTCTAAGGCAGTTTTATTAACTTGGAAGTTTTGAGTGTGTTATGACATGAGAAGGTCATTTCTCCCACTTTATATTTCTCTTTCAAAATTCTTTGGCTCCTATTGTACCCTTTTATACTCTATTGAATTGAAAAATATTCCAATCCTAGTTTATTAACGTAATATTAAAGTCATTTTTGAAGATGTTGAGTTTTACAAAATTTGTATAATTGTGATTACATGAATTATTACATCAGGTTTCCTAATATTTCGCTCTTGTATTCCTGTGATGAGCCTTATTAGGTTAATATACTACTAGATTTTATTTATAAAGTAATGGATCTCTAGTAGGGAGTGCACACACATGTGTGTTGTGTCTATTAGTTTTGAAAACAAGGTTTTACTAGTCTTACAGTAATGAATTGAAATGCGTCCTGTCTTTTCCTGCTTTTTGGAACAGTTTAAACAACAGGATGGATTCTTACTTTACTCATGAAACCCTTTGGGTCTGGTTGACTTTTGGTGAGAAGAGCATACCATCTTTTTCAAGTTCTTCAGTAATTGGTCTGATCGGTTCGTCTCATTTTTCTTGGGTCCATTTTGGTACTTTATTTTTTTAATAGTCATCTTCTGTCAAAGTGTTCAGGGTTTTGGCATTAGCTCACCAGTGGTGTTGGTGAGAATACATATTTGTGTATTGTCTACATCTGGGTTGTGTTCCTTTGACTTTTCTCATGCTGTGCATCTGAGTCTGCTTTCTGGGCTGAGTTTATAGAGGTTTGTCTGGTCTTTTCAGTGAGCTGTTTCGATTTTTACTTTTTTAGTTCTACCAGGGTTTTGTTTTGTTTTTTTTTTAATGTCCACTAATTTTTGTTTTTATCGTGTTCTCTCATTTTCCTTTTTTAGCAGATTGCATTGACCGCTTAGTTTGATTTCTGCCTCAGTGGCCTGTAAAGAACGAGTATTCTCTGTGTGGTCAAAAGCTCTGCCGATAGCTATTACAAGTTGCTTATGGAGAGTGCACATCAGAACATTTGTATCTTAATTTTTGACCTTTTGTTTTCTTTAATCTTACCTTCTCTCTTCTGACCTGTCAAAAACTCTGGGAGGCTGTGGTCGGTTGCCCTGCAGGCTGTGGATGTACTGTTTTGTCAGTGCAGCTCTGAGTGCTTGTGCTCGTGGGTTGTTGTAGGGCTTTTTGGTAGACAGGTGCCTGGCCATGCCTGGCTCCTCTTCCTTGGTGTGTTGTCTCCTTTAAAATATCAAATGCCCCTCTTTTTTTCTGGTCAGTTCCTTTTGTCTGATATTTGTATTTCTAGATCTGCCCTGTTTCTGTTTGCATTTCTTGGGTAATTCCCATATTTCCAACTTTCAGTGCCAGTCTAGTTTGGGTCTAAGGGTTTGGCTGTGTGTACCCACCCATTGGAAAGTCTCGCTGCTAGTGACCTGCTATCGTTGTGGAGACCCCTGGTACATTTAGTCTGAAACCAGCTATTGTATTTTTTGTGTTCTATTGTCCTGACTTTTTTCCCCTATATTGTCTTACTTTTCCCCCTTGATAATTCTACAGTCTGTTTCTTTTCTTGTATTTGTGTTGAAGTAGTAACTGTGGATCAGTAGGTGGGTTTGTTTTTTACAAATGTAAATCCAACCTATTTTTCTTTCACAATTAAGAACCACACAGTGTGTGTCACCTGTGCCCCTTTCTGTCCTTAGACAGGGTGGCATTTTTAGTACACTTTTATTTTCTCCGGTACACACTCTAGGTTTTGTTAAACCAAACAGGAATTACAGTGACACTTAAAAATATATCCCTTTTTGTGTTTTAGATTTATTCTGAACAGTTTCATTAGCATTTAAAACAATGCTTTCATATTCACCTACTGTTTTAATATAGGTTTCCCCACTACCCAAAAGTAGAGCATTCCCATAAAACCTTTCATACACTGAAGTGGCATGAAGTGAAGAAGCCCTTGCCATTAAGTTATATGGAAAAACTCTTGAGCATCCCCAGACCGCAAAAATAACCTCTCTAAGGCTTTTCTGATACTTTACGACACATCTTGCTAACATGCACGAAGCAAGTCACCAAACGCATATGGACCCGCTTCCGAGCACGGCAGCTTACTGCCAAGATGCTGAGTGTAGTTCCTGGAGAAGGAGCCTGGTGGCGCCACTCTAGTTGCTGGGGTGCATAATGCTTCTAGAATGGCTCCCTGCTAAACAAACACTGAACACTAATTTTGCTTTTCACTTGTTTTCATAAAAGCGAAATCCTCTTTGGATTTCTTTTGGTTGGCAAAAACAGATACTAATATAGGTCTTTCCTCAAAGTGAAGTGGCTAGTTTGAAGCAGAGGATACCTGTTATTTATATTGAGAACTGGTATATATGTATTACGTGTAATTTTCCCTTAAATTTTTTTTTCTTTTACAGTTAAGTATGAGGCAGCATTGCCTAATATTTAGTTAATACTAGCTTTGGAGTTGGCTGCCTTTATACTTTCAAATCGTGACTCCTCCGCTTACCAGCTGTGTGACCTGGTCTGTTACTGGTTTCCTCATCTGTAAAACAGGGGTTAGTAATAGGACCTCTGTCCTTTTTCATAGAGTTGCTGCAAGTGCTCTGTGTGTGATGAGCATTTCGGTTCAGGGAGCTCTGCTGTCGCCGTTCTGCAGAGTGCTGTGTGTTCTAGACACACTTTCTTCTGCCCTTGGAAAGGTACCATGTTCTTTGGTGCAGTCACCTCTCACTGGCTGGATATATAACATACCCTACCTAATCTGTCTTTAGTTTGTTTTCTGTTTCTGCCTGTCTGAAGGTGAATTTATTGTTTCTCTCAGGTATGACTGCTAGTCTGGATCAATGCAGAATTCCAGGGTCAAAGCCTTCCCCCTACAATTATGGAGAGATTGTCCCTTTGCTACCTTAAAAAAAAAAAATCATTGCTTTTATGTCCTTTTCTACTCTCTTCTCTCGGATTTCACATTTTATACTGGTAGAGCTCCTGGATTTGTCTTGTCTCCTTGGTTTTTCTCTCATTTTTTTTTTTTTCTGGTTTTAAAATAATCACTTTCCATCTCCTTGTTGATTTAAATTTAACAAGGATTGACACGGAAGGATATTTTAGAAAAATAAAAATTGGGTAAGTGTTTATATATTATAACTTTTTCTAGTCTTCTTTTGAGGCTCCCCCGCTTAATAGTAGGTATGGTAGTCTGTGTTTACCACTTACAGATTAATGAAACATAAAGTAAACTTCCAGTGCTAATAATGTATAATTGTGTATATTATGTTTGTATACATATTTTAAAAGTGCATTAGATTATATCATGATTGAAAGGTTGCCACTTAAAGAGTAACACTCATTTAGCTTATTTAAATGAGCTTATTTAAAACTGGCTTTTCCATTTTATATTTTAGGAGAAACTAATTCGAGATATTGCTCATTGTCATGGCATTTTGATCACTTCTTACTCCTACATTCGGCTGATGCAAGATGACATTAGCAGGCATGACTGGCACTATGTGATATTGGATGAGGGGCACAAAATTCGAAATCCAAATGCTGCTGTCACCCTTGCTTGCAAACAGGTATGACCTTTTATAACTGGGGGATTTCCAGGTGAAAAATAGTGTTTAATTGAGAGTAACACACTTAGGGGCTTTGCATAAAGGATTTGAAATACACATTTTGCTTTAATGCAGAAAATTCTTTATTTTTGCCCATTATCATGTTTTTAAAAATTCTAATTGTTCACATTACTAAATGTCTCTTGTAGGGGTCATTTGTTAAGATGTAACCAAACCTGACTCTGATCTGTAGTATTCAGCTTGAACAATAAGAAAAATTCTTCCCTATTTATTTACATGTAATTGAAGAATTAAAATTGCATAAAGTGTCCATGTTTTGGAGATGACTAAAATGATATGTAAAAGTGTTAAAATTTAACAGGATTGCATGGGAGTATTTTGGGGTTGGGATGGTAGTCATCCCTTGGAAAGTGAATTTAATAAAAAAGTGTTTTCTTTCCCGAAATAGTTCCGCACCCCTCATCGCATCATCTTGTCCGGCTCACCAATGCAAAATAACCTCCGGGAGCTGTGGTCGCTCTTTGACTTCATCTTCCCAGGAAAGTTAGGCACGTTGCCTGTGTTCATGGAGCAGTTCTCAGTTCCTATCACCATGGGGGGATATTCAAATGCCTCCCCAGTACAGGTAATGTATTGGGCAGGTAATACTTCAGGCATTTTAATATTTAAATGTGCCTACTAAGTACTATACTTTGTAGCCAAGTCATTCATAATATAAGGGAAATGGCCAAGCTTATAAACCAGTATCTGCCAAAAATCACAAAATCATTTGTGCTTGATAGCATATATTTTTCCAGATGAGTTTTAAAAACTCATGTAAAGTATTCAGGAGCAGTCAGAATTATGAAACAAGGATGAATCAGTTCTGGACAGTATATAATTTAGTACATCTTACAAGGTAGTGTAAAAGCTTAGAAAAGGGGAAGCCAGGGAGGATTGAGTTGTTCAGAGAGGACTTAATGCAACACTCAAGTGACCCTTAACCTGATTCTGGGAAAACAGGCTAAGAAAAGTGAGGGCATTCTATTTATTTATTTATTTATTTATTTAATATAATTTATTGTCAAGTTGGCTAACATAGAGTGTATACAGTGTGCTCTTGGTTTTAGGGGTAGATTCCTGTGTTTATCACTTACATACAACAACCAGTGCTCATCCCAATAAGTGCCCTTGTCAGTGTCCATCACCCATTTTCCCCTCTCCCCTGCTCCCCCCCCCTGCCAGTCAACCCTCAGTTTGTTCTCTGTATTTAAGAGTTTCGTATGGTTTGCCTCCCTCTAAGAAGAGCGAGAGCATTCTAGATTAGGGCAGCAATATGAATGCAGCCATGTTATATGGCCACGGGCAGTGAAGAGACATGCCTGATTGCACTGGAGATGCTTGTGAGATATATCACAGGGAAGGTGCGGATGCCAGAAATGGGGGCCTTGAAAGGGATGCAGGCAGAGTTGCTCAGGCAGCAAAGAGCCACAGAAGGTATACAAGTAGGAGGCTGAAAGGAGGTTGCTCTCGGAGAGTCACCCAGGCTGCAGATGGTTGTGGGAGGGAGGCTGGCTTTGAGGGACCCTCAGGAATTGTTAGGAGTGAGGGTGATGAGGACCTGGGCCTGGACTTGGGCAGTGGTTCTTAGGAGGAAGGTGAAGAGCAAAAGCTCTAAGTGGCATCTTTGTAGGCAGAAGAAACAAGATGTGGGGGCCGACAAGATAAAGGAAATGGAGCGGACGTGGTGAGCTTGCTGCAGCAGACCCTGAGGTTTTAGGTCTGGGTGACTGGGAAAAGGGAGTTGCTCCGAGAGGAACATCAGGAGGCTGACCTGAGGGCAGTTTGTGGCACTTGGAGGCAGGCTTCGGCCTCGGTGAGGAGCAGGGTCTCTGCACAGACCTCCTGCGGGACTTGTACGTGCCAGGTCATGACTGACCCAGAAATAAAGCCATCCACCAAAAGAGACATTTACATGTTTTAAAATATTTAGAGAAAGAATTTTAGCCCTTTAAAATTAGAGGATTGTTAAAACCATTTTAATACCTTTTACATTTTGAGATGGAATGACTTATAACTAACTTTTATAAGAGCCTTCTTCCTCCACTGAGTTCTTGTTCTCCATCATTTATACCATTCTCTTAACAAATTTTTACTTTGAAATAATTTCAAACTTAACAGAAAGTTGCAAGAATTGTAAAAAGAACTGTTATACTCTTCACTAGATTCACCACTTGTTAGCATTTGCTGACATTTTGCCACCTTTGTTAGGTCTTTCCTTCTCTCTCTCTTCCCCATCTCTCTGTACATGTGCATGCAAATTTATACTGATTTGTGTGAATCATTTGAGAGCAAGTTGCAGACATTATGCCCTTTTCCTCCAGATCCTTCAGGGTGTATTTCCTAAGAACATAGCCACAGTAAAAACATCAAAATCAGAAGGAAATTCAACACTGGTATAATTCTAAGGTGTAGTCATTCACATGTTGCCAGTTGTTCCAGTACTTTCCCTGCTTAGTCCTCCTTTAATCTGCAACAGTTCCTCTGTTTTTGTTGTGCCTTTCATGACTTTGATAATTTTAAAGACTATAGGCCTGTTGTTTTGTAGAAAGTGCCTCACTTTGGGTTTGTCTCACATTCTCTGTGACTTGCGTTTCTCAGTTCTTCACATCTGGAGGCTCATGCTGTTGGCCTGTCCCTTCATTGGTGGTGGTTGTAGTTGGTGGTGGTGGTCTGATTACTTGGGTAAGGTGGTATTTACCAGATCTCTAAACTCTTTGAAGTTAACCACTTCCTTCGGAATTAATAAATCACTTATGGGGAGAGACTTTGAGACCTGTAAACATGGTCTTGTTTCTTCTTTGAAGGCCTTGTTTCAGAAGTTTGTGTACCTTTCTTTTTTTCTCTTTTTTGGTTATGAGGTCCTTGGGAGCAGAGGTGTTGTTTTTACATTTGCTTTTATACGTCCATGGTTGCCATCAATTACTGAATCCCAAGAAGATAGTCTGTCAGCAGATAATTTATTGTGTCAGGCTGGGGCTAAAATGATGAGAAGTGGCTGGCAACCAGAACCTTACCTTGAATAGTATCCACTCCAGTGGTGGGTGCACAGTGGGAACGTGATAAACAGATGATCGTAGTACAGGGTAATGAGGACTGTGATCAGGGGAGATAATGCAATGTCAGAGCTTGTGGGAGTCAAGAAAGGCTCCCTGGGAGAGAGAGGATTATGCTAGGCTGAGGAAGGTGAGGGAGAAGAACATTAACTGCCAAGAATATGGACTGCTTCTTGGATTTGCATGTTAATAAGCTTGTGTGGGGATTTTAGAACTGACAAGAACCTCCTCATTTCTTGCTCAAGGTTATTGAGACTCGGTGGTTTGGTGACTGGCCTAAGGTCACTCAGCTCTGGAACAGGCAGAACTGGGGAGTGATAATCACTCCACCTTGACAGGAGTAGGAAGGAAGAACGGGCGTGCTCAGCTAGGTCTCCCATTTTCCATGGTACTAGAGAGTTGGGAGGGATAGTTAAGAGAAATACAGTTGGATCCCCACCATGTATGTTTATTCACAGAGAGACAGAGAGGCAGATGGGGAGTAAATATAGAATCAGCTTTATTGCATGAAGCACAGGATAACCTAGGAAAGTTGCACTGAGAACATGGTTTGACATCCAGGCTAAAATTGGGTTTCTTGGTGTTCCTTGCTCTCCCATCTCCACCCCATTCCAGAGCTTTAGATCTTTCTTTGAAGAGAGTTGGGTATGAAAAACAGACCCATCCCCAGCCACTCTGAGGTCTGACCCCTGTGAGTTCACCATAGTAGGCCAGGAGCAGAGAGGGGTGGGGGAAGGAGAACTCTCCAGAGGGGTGGACAGACAGAAGAAAGAGTGGGAATGAGTAGCCAGGCGACCCACCAGCCCAGCCCTGCTTTTCCTGAATCATCATCCACTCACCCATGCTTCTGGAGATCAGAAATGTGGGTAGAGGTGGGGATGTGGGGACAGTTTCCTTAACATAATGTATATATTTTTAGGAAGAATTTAAACCGTGCACTTGCTTCCTTGGTGGGACTATAATGTCATGTTAAATTTTGAATTTATCATCTCTGTATTACAAACAATAATATGTTCCTGATCATTATCTTCAGGGTAATTTTTATCAGTGTCTGAATGATACATTTATGAGGTTACCTGTAATTAAAAGTTGTTTATTGAACTTGTTTGTTTATTGTCTACTATTCCAAGTAAATCCTGTTTTTATATTTATATATGCCCATACACACAAGATACACACACATACATGCACATAACATGTCTACAGACTTGAGTAAGGTGTTTTTAGGGTCTTTTAAAATGTTTTTTACATGTTACTTTTTCACATGAGTTTTTCTGTATATTACACAGTCATACTCTTTTTATTGCCCTTCATTTTGCAGCTAACTCTGTTAAATTTAAACTTTGTTTGGAATTTTTCTTGTTTCATTAAATAGTCCTCCTTACTAGGTTGTTAAGCCTATTTAGATTTTTCCAGGTATCAATAATTTATTGAATTCGTTGTTTGCCTTTAAGTGAATTGCAGAGGGAGTGTTTCCTGAGCTGTGGGTCTTTGTTTTTCTACATACAGTTAATACCCATCTCATGTGGCTATGCTCCATTACAGAACCATATGCTCTGTCTTAGGCTAGAGTGACCTTTTATTTCTGGGATCATAGGGCTTTTCTTGAACTTACTCTCCTAAGTCCCCAGTGGGCAGTAATCTCAGCTTATTATCTGGTTGCTCCCATTGCTGCAGCTTTCCCCCAGAGTTAGCTTTTGATCTTCAGTCTTGCAGGGCAGCAGTTTCTTTGTAGCTTTTGGAGAATGCAAGATTATAAACAGATTCATTTGAAAGCTGTTTTTTCCCTAGAGGGTAGTCGAGAACCAAACCAATCTCTACTTTAAAGTCTAACTATATAATAATTAAAGCAAAGTATGGAGGAGAAATAGGGCACAGAATTACCAGTTCTTTTTTGTAAATTTGATTAGTAAGTTTTTTTTTACTGATGAGATCTTATGAAATCTGCCACCTAATGGAATATATGGAGCTTATCCTAATTTTTCCAAACCATTTTCCAGCCATTTCCAGCCACTTTTGTACAACCAGAGGTCATTAAAAAATTTTGTTTTAAACATTGGAATCAGTTGAGAGGTAAGAACAAATGTATTTCTTAAACATAAGTAATTGTTTACCTTTTTCTCTTATTAAAGGTTAAAACTGCTTATAAATGTGCATGTGTCTTACGAGATACCATAAATCCATACCTACTGCGGAGAATGAAGTCAGATGTCAAAATGAGCCTTTCTTTGCCAGATAAAAATGAACAGGTCTGTAAATCCAGGAGTTACCAAAACATTTCTGAAGCGTGGGTGTACCTGTTTACTTTTCTTGCGCAAAGTTGGCGAGGCTAACAGGTGTGGTCGCTGGTGCTGCCGGGCTGCTGCTTTATGTTTGTATACATCTGTATATGACAGGTGAGCCTGCTGTGTCATCTGCCCTTGGCAGGACTCTTCCTCTGTCCACAGGCTTTGCTCTTTTGCTTATTAACACACATATTCCTGCAGCTGCACTTGTAAACTTCTCTATTTTCCTCAAGCCCCAACTCATTCTTGCCACAAATCATAGTAGGTGCCAGTCACATTCCTGGGAGATAGCAATGAACAGAGAAAACGCTCACTCTCATGGAACTCACATTCATTCTTGAGGAGGGGAGATAGTCATAGGTAAATATGTCATATGGCAGGCAGCAGTAGTGTGGAGGAAAAAATGAGCAGGGTAAGGGGGATGGGGTGAGTAAGGGCGAGGATTTGGGGAAGGGGGCTTCTTGTAAGGGATGGTTAGAGGTCTCCTCTCTGGTAAACAGACATTTAACAGAGGCCTAAAGAAGGTGAAGGAGTGAATCATGGACTTTTTGGAAGAAGAGCATTTTAGGTAGATGGAAGTGGAAGGGCGTTGGTACCTTCAAGGAAGGCATTGTGGCCTGAGGGCAGGAAGAAGGATGACAGTGGTCAGAGGGAGAAGTCAGATGGCTGGCCAGATCAACAGGGCCTGCTGGTCACGCTGAAGACTGGATTTTACTGTGAGGGAGGAGGTGGTTCACAGGGAGATACTGAGCCAAGGAATGATGTCATCTGACTTAGGTTGTAAAAGGGGCATCCTTTTAAAGGCCATCCTGGTGGTCTGTTATCTCCACCAATGACTATACCTTCTTTTGAAAGTAAGTACATTTGTAGATTCTCAGTGTTGAAAATATAAAAGATCTTGGAGATCTGTCACCAAGGCTTTTCTATCCCTGCCTCTTCCCTTCCCCCGGACTTATTTCCAAACTCAGCCCTTGATCTTAGCATTCCCCTTGCAGGTCTCTCTTTCCCACCAGTGTCTCAGGCCACAATGCTCTGTTCTTTGTCTAATTCCAAATCCACCAGTTGCTGTGCTGTTTTATTTGTTCTTTTTCATGCTTTCGCTTCTTTGCTCTACATCCTCCTAAATTAATGCAGCCAGTGTCTGTCTCGTTTCCCACCGTTGATTGGCACTCTCCTCGGTATTGCATAGTGTTGCTGGATTAGTTTTTCCAAGGCTCATCTTCCTGCCAGTTATCTTCAGTGTCCCTCTTCCCATCAAGAATACCTGATTTAGCTTATTTGCACCAATTTATTTTTGCTGTGGAGTCCCAGAATGTGTCTTTTTTATATTCCATGTAGTACCCAAGGCAAATCACTTCTTGTTTTCCAAACATGAGCCACTTGTCTTTCCATGTGCTTGGATGTTCCCTCTGCCTGGAGGTTTTCCACCCCACTGCATCCACCCATCCCACACTCCAGCAAACCTACACACAGGAGTTTTAAGATCCCACGAGGCTCTTGACTAGAATTCCTTGAGGTTGGGACTTTGTCTTACCCATCTTAAAATGCCATGTAACACCTAAAACAGTGATTTGCGTACATGAAGCATCTGGTGAATAATTTGTTCAGTTAACTTTGTAATTAACAGGAAATGCTTTTCCCTGTTGCCTTTGTATTCAAAGGACTGAAATATGAGTTTAAGAAATCAGGAATTACATATACTCAGGTTCATATTTTAGAAAGATTACTCAGGCAGCATATGAATGCATTGGACGAGAAGGAAAATGGAGGCACAGGGATGAGTTAGCCGGTCCTTATAGAGTCTGAGGGGAAAGATGAGTCTGAACCAAGGAGGGGTTTCCTGTGTAGTTGATGGGATGGATCTTCTGCCAGAGGCTTCAAAGGACAGAACATGGAGGAGACAGCTGACGAGTTTAATTCGGGTCGTTTGAAGCACCCACGAAATATCTGCCTGCTTAAAAGGCAATTATAAATGAGTCTTGGGTTCTGAGGAGAGTTCTAGGCTGGGATGTAGTTGTGACCTCTGAGCAGGGAAGGGGTGAAAGTTACAAGCAGGGATGAGTTTGCCTGAGGCCCATGCACAGAACGAGAAGAGAAAAGCTGCAGTGTTGTGGAGAGGGTATCAGGAGAGACTAGCCAGGAGGATAGGAGGCCTACGTAGAAAGGCAGGAGGTAGGTTAGGGGAAATGGATCATGAGGTCTAGGGTCCCTGTGTGGCCGGCTGCCAGGAAGTTATTAGTGACCTCATCCACGGCAGTTTCCTGGTGGATGTGCTCCAGGCTTGTGCTGGGTCCAGGAGAGGATGTGGGGATGGTGATTGTACATAATCCATTCAGGGAGTTTTCCCCCTCAGATTTTGGAAAGTGTCCTAAGGACACCTAAGTGTCCTTTTGGAAAGCACTGTCCTAAGGAAGAGGAGAGGGTTTTCAGATCCAGTGTGAAGGTCAAAGGGTTGCCCCAATCACAAATAGGAAGCTGTTCTGAGGATAAAGGAAAACCAGGTGAGGTGGATAAAGTAGATGAATTTTAGGAAGTGAAAGTCAGGGAATCATGACTGATAGCTTCAGTTTCTATTTTTGATGTTTTGTCCGTTTGATTGCTTTTAAGTAGAGGTTGAGACAAAGGTGAGTAACAAAGGTGGGTAGGTGGGAGGCTTGGGGAGAATGAGGAGTGTTGTCACAGTTGTTCTAGGTTTACAGAAGGTGCTGAGTGGGGAGTGCATAGAGACTTCCCCTGGAGACCAGGAGCAGGAGTGGCAGGACACTGCCCCGATGGGTAGTGTTCTTCAGCAGTGCTCAGTACTTTACCAGAAAGGATTAGAGAAGGCAGGTGGTTGAGTCCGTCTTCATTTGAAAGTTTACAAGGCAGACATAGTGGGTGGCAAAGGGGTAGCTGAAGTAGAATGTCTTGTTTTAATGACTAAGGAATAGTGTCAAGCCATGAGGTGGCGGCAGTGGACGTGGAGAAAGGAGGATTGAGAGGCAGAAAATCAAGGAATGTTCTGGCATGGAGTAACAGGCACAGTTAGGTTGGGAGGGTGGGCGAGTCTGGTAAACTTACAGACCTGTGCTTCCATCTCCAGGAAAGGGAACAAGTCAGGCGAGGGTAGGGTCCCTGGTCAGGTCTGCGGAAGTGAAGGTGGGAGCGGGGCACAGGTGGTGACATGGTCTGAACTCTTGGAGGCTAGGATGCAGGAGGCTCTGTGCACCTGTCCCTGAACTTTGTTGTGGAGAGGAAGCCAGTCTTCAGGGACTGTTGGGAGAGTGGGTAGGAATCTGGAGGTGGATGGATGACAGAAATGGAGGGGCTGATGTAAAGGGGTGACTGTGTTTTTGTTCAGCTTGAGATGTGGCACAATTTTGGCTTTTTAAAATAAGAGGTACATTGTTAAAATTGTAGTGTTGTGCTTTTTTAATTGGAAAATTTTGTTGATATTTTAATCATTTTCATAGTTTTAAAAAAAAAAAATCTCTTTTTTTTTCTCCCCTATAGGTCCTATTTTGCCGTCTTACAGAGGAGCAACTTAAAGTCTACCAAAATTTTATTGATTCCAAAGAAGTTTACAGAATTCTTAATGGAGATATGCAGGTCAGCTAAATAATGGAAAGTAGAGAAATGAATTGTGGAGCAGGGAAGCAGGGGAGGAAAGGAAACTAGGACTAGTCAAGGATTCATGGTTACCTCTTAGAAACATTCGGGTGTGCACCGTCACTTAATTCAAAGCCCTTCCAGAAGTAAGAGAACATACAGTTCCATTTGAGCATGCTTCCTTTTGCCTGTATTGCAGCACGGTTACACTTGAGCCCCACATCTCGTGGTCCAGAAGAGTAGTGCTAGACACAGGGTCTGTAGTGGTGAGTCCTGCAGGGATGTCTGGTCCTTTGCAGAAAGCAGGAAAGTGGCCCTGGACTGCTGGGGTTAGCAGGTGCATGAAGGAAGAATTAGGATTATAAATGTTTGTGTGAGTGATAACATTTTAGTTACTGGCAGTACTCAGCAGTAGATGGGGGTAAAGGTTTATTCAGTAAGCATAGTGGCTTTATAATCAGCATTTAGTTTGAAGCTCCATATAAACTGTTCAATTTCATTGTGCTTCAGTGTCCTAAAGTGTGAATTGTGTTTTGTTTATTTGACACATAAAACTTCCTTAGTCTTTGGTCTGTCCTCATGGGAGGTACAGCTGAGTGGCAAGCACCTTACTCTCCGAAACACACTTCCTGCTTATACACAGAGGTTGACAAAGAGATGAGAATGGGTGACGGGCTGCCCGTGTCCTGTACTGTCTGCGTGCTGTTTCTTCCAGATGAAGTCATTTCAGTTCTTTCAGCCATGGCACACAGTTTCTTACTTCATCTGTCTTTGGCATCTGTGGGAGGTTCTTCAATCATTCACATTTATTCATCTCTCCAAAATCGTCCCTTAACTTAGCTTCGTGTGCCTCTGAATTGGGAAGCCATAGGTGGTCTAGATTAGCACAACCCGTAGATACACAATGCCAGCTGCATATGGGATTTTAAATTGTCCTAGTCACATTAAAAAAGGTAAAAGGAAGTGAAATCAATTTTGATAATGAATTTTATTTAACCTGATGTATGTATCTAAAATGTCATTTTAATACATAATCAAACATTTTAAATTATTAATGAAATATTCTACCTTTTTTAAAACTACATCCTTAAAATTGAATATTTTACATTTGCAGCACATCTCAGTTTGGACTACCATGCTTTATTATTTTTTTAATTAATTTATTTTTGAGAGAGATAGTGCGAATCAGGAAGGGGCAGAAAGAGAGAGAGGATCCCAAGCAGGCTCTGCACTGCCAGCACAGAGCCCGATGTGGGACTTGAACCCATGAAACCGCAAGATCATGACCTGAGCTGAAACCAAGAGTTGAATGCTCAACCCACTGAGCCACCCAGGTGCCCCTGGACTAGCCACACTGTGTGTGCATAGTAGCCCTCTGTGGCTTGTGACCACTGTATTGGAAGCACAGATCTAGAGGCAGACGGGGAGTTACAGATGACTCTTTGGAGGAATTTTGACAATGTTCCTGATTTGTTCAGATTTTTTTATTGTTTATTTTGTTTAACTGTTGTTTGCTAGTTAAAACTACCATTGTTGACTTCACTTATGGTTCATCTTTTTCTACTTGAGCTTTTATACTCCTGAGCTTGATTTGAGTCATACTCAGAAAGCTGTGAAGGATGCCCTTCTGCTGGAAGCCTGGAGGGCAGGCACTCCTGGTCTCTTCTTACGCCCTTCTGCTGAATGAACCACCCTCATGTCTTTCCCATTTGCATATTTTCCAGGCAGACACGTTTTCTGATATTCTAATATAAAAGTAAATGGAACTTGGGGCGCCTGGGTGGCTCAGTCGGTTAAGCGTCTAAACTTTGGCTCAGGTCACAAGCTCATGGTTCATGGGTTTGAGCCCTGTGTCGGGCTCTGTGCTGACAGTTCAGAGCCTGGACCCCGCTTCAGATTCTGTGTTTCCTTCTCTCTCTGCCCTTCCCCTGTTCGTACTCTGTGTGTCTCTCTCTCAAAACTAAATAAACATTAAAAAAAAAAAAGTTAAAAGTAAATGGAACTTCAACCTGACTCATGTTCAACTGCAGAACTTTCAGTGAGGTGTACTTAGTAATATTTAAATGCATTTGTTCAGTCACCTGCCCGATTTCTCCAAATTTAGATGGGCATTTTTTTATTCACATAAAAGATGAGTCAGTTTTTATATGCTGTGAACTGCATACTTTTTTTTCTAGTGAGAGAAAATAAATCATCAGTAAATTAAATATGACCAGTAGATGTTCAGTCCAATAGGATGTTTTTGTTTCTAGAGAACTTACTTACCTTAGCAAGATAGAAGATGAATGAAGGTTGATTTCTTCCAGCTCCTAATATGCTGTGGATGTGGAGGAAGCTAAGAAACTGGTGAAGAATTCCTTTTTAATCTGTGTTACATACTGAATATCATCCTTCCCTCCCTTCCCAAGCGAATGTTATTTAAGTGGGATAATCCAAATGCACGTAATTCTTTTATACCATAGATTTTCTCTGGACTTGTAGCCCTAAGAAAAATCTGCAACCACCCTGATCTCTTTTCTGGAGGCCCCAAGAATCTCAGAGGTATTCCAGATGATGAACTAGAAGAAGATCAGTTTGGATACTGGAAACGTTCTGGGAAAATGATAGTAGTTGAGTCCTTGTTGAAAATATGGCACAAACAAGGTCAACGAGTATTGCTATTTTCGCAGTCAAGACAAGTGAGTATACAGACCTCATACAAGAAACAACAATTCTTTAAGACTTAACAACCAGTAATTTTAAAAATGAGATGTAATTTAAAATAATGATTTTAAAAGCAAATTCACCCCCTGATACTAAGGTGGAAAGCCTACAGATCTCTTTGGGAGCTTGGATCTTTCTCTAGAGTTGGTGCCTAGAAGTTAGCTTTTTAAAAAGGTTTACCAAAGGGGCGCCTGGGTGGCTCAGTCAATTGAGTGTCTGACTTCGGCTCAGGTCATGATCTCGTGATCTGTGAGTTCAAGCCCTGCGTTGGGCTCTGTGCTGACGGCTCGGAGCTTGGAGCCTGCTTCAGATTCTGTCTCCCCCTCTCTCTCTGCCCCTCCCCCACTCATGCTCTGTCTCTCTCTGTCGAAAATAAACATTAAAAAATTAAAAGAAAGAAAAGTTTACCATGTGATTCTAGGGTGTGGGTAGGTTTGGGTCTGAACTCAAATAGATGTCCTGCTCTTTACAAAACTGAGAAGAATTAATAGTAGAGAAATGCCAAAAATACTCTTGTAGTAAGTATTTATATTTATCTGCCTCAGAGCAAGAAGCCCCTTTTAATTTAAGCCTGTTGGGGAAGGTTTGACTGTTTAGAGAAATGTGAGAGTACTCACTGCAAGTGTATTTTTGATTTTTAAACTCTTTTCCCCTCCCCCCTCTCCCAAACAGATGTTGGACATACTTGAAGTATTCCTTAGAGCCCAAAAGTATTCTTACCTCAAGATGGATGGTACCACTGCAATAGCTTCAAGACAACCACTGATTACAAGATACAACGAGGTAACCAGTGTATATAACAGTAAAACCAAGTAGTGCTACTCCGTGCAGAGGAAGGAAGGAGAATAGCTTCACTCACCTGAGCCATGCGTACATGGGGAATAGGCAGTGGGTAGGGAGAGACTTACTGCTTTAAACTCTGTGCATTTCTGTATTTTGTGTATGTTTGTGTGTCTAAACAAAGAATGTGTATTCCTTCTTGAAAAGCCAACTCTGAGATAGTTCTAATATAATTGATACTAAAAGTAGGAGTTGTGGAATGAGATCTTGACTGACCCATGGTCTCCAGGACATAACCCATTTTTTGTATTGGGAAGAGGTTTCCATGTGTAGAGTATGTAAAGACAGAGGTGAAGAGCTGTAACTAGTCTTAAATGAGCATGCTAAATGTTGCACATCTTACCTCTAGGACACATCTATATTTGTGTTTCTTCTGACCACTCGGGTGGGTGGCATAGGAGTCAACCTGACGGGGGCAAACAGAGTCATCATCTATGATCCCGACTGGAACCCAAGTACAGACACACAGGTAAGGGAGTGTATTAGTGGCGCATACAGGTGAGTGGCCAGCGCCCCTGTCAGCTTCTGCATGGAGCTGACATCTTGGTTGTTGCCCAGTCTTCAGCGTGGAGGAGGATACCGTCTGGCCTCACAGACAGGAAGAGTCTCCAGCAGTTTATCTGTAACATTCATCGCTACACCTGGGGTACAGAGAGAGAGTGCAAAGTTACACACATTGTTTTTCAGGTGGAGATGGCTCCGTCTGCCTTTGTCACCTGCCTATTTATCTTCCTTAATAGGCCTTATATATATTTTAGCATCAGTAGCCAAAATTTTAGCTTTGGCAGGGGAAGGAAGCAACCGGCTGTCTCTCTCTTCTTTCGGTAAGTGCTTGTCATTGGGAAGGGTGCTTGTTACCATGCATCTCTCTGCCGCAGGCCCGGGAGCGAGCCTGGAGGATCGGCCAGAAGAAGCAAGTGACAGTGTATAGGCTGCTGACTGCAGGCACCATCGAAGAAAAGATTTACCACCGGTCAGTACAGATGGCTGCTCGCTCCTTGACTGGAGACTGCTCTCCCCGCTGCGGCGTGTGCAGGATGTAGATCTAGAAGTATGCCTCCAGGGCTTGGAGCTGGGAATTTTTTTCATGCATTGCTTTAAGAGTCTTTTCATCTTAGAGCACTAGTTGCTGTAACTTAAAGGATATGTGGGGGTTTTGGGGGTTTTTTTTGGTTGTTTTGGTTTTGTATTTTTTCTTATTAAAGTAAGCTCAGATGGCTTATTTTGAGTTTTTAGAAAATGTCTTTGGGGTGCCTGGCTGGCTGTCAGTAGAGCATGCGACTCTTGATCTTGGGTTCATGGGTTCAAGCCCCACATTGGGGATGGAGTTTACTTAATATTAAAAAAAAAAAAAGTAAAAGTCTTTGAACCTGAATGTCTTCGTACCTTATTAAACATCAAGGACTGCTTATGTGTAAACTTCATGTTAACTGTTATTTAAGAGAAACGTACCTATCTACTATAGTGTACCATCTTTTTTTCAAAAATTTTAAGAAGTGACAGAGTTGAAATACATACTGAAATTTTCACATAACATGCAGGTGTGATCAGCGTGGGGTAGCCTGGTTCAGATGCCCCTGAGAGACAGGTTGACCAGGATACCTGTTTCTTTTTCCATCTCTCTCTATAATGAGTAGGGGTTTGGACAAAGGTCGCTTTAACAGTGGGGTGGAGATACTGCCACCTTCTCCCCCCTCCTCTGCTGAAGACTTTATTCTCAAACTGCACCCTAGCTCTTAAAGCAAGGCTCCCTGCTTTCTACCCTGCACTGGGTTACTGCCAGATAGGTATGTGTTCTTCAAGTCCTTAATTCTTTTTTTTTTTTTTTTTTGTAATTTTTTTAATGTTTATTTTTGAGAGAGAGAGAGAGAGACAGAGTGTGACTGGGGGATAGGCAGAGAGAGAGGGAGACACAGAATCTGAAGCAGGCTCCAGGCTCCAGGCTCCGAGCTGTCAGCACAGAGCCCAACACGGGGCTCGAACTCATGAACCGTGAGATCATGACCTGAACTGAAGTTGGACACTTAACTGACTGAGCTACCCAGGCGCCCCCTCAAGTCCTTATTCTGAGAGGACTGGAGATGAGCTGAGTCCCGTGAGGGAGAGCTTCCTTTTAGAGAGACATGTTGTAGCCTGGGTGATAGGGGCAGGACTGCTTTGTGGGGACGTCTGGGCAGGGGTGATGATGGTGTGGAGCTTCAGCATAGAATGAATCAGCAGGCAGAAGTGGGTGAGACGGCTTCAAGTACAAAGCTCAGTTAAGAGAGTTTCCTGAATGCGATCATGGAAGGGTCCTGAAGAGGGCAGGGCAGGGGACCTGCCAGGAAGCTGACTCCTTCCAGCTCAGAGAGGCTGTGAATCACATGATTACATATAGAAAAGTGTTGTCTGACATGTGATGAATCTTGGAGGTTGAAAAAGCTCACTGGGTATAAATAATATGACATTCTTTGTATTTCAGATTCTATAAAACATGGGAAACCATCCAATGTTTTATGTACTTTCTGAATTGTAATTTTCCAAGGCAAGAAGTTTGGGTATTATTTAGACATTTGTTCAGCTGCAGTTATCATATCAGTCATAGTTTTATAATTAGGATTTTGAGGCACGGCTAAGCATTGTTTTATACGAGTTTAATTTTTATCTTTTTAGACAAATTTTCAAGCAGTTTTTGACAAATAGAGTGCTGAAAGATCCGAAGCAAAGGCGATTTTTCAAGTCCAATGATCTTTATGAGCTGTTCACTCTGACAAGCCCCGATGCATCCCAGAGCACTGAAACAAGTGCTATTTTTGCAGGTATTACATAAAATAACTTAACTTAGAGTAATAAATCGCGGCAGAATTATGTAGTGTAACTTGAGTGTGCTTTTCCCCTTTATAGGAACTGGTTCAGATGTTCAGACTCCCAAACGCCTTTTAAAAAGAAAACTTCTGCCAGCCTTTGGAACAGACCCTAATGTTTCAATATGCAAAAAGTGCCCTGATTCTAATGCATCTGCAAATGATGCCACATCATCTGAAGAGAAGTCTACAGCGACAGGAGCTGAAGTAAATGCAGTAACATCTGATCAAGTAACATCTGATCCTTTGAAAGATGCCCCTCGAACGCCTAGAGATCTGACTGGTGGTGATGGGCCTGGAGAAGAGGCGAGTGCAGTGTCTAGACCAGAGGAGTCATCAGTGATTAGTGGACATGGGGAATGTTCAGATTCTCCAGGAATCAGCAAAATGGATGGACTGTCTAGTGAAGAAAGCATCCATGAAAAACAAGGTCTTTCTGACAAAAGAGAAAGCTGCCAGGCTCCAACAGACCCTCTTCGGGAGAATAAGCAAACGGAAAATCATTTTTATAAGCACAAGTCTAAAACAAAACATAGTGCACCAGAAGAAGAGACCCTGGAGCACCATCGCAGGCTGAAGCAAAAGCCTAAGAACTCTAAGCATCGCAGAGATGCCAAGTTTGAAGGAACTCGAATTCCACACCTGGTGAAGAAAAGGCAGTACCAGAAGCAAGACAGTGAAAATGAGAATGAGACCAGCCAGCAGAGCAATGACGATTATGTCTTGGAAAAGCTTTTCAAAAAGTCAGGTAATCTTTTTGCTGAATGTGCCACAGGTGTGCTAGGAACAGAAGATGGGTAGGCTCTTTGTAGCAGTAGCAGCCTTTACTCACAGGGCCAAATGGGCTCTCAGCTGGAAGTAGTTTTTCTTCTAAAATTCAGATTTGGAATATAGTGACATTTTGAAAATCTTATTCACCTCTCTTTTCTGAAGACCTCAAAGAAATTGAACCTTTGGGGAACAACAGTACTTGACTTACAACCACATACAGGAGGGGTGCAGTGCTTTAAGTAGATTTGTGTGACCTGAACACTAATAGGAAGTTTCTGGACATGCTGTATTTATGTCATTTTCCAGCACAGGAGATTAAAGTAACCGTCATAGGGGAGAGGCAGGGACGTGGCCAGAGGCAGGCACTGTGGAAGTGGGAAAGCTGATCACTAATATCGAGGGAGAACAATCAGGAAAGCAGATTCCACAGTTGCTCAGGACCAGGGAGGACAGGCAGTCCTGCACAGCGTAGTCATCCCTGGGAATGTTGTCTTGTTCAGGCCTCTGCAGTCATCGCGTTCACAGTGTGATGGCCCGAGTGACCAGAGATCACCGTTTGTGGGTCTCAATTCGGGAGGGCAGGTTTCTGTATGGCATTTCAGAAGGAAACCCTCTGGGCCTCCTACCTTCTATTTCTTTTCCATTTACTGGTCTGTTTTCCTAGGAAATGATCTCTTTTGTTTAGTTTTCAAGTTTATTTGCATAGAGGCATTGAAAATGTTATTGTAATTTTTTAGAAACTTGCTTCTGTTTCAAGACAGTTGCTCCCTTGTCATTTCTAATTTTGTAGATTTCTGCCACACTTTTTTTTCGGTCAGGTTAAGCTAGTGGTTTGTTTGTGATTTTTTTTTTTTAAATCAGCATTTTGATTTATTAATTAGGTCTATCGTTCTCTACCTCATTAATTTTTGCTTTTATCTTTATTATTTTCTTCCCCGTGCTTCCTTTATTTATTTCTTTTCTTTTCTTTTCTTTTCTTTTCTTTTCTTTTCTTTTCTTTTCTTTTCTTTTCTTTTATTTTTTTGCGTTTTGGTGAGTTTTTTTGGCTTAATTTTTATAAGACTGACTTAGAAATTTGTTAATTCATTTGGGGCACCTGGGTGGCTCAGTCAGTTAAGTGCGTGACTCTTGATTTTGGCTCAGGTCATGATCTCACAATTGTGAGATCAAGCCCTGAGTCGGGCTCCGTGCTGGGTGTAGAGCCTGCTTAAGATTCTTTCTCTCCCTGTCCCTCTGCCCCTCCCCACCTCGTCTGTGCATGTAGGGGACAAGCCCAAGGGTACTCTCTCTCTAACTCAGAAAGAGAAAAATGCTTTTTTAAAATAAAAAAAGAAATTAATTCATTTTTATTCTTTCATTTTTATTGATACATAAATATTTAAGGCTATGAATTTACCACTGATAACTTCATTAAATTCTGCTGATAAGTGGCATTTTCATGATCATTAGTTTTTAGAAACTCTATAATTCTGGCTTATATTTTTACATTTTTTCCTTCAGTAAAGAATTAATAGATGGTTTTAAAAATTTCCAGGTAGCAGATATGTTGAGGGTCGTTAGTAATCCCCACATACCTTGTAGGGTGGTGATGAAGGTGACTAGCAACAGCATTTATAAAGTTCCTGGGTCGTGATAGTCAACTTGGCAAATGGCAGCTAAAAATGTTCATTGTTTTTCCTCCACCCACAACAAGACTAGCCAATATAGAAGAAAACATATTGTGTACAAACCGGAATAACACATTACTGTTTCCTTTGTTCTTGCTAGTTGGTGTGCACAGTGTCATGAAACACGATGCCATCATAGATGGTGCCAATCCAGATTATGTGCTGGTGGAGGCAGAGGCCAACCGAGTGGCCCAGGATGCCCTGAAAGCGCTGAGGCTCTCTCGTCAACGGTGTCTGGGAGCAGTGTCCGGTGTTCCCACCTGGACAGGCCATCGGGGGGTTTCTGGTGCACCAGCAGGAATAAAGTAAGAGATTGCTGCTCTCCCATGCATGTGAGGTGGCCAAACCGCCTAGGCCAGGAATAAAGCCAGGGCAGGCATGGTAGAAAGTCTTGCAGGGAGGGGTTGGGTCAACCGGATTTGCATGACTTGGGGAAAAACATTTTTAGTCTTACGTTCTTCCTCACACTGTCTCCTGCCTTCCAAAGCTGAGTTTTCAGGGAAGGCGGCATGATCTGTTTTGCTCAAGAGATGTTGTTAAAAATAAGAGATACAGAATAATAACTAAACTTAAGTAAGATGATTAGCCAGTGTTCAGCAATCAGTAACTACTATGCTATTCGGTTCATTTGTTCAGAATAATCTTTCTACCTGGAATTTGTGGGTAGTTGCCATCACTTGTTGAACAAGATACTGAGTGGTTCTTACTTGAGATGCAGCTGTGACTTCCCAGGAGAGCAACGTAGAAAGATTGAAGGGGATGAGCCTCATGGTTATGAAAGAGTAACCATGAAGAAGAAAATTTTCCAGCAAAAGATTAAGTTTTGAAAGGGCATTTTCATCTCTAAGTCCACAAGAGCAAACATTTCATCTACTGTGGCTCTTTTCCTTATTTAGGAGTAGATTTGGTCAGAAAAGGAATTCCAACTTCTCTCTGCAGCATCCTTCTTCAACATCTTCAAAGGAGAAATGCCAGGTAATATGATAGCCTGTCTGCTTTTCGTGTGTGAGTCTTAATTGACAGAACTGCTGTGAAAATTTAATCTGATTCAGATGTGAAGAAAATCGCTGGCATAATGGCCCCCGGTATCTGTGTTGTATGCTCTGATTAATGAAGCACCTTCATGTGAAACTGAAAGGACCAGCCAACTTTGTAAAAGACAGTCTTTAACCCAAATCTACAGCAGAATCTCTGTTTTGCCCTCAGAAAGTTAACACAGGGATAGAGGATGTGGGAGTTGATGCCCCTGCAGCCTGCTCCATTCAGTGGTGATGTACCAGTTCTGGAGAGCCCTACCCTCTAACGTGAAGGTTGAGAAAACCGCCTGGGATGTTGTTTGTAATTTACTAGCCACTAGGACCTTGTGTCCATCTCTCCCTGTCCTGTAACCCCCAGATGCCCTGAGTGCTTCACTGAGTAAAGACTGGACCAGACTCTATCATTCAGTGCTCTCTTTGGTCTTTGCTAGTTAAGGGTTATGTTACTGATAAAAGTTGAAAACTCCCCAAGTTCAGACTCCTGTTTCAAACTTAAAAAAAAAAAATTTTTTTAATGTTTATTTTTGAGAGAGAGGTACAGCATGAGTGGGGGAGGCACAGAGAGAGAGGGAGACACAGAATCCAAAGCAGGCTCAAGGCTCTGAGCTGTCACCACCAAGCCCGATGCGGGGCTCGAACTCACAAACTGTGAGATCATGACCTGAACTGAAGTTGGGTTGATGCTCAACCAACTGAGCCACCTAGGCACCCCTCAGACTCCCATTTTAGATTAATATGAACACATGTAGAACAGAGAACGTTTCTTTGACTTTCCATGTTCTGTTCTTTTAGCAATAGGGATGTGAAAAAGGTTAGATTTGTGTTGTTGCTCTAGGGAAACTCACATGAAGTGTAAAGTAGGAAAGAGTCAAAAGATTTAAAAGTGAAGAGAAGGAAGTGCAGCTCTACGATTGTTCTTAGCCCACGGTGCCTGGATCAGGGTGGGCTCGCGAGGAAGGGCAGGAAAAGTCTGCACAACCCGCACCTCCTAGAGCCGGCTTTCCCACCCAAGGGAGGCTGCAACCCCGCCCCCTGCCCATCCCCCTCCTCTCACCACACAGAAAGGGATGGAGTGAAGAGTGTAGTTTGTGGGAATTGGGTTTTTAAAAAAATGGTATATAATGGTGGGTGGGTTTCAGTGCTTGACATGCCCCCTGCCCCTTTTTGTTCGATGCCATCTCATTCTTTCCTGTCAGCCTCACTACCCTGGGCTCTAGTATTTGCTTATGGCTCCTCAGTGTTTTGGGGGAAGTAGTAGGAGCGTGAATTAGAAGCTGGCATATCACTGCAGTGGTCTTCTTTCTCCAGGACGGCGTCACGAGAAAGGATGGAAAGGATAATGCTTCTGAGCACTTCAGTGGAAAAGCGGAAGATGCAGAGTCTTCACCTGGGGCCCTCCCTTCGTCTTCACTGTTGGCTAAAATGAGAGCTAGGAACCACCTGATTCTGCCAGAGCGACTGGAAAGTGACAGTACGCACCAAGAGGCATCTGCTCCGCCATCTGCCACCACGGAACACGATGATCTGCTGGTGGAAATGAGAAACTTCATTGCTTTTCAGGCCCGTGTTGATGGCCAGGCCAGCACTCGGGAGATCCTGCAGGAGTTCGAGTGCAAGTTATCAGCCTCACAGTCTTGTGTCTTTCGAGAACTATTGAGAAATCTGTGCACTTTTCATAGGACTTCTAGTGGTGAAGGAATTTGGAAACTCAAGCCAGAATACTGCTGACATTACTTTCTAAACTTTCGATTGACTTTTCCTAATGGAAATTTCTAGTTATTAATCCTATAACTAATAATCATGTTTGTCAACAGAAGTTGGCTGCATTTGATGTTTACTTTGAATGATATCTACCTCATAATTTAAAATTTCAAGGAAGAAGACATTCATCTCCAAAACTTAAAAGTTTTAAAAATACTTGGGTTGATGTTTTCATTTTGGCACTATGAATTATGTTATAAAATCAGGGACCTGATAGTTAATCTTTGGATCGCATTTGTTCCTCTACCCAGAAGATGCTGTCGGGCAGCATATTACTGCTCGTTTAGATGTTTGTAGACCAGAAATCTCAAGAATTCTTTTATTGGTGCTAAAAACATGTCTTATATTCATTCAGACCTGTTCAATAAATTAGTTCATCAATATCTGGTAACAGATACTTATTTTGGAGGCATAGGTTTTAAACATTTAAACTTATTTGTTACCCATAAAAAATGAGATTTGGTGTCTTATGAATATATCTGTCTCATAGTCTTCCTTTTAAGGTACTGTCAAATCAGCAGGCATTTTCATTAGTAAAGCATGAAATAGCTTGGTAATAAATAAGACCTATACTTGCAAAAGGTTGTAGTGTTACTAAGCTTATGTTGGCTTTACTTTAAGCCAAGTGCACCTTCTTCCCCCCTACGGGGACTGTCTTTTAGGAATATAAAATGTGTTATCTTAAAAAAATACACAAAACTTTAAGCAGAACCAAAAGTAAGTACAAATGAAACCACCAACATACACGTGCACACAAATGTCACTCCAGACCACAGCCGATATACCATGATTACTGTGTAGTGACCACCCTGGCGGCCTGCTCCCTCTGTTCACATGCCGAGCGGTAACTTGGAGCATTTTTTATTTTATTTGTTGTTTGCTTTCTGAGGATGCTGATTACTTTGTGTTAGGCACCGTCGTTCCCCTTGTGTGTTATCTTCTGTCCAGCGGTTTTCATCTGTCTTTGTGCTTTGCATTTGCTGTGACTCTCCTGCTCCAGAGGTTTGCTTTGTAGCTGTTTCCTGGCTGTTGTGATGGTGTTGTTCTGATCCTCTGTTTTCTTAGCCTTGATTTTCTCGTTTCCTGCCCTTTGTTTTATCATCTCAGCTCTGAAATCTTGTTTTCTTAAGTTCGTTGTATTGCTTGCATTTCTTCTAGAGCGGTCACAGTGCAGTTTGTTTCTTGGATTTGTTTTCTCTGGCCTGCTATATTTCCTGTCTGCTTTTTCTGTATCATGCTTGCCTTCCTCCTATGCCATTTCTTTACATCTTGCTTCTGCTACAAGAGAGCCGCTCTGCCCATATCTGTATGTTCTTCCCTGTGACGCAGAGGGAAGGGAAAGGACTTGGGTTGGGGGTCCGGGAGAGCCTCTGCTGGGCACCACACAGCCCTGGTTGGAGGATTTGCATTTTACCTCTCTGGTCTGAGGTTCTGTTTGATAGCCTGGGCCCAGGCATCCCTACCCATAGACAGGAGATGGCAGAGAGTCATTCCCGCTAGGGTTTTCTGCTTTTTAAAAAAAAATTCTGTCTTATTCATCTTATTCTGTTTTTAGAGTGATTTATATGTTAGAGGAAGAAGATGCTATTATTTTCTTTAGTCTGCTGTCTTTATCCAGAAGTCATAGATGGGATTTTTAAACAGCTCAATAAATCCTGAACTTGAGAATTTGGCTCAGAAGGGAGTTAAAACTCCCTGGGAAGTTCTGGGAAGAACTGGGAAGTTCTTTTTTTTAATTTAATTTTGTAATAATCAACCTATAAGAAAACTACTTCCCCCTTGTTCTTTGATTGAATTTAGTTCATTCTATCTTGTCTGAGATCTGAACTCTGCTGAGCAAGAGAAGTTGCACCCTTCTTGTCAAGTAGAAAATGCTATCAAAAGGGATGATGCAGTCAAAGCAGGGTGGTCCTCACTCCAGTTCTTGTCTCAGCACTACCACTGGCATGCTGGGACCTCGGGCAGGTCGCTGCTCTGCCTGTGTCTCAGTGTGACATCTATGAACACTGTCACCATGCCTCCCAGGTGGACAGGCTTAGAGGATGATGCTCTAAGTGTCATGATTTTAATAATAGTAACTTATTCATTTAGATAAAATCTACTTTTTGCAACTTTAAAGGCTTTGTACAATGTAGATAGATTTAATGTATTTAACATGTTATATTGGTATCAAGCTATAAAATTTTCTGAAATTTTAAAACTTCCTTAATTTATACATGAATATACTATCACTGTGTAAAAAATTTCAGGCAATACTATGTCTCCTCACTGTTCTTGCTCCTGTCCCAGAGATAAGTACTGTATGTCGTGTGTATTCTTCCAGGCTGTGTCCCAGGCATTTATAAATACCCATGGCAGAGACTGCTGCTCTCATGTGCGTTTTCCCCTTTTCCTTTACTGACAAGATTTCCTGAGTTTTACCTGGGTACGTGACTACTCAGCTGCAGACTTGACTTCCCGGCCTCCCTTATAGTTAAGTGTGGCCCTGTGACTTGGCAATGGGATATGAGCAGAACTTCCAGATCGGGCCCTTAAATAAGGGACTGGTGTATACTCTTCTTGCCGAGACGTCCGGGGGACCTTAAGCAGTGACATGGGATCGACATAGGTTGTGTGTTGAGGCTGGAAAAGCTGGCCTGCCAGCCTTGAACTGCTTTCTTTTTACCTGTTCCTTAAGAATAAAATAAATTCCTGATTTAACCACTGCCTTTTATAGTCTGTTTATTACAGCCTCCAGTTTTGTTTTGGATATATGATCTATGTAGATTATGTCATCCTTTTTGCAGCTAGCTTTTCATTGGACATTATATGCAAGATATCTTTTCATCCCTACAATTATGGCTTTACCTTCATGGAACTGCTGGTTTAAAACTTAGATTTTTTTCAATGTGCCTGGGTGGCTCAGTCAGTCGGGTGATCCCAAGGTCGTGGGATTGAGTTCCGGATTGGGTTCTGCACTGAGCATGGAGCCTGCTTAAGATTCGGGGCGCCTGGGTGGCTCAGTCAGTTAGGCGTCCGACTTCGGCCTAGGTCATGATCTCGCAGTTCGTGAGTTCAAGCCCCGCATCGGGCTCTGTGCTGACAGCTCAGAGCCTGGAGCCTGCTTCAGATTCTGTGTCTTCCTCTCTCTCTGCCCCTCCCCTGCTTGTGCTCTATCTCCGAAAAATAAATAATTATTAAAAAAAAAAAGATTCTCACTCTCTACCTCTGCCCCTCTCCCTGACCTACACTCTCTCTCAAAATTTTTTTAAAAATTACATACATTTTAATTTCAATGGATATAGTGAAACTGCTTCCTTCCGTTTATACTCCATCCATGAAAGGACCCCATTCTCCACACCCTTGCCAACAGTAGGTAGCATCAATCTTGGGAGGTTTGTTTTGTTTTTAACAAGTCTTGTGTTTGAAAATACCTTGTTTGAGCTTGAGTTTCCCTGAAAAACAAAGATTTCCATGTTTTTTGGCCATTTGTAGATTCTCTTGAGTGTTGCTTGTTCATATCATGTTTGTCTAGTTTTACAATTGGTTATTAATCTTTCAGGGTCCCTCCCCCTCAAAGAAAAATGAAGAGGCAATTGCCCCAACTATTATTGAACTTTTTCATTCTTCGTTCTTTTCTCTGTTCATTCTTTTCTCCACCAATTTGAAATGCCAGGTTTATCATATGCTAAATTGTCTTTTCAAGGAGAATGGATCTAGATGTTTATTCTACCAACCACACTCTTCACTGTCATTTGATTTTGTACTATGTTTTGCTTTCTATAGGCAAGTTCCTAGTCCTCCCTGCCTCTGCCCCCATTGCCATCTTGTATATTTCCTGTTCCAGGTGAGTCTTAGAATCAGTTTATAATGTCACTAAGATTGTATTGTTCTTTTGATTGGGATTGCATTAGTTTATTGACTTGAGGATAATAGACTTCTTCAAATTAATACAAATTTTCCCATTAGGATCATGATAGGTCTCATTTTGTTTATTAAAGTTTTTTATATTCTTGGATAAATTTTTAATAACTTTCTTCATAAAGATCTTGCCACTTTTCATATTAGGCTTATTCCTAGGTATTATATAGATTTTTAGTTTTTGTTGGAGATCTTTCTTACATAAAAATTTGGAGAATCAGAACATTCATGTATCTATCTACTTTCCTTATGATACCATTTATCATACAGAAGTTTTAAATTTAAGTGTAGTCAAATTCAGTCTTTACATATTTTTCCTTATTTGAGGATCCCTTTCCTAACCTGATGTCATTATTACATTCACATAAATTGTCTTGTAAATTCCATATGGATAGTTATTTTTCTAGCACGTTTAAAAAAAATAGCTCATCCTTTCCTGATTTGTGAGGCTATCGCTATGATTATATCCAATTTTCATGTAACTATGGGAATATTTCTGGGCTTCTGTTAAATTGGTCCACCTATCTAACTTTGCCAATAACCCACTGTTTTAATCTTTGTAGCTTTATAATTGGTTATTGTATGTGATAGAATGATTTCCCTCATCTTCCAAAAATGCCTTAGTTCCTAGTTCCATATTTTAAATAGGGCATTTTTAATACATATTTATTATGAAGACATAATTCCACCAGGTCTTTCACTTACAATAAGATCATATACATCTTACATTTATTTATAATTATCCTATAGTTTTGGTTGCTACAGTAAATAACATTAGAAAGACATTTTCTAGTTGATAAGAATACTGTTGATTTTATATATTGGTGTGTATGTAGCAACCCTGCTAAACTGTTTTACTAATTAGTCTATAAATTGTCGTGTATGTAACAATTGTGTCAACTGCAAATAATGACAATTGCCTTTCTTTCATTCCAATTCTTACATACTTTAAATACTTCCAATATGATAACCTGATAATGTAGGTGACAACCATTGGCATCTTTGTCTTATTCCTGACATCAAAGACAAACTTCTAAAGTTTTACCATTAAATATGCAATTGCTGTTATTTTCTAGCACATGGTCTTTATCAGGTTAAGAAAATGCTCTTTCCAGTCCTAAATCCAGTGCTGAATTTTATTAAATGCTTTTTCTGCATCTACTGATCTGTTAGTTTTTCTCCTTTAAATATCTCTCTTAGTGTCATAAAGTACAGTCAAGTTTTCCAGCATTAAAATATCTTTTAGACTTCCAGATTGACAGTGTTAGGGAGTCCATGGACCTGCTATCCAGAAAGCAACTATAACTGGACAAAATATCAAGAGAGCCCCCCTCCCCTGCCAGATCAATTAATGTTTCTGGAAATAGTCCTAAGGACATACTGCAAATGAAGACACAGTCAAGAAAATCAACTAAATCTTGGTAAGAACAGCAAGAGTCTGTGACTCTTGAGCCACAACCCATTTCTTCCCTGCCTTTTCCCACCTCACTGTGATGACAGATGCTGTAATCCAGGTGGATTTAGCCACGAAGACAGGGCTCCCTTCGTCTGTTCCCAAAGGGTACAGTATCTCACTGGGAGGAGTATGTGACCAGCATTTCTCATTCCCTCCAGCTCCAAGTTGCAGGGATTAAGTTCATGGAGTTAAAAAGTACAATAACAGGAGTGCCTGGGTGGCTCAGTCAGTTAAGCATCCGACTTTGGCTCAGGTCATGATCTCACAGTTCGTGGGTTCAAGCCCTGCATTGGGCTCTGTGCTGACAGCTCAGAGCCAGGAGCCTGCTTCAGATTCTGTCTCTCCCTCTCTCTGCCCCTACCCGGCTGGTGCTCTGTCTCTCAAAAATAAATAAATGGTAAAAAAAGTTTAGAAAGTATAATAACATTTAAAAATTTAGATGGGCTCAGCAGATTTGAAAGGGAAGAAGGGTCAACCAACTTACAGATAGATTGATGGAGATGATGCTATCCAAAGAGCAGAGAAGAATAAGAATGATGAAAAATGTACAAAGCCTCAGAAAAATATAATATACTATTAGGTACACCAATGTGTACATAATGGTAGTACCAGAAGGAGAAGAGAAAAAGAAAAAATATTCAAAGAAATATGGCTGAAAACTTCCCAAGTTTATTGAAAAACATCCATGAAGCTCAAGGAACTCCAAGCAGGATAAGCACAAAGGGACCTACAGGCACATCATAGTAAACATGCTGAAATCAAAGACAGAACATCTTGGAAGTAGCAAGTGAAAGATGACGCATTATTTACACGGGAACTTCAGTAAGATGACCAATTTCTCAGAAGAAACAATAGAGGTCAAAAAGCAGGGACAACACTCAAAGTGCTCAAAGAAATAAAACTATCAATCAGGAATCCTAGATCTAGCAAGAATATTATTCAAAAATGAAATACATACTTTTCCAAATAAAAACAGGAAGTTTGTTGCTAGCAGTCCTGACTAGCAAGAAATACTAAAGGAAGTTCTTCCAACTGAAAGCAAGTGATTTCAGATAGAAATGCAAGTCCACATAAACAGCCCCAGTAAAAGTAATCATGTCATTATAAAAGACACTATAAATGCATATTTTTTCTCCTTTCCTAAACTGATTCAAAAAGCAATTGTATAAAATAGTATGTGTGTACTGTATTGTTGAGCCTATAACATGCAGAAATGTAATATAGGTGCAACCCTTTGCCAAAAACAACACAAAGGAGTTGGGTGGGAGCAGAGCTGTAATGGGCTGATGAAATGGCGACAGGTGACAAAATAATAATTATAACAGTGTACTGTTCGGTTTGTAACATTAATAAATCTGTATAACTGTAATGCAAAAAAGAAAAGGCAATAGAGCTATAGAGGAATAATGTTTCTATACATCATTGGAATTAAACTAGAAAAACAATCTTTAACAGATTCTGTTAACTGGTATATGGTAAACCCTAGAGCAACTACTAAGAAAATAACTAAAAAAAATAGTGAAAAATCATTAATGAAATTAAAATACTACATTACAAAAGAACTCAATGCAAAAGAAAAGAGTAAAGGAGGACAGATGAATGGATAAACAAAATATAGCATGTCCATGCCATGGAATATTACTGTGCCATGAAAAAGAATGAAGGCCCGAAACACATTATCACATGGGTGAACCTCAAATATATTACACTAAGTGACAGAAGCCAGACAGAAAAGACTATATATTGTATGATTCTGTTTGTATGAAATGTCCAGAATAGACAAATCCATAGAGCTAGATGTAGATTGGAAGTTACCAGAGGCTGGGAGTAAGGGAGTGGATGTTGAATGACTGCTTAATATGTACGCAGTACTCTTTGGGAGGTGAGTAGGATGTTTTGGAACTAAACAGAGTTGGTGCCTGCACAACATTGTGAATGTACTAAAGGCCACTGAATTTTAAGTGAAAGCACTTAAAATATTTCCAGGTGTTCAATATTGCTTTCAGTCAATATGGTAAGTTACATTTTTTTTCTGCAAAATCGTGCATTTTATCTAAGTTTTCAAAGCTGTTCCTTTGTGGGTATCATCTCTTTGTCATTGGTGTTCTGCATTTCATTCTAGTTTGTGTGGATTTATTTTGATCATATATGGATTTTGTGCTTCCTGAATTTGAAGATTTGTGTCTTTCAATAATTCTGGAAAACTGTAGGCATTATTTCTTTGAATATGCATCTCCCAGTTTTCTCTATTCCCATCCTTGTGGAACCCTTTCTTTCTAGTTTTCTATTTAAGCCATCCATTGCATTTTTAGTTTTTTAATTTGTAACTCCATTTTTAGTTTTAAAACTAAAATTTTTATTTCTAAAGCTGCTCCCCACTCCAAACCTTCCTGAGTTTGTTTCACACTATCTTTCTCTTTGAATTTTTCTTTTATGGTTATAATTTTAAGCAGTTGTTTTAAAGACTGCATCCAATTACCGCAAGGGCTGAAGTTTTTGGTATTTGTCCTGTTCTGTGTTGTGTCTGTTGGCTCTTCCCCACAGTGGATTGTTTTGTGTGGTTTCTAACGTTGGATGTGAATTCTCTTCAGAGGGATGGTTATCTGTGGGTGTAAACCATGCCTCTCCAATGTGGTTTTGCATTTGTTGATGTCCCATGATATTATCAGCCTGAGACCAATTTTTGTGTTAATTTCTTGACTTGAAGCTTCTTGGATCACATGGTAGTGTGTAAATTTGAACTCTAACCCATGTGAGCCTATAGTTATAAATTCTCAGAGAGTGGGTGTAGGGGTGAGGTATGAGGAGAGGAAAACACCCCCAGAAAGAATTCAGGCTCAAAGAGAAGCGCTTCTTTGTTCCAGGAGGAGCCCATTGTTTTTCTGAGGATTGTGGCTATAAGTGGGGGTCCTGCTCTGACTCCCTTGTCTCTTATCCATGTTTTGGTGATAAATCCAAATTTCTAGATTTCAGGAACAGCACTTTTTTTTTTTTTTTTTTTTATTCACTAAGAGTGCGCGAGTGAAGGAGAGACAGAGAAAGAGGGAATGAGAGAGAATCCTAAGCAGGCTCCACGCTGTCAGTGACACTGACAGTGTGGAGCCCAACACAGGGCTAAAACCATGAAATTGTGACCTGAGCCAAAACAAGAGGTGAACGCTCAACGGACTGGGCCCCCCAGGTGCCCCCAGAAATAGCACTTTACACTGTGCATGCACTACTCTATATTCTTCAGGTTCTTTTTCTTTTTCTTTTTCTTTTTTTCAACATTTATTTATTTTTGGGACAGAGAGAGACAGAGCATGAACGGGGGAGGGGCAGAGAGAGAGGGAGACACAGAATCGGAAACAGGCTCCAGGCTCTGAGCCATCAGCCCAGAGCCCGACGCGGGGCTCGAACTCACGGACTGCGAGATCGTGACCTGGCTGAAGTCGTACACTTAACCGACTGCGCCACCCAGGCGCCCCTCTTCAGGTTCTTTTTCATTTGTAGGCTCTGACATTTTACTTTGTGAAGAGCTCAGCTTTTACATTATAGAATGTTTCTTATTTACAAAGACCTTTAGATGATCCTATGTGTTATATTGCTGAAACTATGGTATTTTCTGATTAGTCATGTTGGTAAAAAGGGTTTACAATAGTGCTTGGCACAAAAAATAAGAGCTTAGCTGTTATTATTTTGTTGTTGTTGTTACTGTTGAATTGTCTTTATAGTTCTAAGATTTTGACAGCTGATTCTCTTATATATTCTAGGTCTTTCAAATATCTATAAATAATGACAGAATTTTCTCTTGCTTTTCAATACTATTACCTCTTATTTTTTTCTTACTTAGTTTCTCAAGCCCAGTGATAGCCAGGATTGGTGATAAGAGTGGCCACTTCCCATATTTTAAGAGTATTTGTACTGTTTCTGGTTGATACTTCTTTTTTTTTAATGTTTATTTTTATTTATTTTGAGAAAGAGAGAGCACGAGGGAGGGAGGGAGAGAGCAGGGAAGAGAGAATCCCAAGCAGGGTCTGTGCTACGTGGAACCCAACACAGGCCTTGATCCCATGAACCGTGAGATCATGACCTGAACCAAAATCAAGAATTGGATACTTAACTGACTGAGCCACCCAGGCGCCCCTCTGGTTGATACTTTTTAATGCGTTAAAAACTTTTATTCCTATTCCTAGCTTACAAATTATTTTTATTAAGAATGGATGTTTAATTTTTCATTTGCATTTTCTGCATTTACTGTGATGACAAGACTTTTCCTTAATTTGCTACAGAAATTAGTATAGTAGATCTAGTTTTTGTTGAATCAATTCATTCAATCAATCCTGGGATATTCTCAATACTGGGTTGGAGGTGGGGGTTCCCTATCGGGTCATGATAATAGTTTGCTTTTAAATATATTGCTGGTTTCATTTGGCTAATATTTTATTTGATTTTTAACCCTTTAGTTCATAAGGGAATTTGCTCTACAGGTTTTTTTCTCATTTTTTGATGTGTTCTCTGTGTGTGTACGTGTGTGTACATGTGTGTGTGTGCGCACATGTGTGTGTATGAAGGTTATATTACTCTTGGAAAATGAATCGGGACACTTCTCACCTTGTTCTAAGAAGATTTCATACAACATGGGAATTTATGTGAACATTTGATGGAATGCTTGTAAAACTCTTTGGGTTTGGTCCTTTTGGGTGAATGTTTCTGCTTGATCCCTTCCATTCATTAAATTGATCTTTAGCAATGTTAATTCTGTTAGTCTGTCTATGCCCTGCTGTGTGTCTTCTAATTTCACAAAATACCGCTCATTCCTGAGATTTGTCATTGGTCCTTCTTTCCTAATATCCTATTCCTTTGTCATGGATGCATTAGGCTCTTTTATCCCTCCAGTGTGTTAATTATCTTTAATATCTCCTTTCATTGCCTCTAGTCAGTTCCTTTCCTTGAACTCCAGTGCTGCAGTTCATTGTTTTGGTACTAATTTTTATGGTGCTGGTTTTCCTCTTTGATGATTGATTCTTAGTTAATGTTTGCATCGATATCTCTGAGCTCCTCTGTCGGTCTGTCTACAGATGCTCATGTTTATCCTGACCTGTCTTGAGCACTGTGGAGGGAACCGGGCTCTGCTGCTAGGGAGGGAGTTCCAAAGCAAGTCTCAGGTGCGTGCGGGCCCCCTTTCTCCTGACTGCTTCCAGCAGAGGGCATGGCAAAGCCCCTCTGTTCAAGTACCTGCCTGCAAGGCCACAGTAGGGGTGGGCGAAGGTCGGGAAGAGAGGGCCCAACCTCTGCCTCATCCTAACAAAATGACCTGCTGCTGCCTGCAGAACCGCTGACTGTGGGCTCAGCACCCAGCCACTCCCACACTGGCAGCCACCACCTGCTCTCATCCCATTGTGTCTGCCCTTCAGGGATGCTTCATAATTTCTGATTCACAGTGGGCCCTCCTTTATTCATCTTCCAACACTTATTGATATATCTATATATCTCATACAACTATATATAACTATTTTTATATGTGTATATATATTTTGTCTGGAAGGGGTGTCAAATATTTATGCTCAGTCTACCATTTCATTCAGTCTCCATGTAATGACTCCGATTTAACTTCTTTAACCTAAATGTATTAACATTTAATTCATGGGAGTAATTTTAGAACATATTTTTTATCTGAATCTTAATTTACTGCCCAAGTGGGAATGGTTCTTTCAGAAGTTGAATTTCACTTTCCCATTCAGTGTCCTCTGTTGTTAAATCTCTGGGAGCTTCATTTATGCAGTGAGGGAAGGGAAGGTAACCTCCTGATGATCCAGTCACACCAAGGGGACATTTTATACCTCCATTGGCACAAGTGTCTGAAGTGAATGCAAACTAAGTAACTATCTACAGGAGAAGAATGTCAACTAACATTTTTAGTCTGTTGGACATGTTTTAATCCTCAAATTAATGCCTGGAATATAATTTTGAAATTGTTTTCCCTGGAATATAAAAATTTCATTTTGCTAAGCAAGTAACCTGAGAGTAAATGGAAAATACTTTTCACTAACTATAGGAATGAAATTTGGGAGGTGAAGAATCTAACAGGACCATAATCAGTTCATCCCCACAGAAGAGGCTCTTTGCAGTTCTACGACCACCTGCCCCCTGGTAAGACCAACCCAGCAAGAGTGTGGGAGACCTGTGCCCCCAAACCTATGTATTGCATCTGTGTATTGTAGATTTCAGATCTAAAAACCTTTGTTCTGCCTATTTCCTTTACCTGTTTTGTGGATTTCAGATTTGAAAAAAGTCGAAAACCAGCTTCAGTTTAGATTATGGCTTTGGATAGAGTCTGAATTTAAATTTTTTTTTCTTTTTTTTTTTTTTTTTCTTTTTTTTAAATTTTTTTTTTTTCAACGTTTATTTATTTTTGGGACAGAGAGAGACAGAGCATGAATGGGAGAGGGGCAGAGAGAGAGGGAGACACAGAATCGGAAACAGGCTCCAGGCTCTGAGCCATCAGCCCAGAGCCCGACGCGGGGCTCGAACTCACGGACCGCGAGATCGTGACCTGGCTGAAGTCGGACGCTTAACCGACTGCGCCACCCAGGCGCCCCTTAAATTTTTTTTTTTTCAACGTTTATTTATTTTTGGGACAGAGAGAGACAGAGGGGGAGGGGCAGAGAGAGAGGGAGACACAGAATCGGAAACAGGCTCCAGGCTCTGAGCCATCAGCCCAGAGCCTGACGTGGGGCTCGAACTCACGGACCGCGAGATCGTGACCTGGCTGAAGTCGGACGCTTAACCGACTGCGCCACCCAGGCGCCCCTGGATAGAGTCTGAATTTAAGACAAACACATTTTTACATCTGACTGATGTTTCTCATTAGTATTGTCACTGTCAACAACTTCTTCTAAGCTGCTTGTTAGAACACGCTGCTTCTTTGGAGGAGAAGAAAGGACAGCACCCTAGCTTGAATCTTGGTTTGAGAAACTGTGTATCTGAATATTGGCCACCTCCATTTATCATTTTCTTTTCCGCAATGAATTTGGTGCTTTCAAGCTTGTAGGCACTGTACAAAGAAATCTACAAACATTTTTTGTTTTTCACGACAGGGTAGACCAGACCACTCCCACTCAACATGGGGACCCTCAGGGAGGAGGCCCAGAGAGGAGGGTGGTTCACATTCTCTGGTAACCTTGACCTTAGGGCTCTAACTGTAATTTGGAAAACAGTGATACGGCTTCTGAAAACTAGGCGTTTAACTCTCCAGCCTTGGCGGGGGGTTGGGGCGGTGGCGGAGGTGGTGGGCGGTGTGAGGTGGGGAGGTGGGGGGGTGGGAGTTAGACCTTTGCAACTGTGGCTGTCCGCTTTAGTTTTTGGGAGAGGCCGACACCTCCAGGGCAGGGGTCTTGTTTGTATACAAACACCAGGGGTGGAAGAAGATGGTCAGCAAGGGACAGAGGTGCCTCAGGTTTCCCTTGCTCCCAGGAGACCGTCCTGGCTTATCTCACAAGGTAAAGTTTTACTTTAAATTTGAAACACCATCTCTCCCCGCTTTCATTTGTTTCTTCCTCGTTCTTTCACATTTCTGCCTCCTCTCCGTTTGGTTTTTAGTGGGTCATAACCAGTAATCGCAATAACCAAAGCTCCATTTTTAAACCCATGATATCAGGAAAATGGCTTTGTAAAGCTGTGCTGTAGTCGGTACAGGCTGCTGGTGCTGTGGATGGAACTCAGCCCCGAGGGCGCTCAGGGTTGGAAAATCTGTGCCCTGGGTGACACCTGGGGTGCACAGAATGTCCCCCTGGGAGAGTGGCTGCAGAGACCCTGGGAACTGTGGGACCACACATTTCACTGTTAAGAAATCAGGATGCAGAATTGTGCTCCATATAAGATGAGTTTGTATCTGGGTAAAAGGCAGAGGAACAGGGAAAGATGTAAACAGCTGTTCTGCCTTTAAGAGGACAAAGTGGGTTTCAAGTTCTTTTTCATTTGTCGAACTATTATAATAGGTCACATTTTAGAATAATTTTAATTTGCATTAAAAAGGAGTCTCCCTCCATTTAATAACTACACTTTGGAACCTCAAACATTCTGAGATATCAAGGCAAGAATGTGATATATATAATTTTAATATTTATTATTTTAAGAGAGAGAAACAGAGCGTGAGTGGAGGAGGAGCAGAGAGAAGGGGAGACACAGAATCCAAAGCAGTCTCCCAAGCTGTCAGCATAGAGCCCAGTATGGAGTTCGAACCTATGGACGATGGACCATAAGATCATGACCTGAGCCGAAGTTGGAGGCTTAATTGACCGAGCCACCCAGGTGCCCAGGAAGGTGGTATCTTAATAGTGTTTCCAGCTGCTTCTCTCTGCCTCCACCCAGGTAACTCTCTGCCTTACTGCTCACCTGTTTTTCAGAGATTTCAGCCCCCAACTCTCAAGCTTCTCACTCCTGGGGATAAATCTTCATTTGTATGGTACTTTCCCTACCCCCTGCATTTCCCCTTTTTCTAAGTAGATTCTTACTAGTTTTCAATGAAGTACCTTTTAAGTTATGTTCTTTCATGAAGGCAGAATATTTTGCCGAGCTTTTGCAAATGTGAAGATTATGCAAAATTTGTTTCAGATCTGTTTCTTAGAGAACTAAATGTGACAAAGGAATCCACCATCTCAATTCCTTTTCACTTCCTCTCTCCGAGGTAACTAGATTCCTAATGTTGGCATATGTTAACCCTCTAAAATTGACCTGTGTTCTTCCAGGCATATTTTTATTTATTGACTATATGCCTAGCCATACACTAAATGGAATTTTTTTGTTCATTTTTGTTGTTGTTGTTATTTCTCTTAAGAAGGAGGGAGAACGTGAGGAAGAGAGGGGCAGAGAGAGAGGGAGAAAGAATCCCAAGCAGGCCCTGGTGCTGTCAGCACAGAGCCCAACGCGGGGCTCTAACCCACGAAACAGAGATCATGACTTGAGCCGAAGTCAGATGCTTGACCCACCGAGCCACCCAGGCACCCTCTGAGTGATTTTTAAAATTTTTTTACTTATTTTGCAAGAGAGCGAGAGAGAGCACATGAGCCAGGGAAGGGCAGAGAGAGAGGGAGAGAGAATCCTAAACAGGCTCTGTGCTGTAAGCACGGAGCCTAATGTGGGGTTCGACCCCACAAACCATGAGATCATGACCTGAGGCAAAAACAAGAGTCTGATGCTTAACTGACTGAGCCACCCAGGAGCCCCTAAAATATATTTTAAATGGATAGATAGTGAAATTGTATCTCATTGTTTTATTTTCATTTCTCTGATTACTAGGAATGTTGAGCATCTTTTTATTTGCTCAAGAGACTGTTCATGTTCCTTTTCTGTGAATTGGCTGTTTATATCATTTGCTTATTTATATTACTCTTTTCTTACGGATTTTAGGACTGACTTATATACTCTAGACACCAGTCTTTCTATCTGTATGTTGCAAAAGCTGCTTCTGAGTAGATTGTGTTTTTACTTTGTACAAGGTATCTCTTATCAGAGAAGTTTTCAGCTGTTAGTCTTTTTATTTAGGGTTTGAGCCTATGTTTATTAAATCATTCCCTCTCCCCAATGTCATAAAGATCATCTGTATTTTCTTTTTTTTTTTTTTACATTTTTTTAATGTTTACTTATTTTTGAGAGAGAGAGAGAGAGAGAGAGAGAGAGAAAGCACGAGTGGGGGAGGAGCAGAGAGAGAGGGAGACACAGAATCTGAAGCAAGCTCCAGGCTCTGAGCTGTCAGCACAGAGCCAGACATGGGGCTCAAACTCACCAGGTGTGAGATGATGACCTAAGCCAAAGTTGGACACTTAACTGACTGAGCCACCTAGGTGCCCCCCCTGTATTTTCTTTTTTTTAATTTTTTAAAGTTTATTCACTTATTTTGAGAGAGAGAGAGAGAGAGAGAGAGAGAGCAAGTGGAGAAGGGGCAGAGACAGAGAGAGGGAGAGAGAAAGAGAATCCCAAGCAGGCTCCACACCACAGGTGCAGAGCCTAACGTGGGGCTCAAACTCGCGAGCTGTGAGATCATGACCTGAGCCAAAAAAGTTGGATGCTTAACTGACTGAGCAACTCAGATGCCCCAGATCATCTGTATTTTCATTTAAAGTTTTAAAGTTTTTTTATATTTAGGTATTCAGTCTGTGTGGAATTTGTTTTTGTGGATGATGTGAGATAGGAACCTGATTCTTTTTCCATATGGATAGCTGATTGACCCAGCATAATTTATTTATTTCTTCTCCTCTGATAATTTTACCTCTGTCAGATAACAGGTTTTACATACACACACATACAATATATGTGTACATGATTTTATATATATTTATACATATATATAAAATATATAAAAAATATATAATATATATAAACATATATAAAAAAAAATATATATATATATATAAAATCTCATGGTTTCAATTTCTGTAGCATTGTGGTAAGACTTGATATGTGAAGTAAAAAGTCTATCATCTCTATCCTTAGAACAGACTTGGCTTTTCATGTTGGTTTTTTTCCTCCCATTGGAATTTTAAGATCAGCTCTTTGGGTTCTATGAAAAATCCTGTTTGGATTTAAGTTAGAATTGCATGGAATTTATAGATTATTTTACTGAGAATTGCTGTATTTATGATTTGAATAGTCCATTAATCATGGTATGCTCTCCATTTATGTAGGTCTTTTATAGCCTACTGTAAAGTTTTATACTTTTAACAATAAGTTCATACACATATTTTGTTAGATTTAGTCAAACGTATCTATAGATTTTATTGCTTATTGGGATTAATACCTTTTAGAAATGTACATTTTCTCATTATTTGTTGATGTATTTATCAGCTGGTGATTGAATCCTCTGATTAGGTCTATTAGTTTTATCTGTAGGGTCTCTTGCTTTTTCCTCTGCAGAAAATTCTTATTCCTTGTTTTAAAGGTAATGATTTCAAGGTTTCACTATTATGTATGATATTTGCTTTAGGTTCTGGTAGCTGGCCTTTGTCAGACTAAGGAAATTTCCTTCTCTGATTTTACTAAGAATGGTAATCACAAAAGGGTTTTTGAATATTATCAAATCCTCTTTCTACATCTGTTGAGGTGATTGTGGTTTTATTTCTTGCTTTGATCTTTTTATGTGATGAAGCACACTGCTCTGATGTCTAAGGTGAAACCATCACTGTATTCCTGTGATAAATCCCGCTTTGCTACTATGTTTGAATATACTGTTAGGTACCATTTGCCACTATTTTATGTAGGGTAGTTGCATGTGTGTTCATAAACGAATCCAGAGTATGACTCTCCTTTTGTGTACTATTCTTGTTTAGAATACATGTTGGTTAGGATAGTTTTCTTGCTTTTTCAACTGTTTGGAGTAATATGTGTAAGATTATCTGTTCCTAGAAATTTTGAAAGAACCCACCTGCTTTACTGTATATGTCTGTATTTGTGTGAAGAGTTTCAACTATTGATTCTACTTAAATAGGTGCGAATCTATTCTGCATTTTCATTGCTTTTGTGTAACTTTATTGTTATAGTTCTGTAGAAAATATATCATTTTATCCAGGTTTTCAAATTTATTGGCATAAACTTAACTCATCTGATTTTCAAATGGTTATTTCAATTTTGACTGTACCTGTAATTATGGTCCTTTGTGTTTCTGAGATTGTTTTTGTGTTTCTCCTTCCTTAATCTCACGATTGTGCTAGAGGTTTGTCTCTTTTATTAGTCTCTTCAAAGAACCAGCTTTTAGGTTTTGTCATTCTCTCTATTATTTCTTCGATTACTATGTTATTAACTTTCTAATGGACCTCAGGTGCTCAGAATTGGATAAGCGAGAATTCTTGGCTCAGGATGCTCATCATTATCCTGCCATGGCCTGTTTTATTGTGTTTATGTATGTAATAATAATCAGGCTGGAGCCCACTGCTCAACATTAGAGAGAGGATAACCCCAGTAGTTCACATCTACCCATTTATTCCTCCTGCCTTCCCTCAGCTTTCTCCTCCAATTGAGTACTACTATTCCGGACCATGTGCTTTTCATTTTCTTGCTTCCGTATTTGTGTATATTTCTAAAAGAACATTGTTTATTTTGGGGTGCTCTTAATGTAATAAAAAGGGAATATTGCAGTACGTGATATTCTGGGATTTATTTTTTATGTTTATTTATTTATTTTGAGAGAGAGAGAGAGAGAGAGAGAACGTGGGGAAGGGCAGAGAGAGAGAGAGAGAGAGAGAAAGAGAGAGAGAATCCCAAGCAGGCTGCACGCTCAGTGGGGAGCCTGATGTGGGACTTGATCCTACCACCGCAAGACCATGACATGAGCCAATATCAAGAGTTGGACGCTCAACTGACTGAGCCACCCAGGCACCCCTCTGGGACTTTTTTTTTAATGTTTATTTTTTATTTTTGAGAGAAAGAAAGTGTGAGCAGGAGAGGGGCAGAAAGAGACAGGGACAGAGGATCCAAAGTGGGCTCTTCACTGACAGCAGATAGCCCAACATGGGGCTCTATCCCACGAACCACAAGATCATGACCTGAGCCAAAGTCTGACGCTTAACCCACTGAGCTGCCCAGGGGCCCTGGGACTTGTTTTTTTAAAGTCAATATTATCAATATTATACTACTGTGTCTCATCCATTGTTGCTACATGTAGCTGTACTTCTTCAATTTTCACCATTGTATGACATGCCATTTGGTGAATAATTTATTCACTTATTGGAAGGCATTCAGTTATTTCCAGGTTTTTAAAATTATAAATACAGTACCTATCAATATTCTGATATATGCTTCCTGGTATTACATGAGTAGGGCTGTCTCTTGGACATATTTTACTGGACAATAGCCAGGAATGCAACTGTATGAATTGCTCCAAAAATCATCCCTTCAAGCAAAGTATAAGAAATCCTATTAACTCATATCCTTTCCAACAGTTGATGCTATTGATGTCTTAGATTTTGTGGATCAAATGAGTATAAAATCTCCTAATCTTAATTTGATTTTCCCTTGATCATTGACTCACAAATGATAGGGAGCATTTCCTAATATGTGTTTTCTTTCTTCTTCATTTCTTTCTCCTGTTCATTTTTATTGGGTTGTTTGTCCTTCTCATTGATTTGTAGGAGTTCTTCATATTCTTAATACTAATCTAGTGTAGGCTGTGCATGTTACAAATATTCTCTCCCAGTTAGCTTGTCTTTGCTCTTTTTTTAAGGTGTTTATTGATAAACATAAATTCTTAGTTGGATACAGTCAAATTTATCAAACTTTTATTTTAATGCTGGTACCTGCTATCTCCTGTTTAAAAGATCTTTTCCTACAGCAAATTCAGAAAGATGTTTACTTACATTTTCTACAAAAAAATTTAGTTTGCCATTTAAGTACTTAATGCACCTCGGAATTAATTTTTATGCATGGTGTGAAGTAGAGGTCCAATTTCATTTATTTCCCCAAATGAACTTGTTTTTAAAAACCATTTTCTTCTTTCTATGCTTTTGGAGTTTTAGCTTTTATTCTTTTAATAACACTTTGAGTTGGATTCTTGCTTCCTGAGTCTTCAATCTTCCTTGTATTTTAGTGCATGCAGTTAAAGCTATAAATTTCCCTCTAAGTGCTACTTTAGGTGGATCCTAAAGTTTCTAAGCTTATATAGTCATCATTGTTTGGTTCTAATTTCTTATTTCCGGTATTATTTCTTCTTCACCTCATAAACTATTTAAAGTGTTGAATTTTCAAATACATTTGCAAGGTTGACTGTCATTGATTTTTTTTTTTTTAAGATTTATTTATTTTGAGAGAGAGAGAGGGAAAGTGTGAGTGGAGGAGAGGCAGAGAGAGGGAGAGAAGAATCCCAAGCAGGCTCTGCACGAATAGTAGGGCCCAAATCCACAAACTATGAGACCATGACCTGAGCTGAAGTCAGATGCTCAACCAACTGAGCCACCCAGGCACCCCTGTTATTGATCTCTAATGTTATTTTACTGTGGTTGGAGACCATGATCTGCATGGTATTGATTTTTTTTGTATTTGTTGAGGTCAGTTTTGTTGTGTAGGTGCTGATTGTTGGGTATACTGTAAATGTTTGTCAGATAAAACCTGTAAACTGTGTTGTTTAAATGTTCTGTGTCCTTACTAATATTTTTTTTCCTCTACTTTATCAATTACAGAGTGGGGGGTTATAAAATTCTATTATGATGTGGAGTTTTCAATTTCTTTTTATAAATGTATTGATTTTTTCTTTGTTTTATAACTATGTTGTTAGAAATGTACAAATTTGGATTTTTTATATCTTTATGTTGAATTGTTCTCATTATCATCATGTATGATTTTTTTACTCTAATAATGCTTTTTGTCATGTCTGTTTGTCCAATATAAGTATGGCTACAGTTGCTCTCTTTTGAATAATATTTTCCTCCTATATTTTCTCACCTTTTTACATTCATCTGTTTTTGTGTGTGTCATAGTGTTTAGCTGCATCTCTTACAAAATAGCATATAGCTGGGTTAAAAAAAATCCCATCTGAAATTGTTGTATTTTAATGGGAAAATATAGTCAGTTTATAACTGAGGTTACTAATAAATCTGTATTCTTTTTTTGTATTTATTATTATCATGCTTAGTTTCAATCCTCAACTTCATTTTTTGTGTCCTGTCCTCTATGAATTAACCGAATTTTTGTTATTCCCTTTAACTTTTATTTACTTGTTATACAGTTTATCCCTATTCTTTAAAAGTTGAATATGCTTTTTAAAAAATCAGCATTTTTATAATTTTTCTGAAAAATAAAAGAGCCACAGGACCTTGAACTGTTTTTGTATCTCTCCCCCTAACTTGCATGCTCATTGTCTTGCTTTTTGGTCTGCCTTGTTTCCAATGATGCCCACTGATCATAGTGTTACTTTGTACAGCTTAAGCTCACTTAGATGTACCTGCAGATCACTCAATTCTTTGTTCATTATTGCTGTGAGCATCTCACTCCTTACTTCTAGGTCCAGTGTTTTTGCTTCAGAAGTACATTTCTAAATAGTTATCACAGTGAGTGAGTAAATGAGTGACTGTAATGGCATGTTCTACTTGAATGAAAAATTACTCTATTTCCCCTCATTCTGGAACTATTATTCTACACCAGGGTATGGAATGCTAGGTTAATAGGTATGTGCTTCCGATGTGCTGAAGATTTCCTTCTCTTGTCTTATGGCTTCTTCTATTGCTCTTTCGACACTTGCTGTCAGTCAGATAGATGGTCATTGCCTTGCAAGGTCATTGGTCTTTCCTCTCTGGTTGCTCTGTAGACTTTCTTTTTGTTTTTGCCTTTTAAATGATTCTTAGTGAGGTATAGCCATGGATTCATTTTTCATTTTTCCTGCTCATGACTGTTTCTGCTTCCTCAGTCTGAGGATTCACTTTTTTTTTTTTAAATAATTTCTTAAAGTGACCAACCTCTCAAAGATCGCTTCTCCTCCCTTCCCCACATGCCTTCCTTCCTGAATGCCTATTGATATGTGTCAGGTCTACTCATCCTAGTCTATAGTTCTTGAACTCCTCAAAGAGTTCCATCTTTTCTTTTACTGTGATGCATGCTGGGTGATTTCCTCAGAGCTGCCCCTCTCACTCATTCTCCCCCCACAGGCATTTAACTCACTTTTAAACCTATTGCATTTTGAATTTCTGTGACTTACATCTTTAAATATTTTATTTCGTTTCCTTTTTGTTAGCTAATATTTCAAAGTTTCTTGCTTTTACAGGACTTCTAATTTCTTTTTTTTAAATTTTTTAAATGTTTATCCATTTTTGAGAGAGAGACAGACAGACAGAACATGAGTGGGGGAGGGGCAGAGAGAGAGGAAGACACAGCATCTGAAGCAGGCTCCAGGCTCTGAGCTGTTAGCAGAGGTTGATGTGGGGCTCAAACCCACAAATCATGAGATCATGACCTGAGCCGAAGTTGGACGCTTAACTGACTGAGCCACCTGGGTGCCCCTCTAATTTCTTTAATCATTTAAAACAGTCTCTCTTTAAGCTGGAAAAGGAATAGCAAATAAAACCCTAAACGACAGATGATGGAAAATAAAGATTGGAGCAGAAACCAGTGCTATTGAAACAAACAAACAAAAGAACAGAACAGATAAATAAAACCAGGAGCTGGTTCTCTGAAAGAATTAAAAAAAATTGATAAACTCCTAGCCAGTTTGATCAAAAAGAAAAAGGAAAGGACCCAAATAAATGAAATCAAGAATGAAAGAGGAGAGATCACAACCAACACTGTAGAAATACCAACAATGATAAGAGAATATTATGAGCAATTATACTCCAATAAATTGGGCAATCTGGAAGAAATGGACAAATTCCTAAAGACATATAAACTATCAAAACTGAAACTTAAGAAATGGAAAATTTGAACAGACCCATAACCAGTAAAGAAGTCGAATTAGCAATCAAAAATCTCCCCCAAACAAGAGTCCAGGGCCAGATGGCTTTCCAGGGGAATTCTACCAAACATTTATTTTTTTATTTATTTATTTTTTTAATTTTTTTTTTCAATGTTTATCTATTTTTTTTGGGACAGAGAGAGACAGAGCATGAACGGGGGAGGGGCAGAGAGAGAGGGAGACACAGAATCGGAAACAGGCTCCAGGCTCTGAGCCATCAGCCCAGAGCCTGACGCGGGGCTCGAACTCCCGGACCGCGAGATCATGACCTGGCTGAAGTCGGACGCTCAACCGACTGCGCCACCCAGGCGCCCCACTACCAAACATTTAAAGAAGAGTTAACACCTATTCTTTTGAAGCTGTTCCAAAAAATAGAAATGTAAGGAAAAATTCCAAATTCTTTCTATGAAGCCAGCATTACCTTGATTCCAAAACCAGACGAAGGCCCACTAAAAAGGAGAACTACAGACCAGTTTCTCTGATGAACATGCATGCAACAATCCTCAACAAGATAATAGCAAACCAGATCCAACAATACATTAAAAGAATTATTCACCACAACCAAGTGGGATTTATACCTGGGATGCAGGGCTGGTTCAATATCTGCAAAACAATCATGTGATACATCACATCAATAAAAGAAAGGACAAGAATCACATGATCCTCTCAATAGATGCAGAGAAAGCATTTGACAAAATACAGCTTCCTTTCTTGATAAAAACCATCAGGAAACTAGGGATAGAAGAATCATATCTCAAGATCATAAAAGCCATATATGAAAGACCCACCACTAATGTCATCCTCAATGGGGAAAAACCGAGAGCTTTCCCCCTAAGGTCAGGAACCAGACAGGATGTCCACTCTCACCACTGTTATTCAATATAGTATTGGAAGTCTTAGCCTCAGCAATAAGACAACACAAAGGAGTAAAAAGCATCCAAATCAGCAAGGAAGAGGTCAAACTTTCACTCTTTGCAGATGACATAATACTCTATATGGAAAACCCAAAAGATTCCACCAAAAACTGCTAGAACTGATCCATGAATTCTGCAAAGTTGCAGGATATAAAAATCAATGTGCAGAAATTGGATGCATTCCTATACACCCAACAATGAAGTGACAGAAAGAGAAATCAAGGAATTGATCCCATTTACAATTGTATACCAAAAACCATAAAATACCTAGGAATAAACCTAACCAAAGAAGTGAAAAATCTATACACTGAAAACTATACAAAGCTTATGAAAGAAATTGATGACAACACACAAAAAAGGAAACATATTTCATGCTCATGGATTGGAAGAACTAATATTGTTAAAATGTCAATACTACCCAAAGCAATCTATATATTCAATTCAATTCCTATCAAAATAACACCAGAATTCTTCACAGAGCTAGAACAAATAATCCTAAAATTTGTATGGAACCAGAAAAGACCCTGAATAGCCAAAGCAATCTTGAAAAAGAAAACCAAAGCTGAAGGCATCACAATCCTGACTTTAAGATGTATTACAAAGCTGTAATCATCAAGACAGTATAGTACTGGCACGAAAACAGGCACTCAGATCACTGGAACAGAATAGAGAACCCAGAAATGGACCCACAAACATGTGGCCAACTAATTTTTAACAAAGCAGGAAAGAATATCCAGTGGAATAAAGACAGTCTCTTCAAAAAATGGTGCTGGGAAAAGTGGACAGCAACATGCAGAAGAATGAACCTGGACCACTTTCTTACACCATACACAAAAATAAACTCAAAATAGATGAAAGACCTAAATGTAAGATAGGAAGCCATCAAAATCCTAGAGGAGAAATAAAGCAACAACCTCTTTGACCTCTGCTGCAGCAACTTCTTACCAACATGTCTCCAGAGGCAGGGGAAACAAAAGGAAAAACGAACTATTGGGACTTACTTCATCAAGATAAAAAGCTTCTGCACAGTGAAGGAAACAGTCATCAAAACTAAAAGGCAACCGACGGAATGAATGGGAGAAGATAATTGCAAATGACATATCAGATATAGAGTTATTATCCAAAATCTATAAAGAACTTATCAAACTCAACACCCAAAAAACAAATAACTGGTGAATAAGTGGGCAAAAGACATGAATAGACACTTTTCCAAAGAAGACATCCAGATGTCATCATCAGGGAAATACAAATCAAAACCACAATGAGATACCAACTCACACCAGTCAGAATGGCTAACATTAACAACTCAGGCGAGAAGAGATATTGGCAAGGAAGTGGAGAAAGAGGATCTCTTTTGCACTGTTGGTGAGAATGCAAACTGGTGTGGCCATTCTGGAGAACAGTATGGAGGTTCCTCAAAAAATTAAAAATAGAACTACCCTACAACGCAGTAATTGCACCACTAGGTATTTATCCAAGGGATACAGGTATGCTGTTTCAAAGGGAGACATGCACCCCAGTGTTTATAGCAGTACTGTTGGAAATAGCCAAAGGATAGAAAGAGTCCAAATTTCTGTTGGCAGATGAATGGATAAAGAAGATGTGGTATGTATGTACAATGGAGTATTACTTGGCAATCAAAAAGAATAAAATCTTGCTATTTGCAACGATGTGGATGGAACTAGAGTATATTATGCTAAGCGAAGTTAGTCAAAGAAAGCCAAATATATTACTTCACTCATATGAGGAATTTAAGATATAAAACAGATGGACATAAGGGAAAGGAAGCAAAAATAATATAAAAACAAGGAAGGGGGACAAACATGAGACTCTTAAATACAGAGAGCAAACTGAGAGTTGCTGGAGGGGTTGTGTGTGGGGAGATGGGCTAAATGGGTAAGGAGCATTAAGGAAAACACTTGTTGGGATGAGCACTGGGTGTTATACCTGGGGGATGAATCACTGGAATCTACTCCTGAAATCATTATTGCACGATATGCTAACTAACTTGGATGTAAATTTAAAAAAAGAAAGAGAAAGAAAGAAAATAGTCTCTCTTTAGAAACCTTTTCATGTTGTCCTCACTCAAAATTGGTGGGGGAGGGGAGGCTAATCCTCTTGTTTGATATCCCTGCTAATTTTTACTCATCGTGTCTCATTTCCCTGTGTATTTTGGAATTTTTAAAGTGACACCTTCTCCAAAGCAGGGATTTCATTTGTTTGTTTTGAATGTAGGAATCTTTGGGCTGGGAAATTATTCCTAAGGACTGATTTTGCCTTTGTTTTCTCTAGCATGCCTGAGGTCTCACCCAGTCATGACCAATTCTCATGTTCATTTTTCGGTTTAGGAATTTCCACGTTTCCCTGACTGTGTACATGGGGACTGCAAGCCCATGCGTGATGTAAGCTTAGGTTTTCACGTTGCCTTGGGAGACTCCTCTGTCTTCCCCTGACTTCAGAGCCCCGTGCATGTTACCAGCTACTCTGACCTCTTTTATGCTGCTGGGTGGGATTTTATTTGTTCCCCTTTGACTGTAGCGCCCCCGCCACTGCAAATCCCAGCTTTGTGCAGTGGTTTTAGTTCCAGCTTTCTGGCTTGAGTGGGCACAATGAGTTTTCTACTGTCTCTTTGTGGGATGTTAAAGCATAGGGGTAATTATCTCTGGTAAGCAATAGAAATGTACCAAATACAGGTAGGAATCTTTTTAAATATTAAATCACTGGTGAAATGTACACTCTAATGAGGGGACAGTCCCACAGGAAGGTCACCCATAGAGTTGTGGGCACATGTCTTCATCCTAGGATGCGTCCTTGGAGGAGGAAGAGGGATGTGTGGGTGGGATCGTGGGGAGACCATCTATAGCTGCACTTTACAATATGTAACCACCAGGCAGATGTGGCCGGTGTCAGCTGAGATGTGCTTCAGACTTAAAAGATTTCAAAGACTTAGTGTGAGAAAGAATGTAAATATGGAAATAATGTAAGAATAATATAAAATATTTCAGTACCTTTTTATATGGATTATGTGTTGAAATAATAATATTTTCGTGTATTGGTGTAAAGAAAACATCATTTAACTAAGTTAGCCTCCTTTTACATTTTAAAAATGTGGCTACTAGAAAATGTCTAATTTAATCTGTGGCTCAGATGATATTTTCGAGAGCCTTACTAGTCAAAGTGAAGTCCTTGGGCCAACAGTATCAGCATCACCTGGGAGCTTGTTAGAAGTGCAGGACCTCAGGCCTCAGAACCTGTATTTTGACAAGATCTCTGTGATTTGTGTGCATGTTAGAGATCAGTGGTTCTGAAACTTGAGTGGGTATCACTATGTCCTAGAGGGCTCCTTAAATCAGAGTGCTAGGCCCCACCACCAGAGTTCCTGATTCGGTAGGTTTAGGCTGGGCCCAGAATCTGCATTTCTAATAAGATCCTAGGTTGTGCTGAGGCTTCTGCCTGAGGACCTCACTTTGAGAGCCACCTATTCTATATATATTCTGGAAGATAATAGCCAGATATATCCCTGGAACTTAGGTTAGAGCAAAGTTCTGGGGATTAGTTGTTCCAAGAGTGGGATATTGTCTTCTTTCCTCTCCTTCATACCAGGCCCTCCCTCTGAGAGCCATCCCCAAATCCCTACTCTTTCAAATGGATTGGAGCAAAAAAATACTTTGAAGGTGGATATGAAAGTTACAGGAATGTGAAAAAGTTTTTCCTTCTCTCAGAGATGGGAAAGAGCTTCCGAGCCTCCATTCACCACCATTCACCACCACCATTCACCACTATTCACCAGCCACCATCCCCCTCTACTCACCATCCCCCTCTACTCACCATCCACCATCCACTTTCACTCACTGTCCACCTCCACTCACCACCCACCATTCACCATCCACCTACCCTTACCATCCACCTCCATCCATCATCCACTATCCACCTCCATTCACCATCCGCCATCCACTATCTGTCTCCATCCACCATCCACTATCCACCTTCACTCTCCGCCACCACTCACCTCCATTCACTTCCACTTACAATCCGTCATCCACTTCCACTCACCATTCTCCATTCATCATTAATGTCCCTTCACTCTCAGTCCTTACAGCCTGTATGTAGGTTTTCTTCTCAACATAAGGATGAAGAAGCTGAGGCTACAGGAGGTGAGCGACTCACTCAGTGTTGGGGCAGAGTGGGTGTGTTTCTTTCCCTCTTTTTAGAGCCTTCTTTCAGCAGCACCATTGAACATGGGTGCAGCAACTTCTCCCCATGCTGTCACTTCCAGTGCCTTGTTCAGTGATGATGGAGAGGTTGCTGTTCCAAAGACAGAGCTGAATCCTGGGTACACAACACACCCAGGCACTTGGGTCATCAAACACTTTGAGATCGTAAAGATGACTGGAAGTCTGCATTCTTGGCTTTCAAAGGTGGTTACTCATGCCCAGAGAAGTTAAGAAACATTCTTCAAAGCAATGTAACAACTTAGAAAATGACCCAGAGACATCCAGTTAGAAAGTGTGGTTGAGGTCACAGCGCTCTCGCCTCCTTCCTGAAGCCATGGTGTAGACCCACAAGGACATGAGAACAGAAGAGGAACGAGTAGATGAGAAATACCAAAAATATTTTCTTCTTCTTTTTTAATGTTTATTTATTTTTGAGGGAGACAGAGCACGAGCAGGGAAGGGGCCGACACACACACACACACACACACACACACACACACACACACACACAGAATCTGAAGCAGGCTCCAGGTTCTGAGCTGTCAGCACAAAGCCCAGTGCAGGGCTTGACCTCACAAACCACGAGATCACGATCTGAGGTGAAGTTGGATGCTTAACCAACTAAGCCACCCAGGCACCCCCAAAACTGTTTTTAAAAGGCGACACAGATGAGGGAGGGTAAATAATTTGGTAGAATAAAGTTGAAGGGGGAGGAAGACAGTATGCTGAGGATGGCCAGAAAGGCTCAGAATTAGAAACACAAGGGCCTGCTGGAGACTGAATGCAGAGGAATGTCCTCCAAATCAGGAAATGCCAGATCCCTTCTGCTACCCAAGCAGTGCAGGAACGTTGACCTTCTGCAGAAATGAACTGGAGGACCTGTGGGCTTTGGGCATCAAGCATAGCAGAGACTGGGGGTACAGAGATGTTGGCAAGATAGAAATCAGGTGGATGTCTGTGGAACTGGCGAGAGCCAAGCCACTTTCTCCAACCTGGGCCCAGAGTCCCAGTGGCCAGAATTCATCCCCTAGACAAGAAATTGGCAGAATCCTCTGGAAAAGCTGAATGACCAAGATAAAAGACCTCACTCTTCATGTCCTTCAGGATGGAGGGGCTGCAAATAGTGGGGGCCCCTCCCGGAAGACCATCACCCAGCCAGCTCTGTCCTTGCACATGGAGCTTCCACTTTTGATACCTCTTTCTGCTGCAGTAAGAACAGGCAAGTAAAGATCCAACATTTGAGGACAGCATGTATACCTGTGTACTCCCACCCTGATGAAGGCATACAATGCTTTTGTTTAATTACCAGCTTTAGAGTCACGTTTGACTTTTAAAACATATACATATATTGCTTTGTTAAAAAAGAAAAGTTAAAGAAAGACAAAAGAGCCCATTTCTCTGAGGGGTTCTTTCATCTCCAACCACACATGGACTCCCTCGAGTGAGTGGTCCCGAAACAGCTTCAGCATCCATGTCATACACCCATGGGACCCCGTCAAAGTGAGCTGGGTGTGCATGGAGGATGGAGAAGGGACGTGGTGTCTGCAACCCCACCTCCTGCGACACCCAGGCTGGGTCTCATGACCTTGTCTGGGCTAGTGATGAAGGCTGTGGGGGAAACCCAGGGCCCAGGGGCTTGTTGATTTGGTTATATAAATGAGGGCTGACTGTGCATGGAGACGCCAAGAGAACCCCCAAGACTGAACTGAAGGTATCCCTATGGTCGCTTGGTTTTCTCATCAACAGACCCTTTCTGCCTGCAGTGAGTAGGGCCTCACTGGGCTCTCTGGGAGAGCTGAGAGGCTGAGTGTGTTTCCCTTCCTCAGGAGCTTGAAGTGAGGTAGTCGGGTGAGGGATAAGATGGAGAGGAAGGGGCCCAGGCTGATTTCTGGTGTCCCTGTTGTACAGCACACTATGGCTGGGTGAGGGGGATCAGTGAGGGTTTCCTTACAGAAGATGTGGTCTAGAAACAGCTGTGAGAGGAGCAAGCCAATAGGGCAGTTATCACAGTGTGAGCAGGGCCTTTTGGGGGGGGGGTGTCGCCCACCAGTGATAGGCGGGGAGGCTGCTTGCTTCTCTGTACCAGTCTCAGTTGAGCTGGAGGGAGTGTGTCTGGAAGCGGACAACCAGCCTTGGCCTGTCCAAATACATTTCCCTGGGGCTCTCAGGTTGCTCACAGATTGTCGGCCCAGAGGCAGGTGGGTTCCCACTGGTTTCTGGTGGGAAACCATTTCTGAGGGAATGCTCTCGCTCTTTGGTTGACTAGGGAGGCCTGTGGGGAGATAAGCCACGGACGGTTTCCTACTGAAGGAGACAGGATAGGTAGGCATCTTCAGCAGCAGGAATCCAGGAGGTGCAGGGTAGGTGCTCTGTGTTGCTGGGGTCAATTTAGCAAGTCCCCAAATGCACCTTTCCTTCCTTATCCACCCCCCCACTTCCTCTCTTTCATTTGGTCATATTTATTGAGTGTTGACTGTATGTACCATTTTTTTAAAAAGTTTATTTATTTATTTTGAAAGAGTGAGTGGGGGAAGGGAAGAGAGAGAGAGGCAGAGAGAGTAGATCTCAAGCAGGCTCCACACCACCAGCGCAGACCTTGATGTGGGGCTCCAACTCACGAAACCATGAGGTCATGATCTGAGCTGAAACCAAGGGTCCGATGCTTAGGCGACTGAGTCATCCAGGTGCCCTGACTGTATGTGCCATTAATCCATCCTCAGGGGAAAAGAGGGTAAAGACTCTGTTCTCAGAGACCCTAATTCTAGGGGAGACAGGCTCTCAATGAACTATCAAGAGGCAGGCTGTACCAATGCCCTGGTGAGAGTCTCAAGAGAAAGGCGGCAGATGGATTGCAACATGGATTCCGAGGGAGCTGGTGTGGGAGACGCCATTGTACTCATTCATTCCACAGTCCTCTATCAGGCAGCATCCCTGGACAAGTTCCTGCCATCTGGGCTGGCCCTGAGATATGCATAGATGCTACTACGCAGAAAAGGGAAGGTATTCTAGGAAGGGGACAGGGAAAACTGTGTAGGAACATGAATGGGGGGGGGGGGTGGGTTGGAAGTAATTGTAGAAAGCCTGGAATGAGAACAGACTGGACTTTATTCCATAGGTAACAAGGAGACCTATGCTCGCTGGAGGAACTCTGGAAGTTATATAAAATATAAAGAAGAACCAGTAAGAATCTCCATAATCATACTTCTCATGGGCAACTTTAACAATTTCTAGATGTGTTCATGTCCAATCTTTTTCTCTCTTGTGACTATTCTTTTATAGCAGATTATATTTTACAAATATGTTTTTCATTTGATGTTTTCACTAAATTATTTTCCCATGTTAAAAATTCTTCTGGTCACATAATAGTGTATCATGTAGATGTGTCATAGTTAACATCAGTTTCCCATTTCCTCCTGTTACAGATAATACTGATGGACATTTCCAGGCACGAAGGCTTTATCTCCCCTCTCACTCTGGATTTGTTTCTTGGAAGGATTCCCAGGTCAGTGGCCCTTCAACTTCTCCAGAAAGGAGGAGGCCAGCTTCCTAGTTGTCAGAGCTATGGCATTTCTTGGCATCTGGGTTTTATTTCTTAATGGTGCCAAGGGCAGCCTCTCTCCTCTTTTGGGAGTATGAGCACAGCTTGTGGCAGGTTGGCATGTCCTCATGTATAAGGCCATGAGATCCTGAGATTGACCCCAGAGCTGGAGCGAGGGAGTCTCCCCTCAGCCGGGGATCTGCCTCTAACACTGGCTGGTGCTTGATGTCACCTGGATGGTAAGGGGGCAGGGTCTCAACTCCCTGGGTTGGAAGAGCTTGGGGGCAAGGAGGCAGCATTGCTGGGTACCAATGGTGTGCCAAGCACTGCTCCCACTGCTACCGTACGCACTGTCTCAGGTGCGTCTCCTCTAGCCTTCTCCAGCCTGAAGCCCAGACTTCTATGGTTCCAGGTCCCAGGTGGTGCCGTCAGGCTTGGAGGTCTCTGGAGACTGAACATGGGTGCTGGGCCGCACCCCTGGCCACACCCACTGGCCGCACCCCATTTCCACTCTTTCAAGGATGCCCAAGGCAGAGAATCAGGGTCAGCACACAAACACCTTTAATTTTAAAATATTTCTATTTTGAAATAATTTCCAACTAACTGAACAGTTATGAGAATGGCAGAAAACTTCCATGTGCCCTTGACCCAGATTCACCAACGGTTTACATTTTTGCCCCATTTGCTTATGTGCACTCTCTCTCTCTCTCTCTCTACACACACACACACACACACACACACACACACACACACACACAACTATTGCTCCTGAACATTTGAGAGTAAGTTGCAGACATCATGCCCCTTTACCCCTAAATATTTCAGTGTGTTTTTCCCAAGAAAAAGGAAAATATCTCCGTTATCCATAGTACACTTACCAAAGTCAAAAATTTCATATTGATATAATACTGTCACCTGATACAAAGCCTATCTTCAAATTTTGCCAGCTGTCCCACACTGTCCCCGGAAGCTCCCCCTGCCTACCTGTCCAAGACCACACACTGCCTTGTGTCCTCCAGCCTTTTAATTTCCTTCAATTTTTACATTTCTGTCTTTCCTCTGCCTTCATGATAGTCCCAGCCTGAACTTGGCAGGGTGTCTCTCCACTGGGGCCTGTGGGTCCTCATGGTAAGGGCTAGGTGAAGCATTGTTAGCCGAGGTGGTGTGGTGTCCCCTCGGGGCATGGCACGGGCGGGTGCGAGGAGCCTCTGGTCCCATGTAGGTCATGCCAACTTGACCACTGGGGACGGTGGGTTCCTCCACTCTGCACTACTCTTTCGTTCCCCCTTTGAGCTCAGTAAGTAATTTGTGAAGAAATTATATGAGATTCTGTGGCTGTTTCTCATCAAACTTGCCCAGTATTTTCAACCTTCATTGAAACGTTTCGCCTGAGTCCATGATTACTACGATGGTTGCCAGAAATGTTCTAACTCCACCATTCCCTCTGTATTTATTATTGGCGTTTACTGGAAGGAAGAGCTGTCACTGCTTATGTATTTATTTACAGCAGAACGAACTCATAGAATTTTATTTTGTTCAGTAAATTATAATCCATTAGTATCCTCATTTATTTTGATGCTCAGATATTCCCAGTCTTGGCCAGGAGCTGCTTTAAGTGAGCTCTTGTGGCCTTTTGACATGTTCCTATCATTTTTGGCCACTTCCTTACCTCCTGGCACAACAAGCTCGTTCAGGCTCATAGTGTACTTTCCTTGCCTCAGTTGGAATAGCCATTTCTCTGAGGAATTCTGTTCCTCTCTCTCTTTCCCTCTATTTTTTACCTTTTATTTTTTCTGAAATAATTTCAAATTTACATAGCGTTCATAAGTCTGGCTCTGTTTTAGTGGGGAATGCTATTTAGAAACCAAGTAGTATGTGCTCATTGCTACTAGAATATTGTTTGTATTCTGTATTCAGTCTGTCCTCATGAACTGAAAGATAATGGCTTTATGATAGTGCTTTAAAGTGTTCATTTAAAATAAATTTTGGGTTACCTAGATGAGGCAATTTATAGAAAAAACTGAAGTCGATAGTAAGCCCTGGATTTGTATCACATCGTATAGGTGGGATATGAATCAGTGAAGTCAGGAAAGCCCCAGATCATATTGCCGTGGACTTGGTTTTGAACACCAAGGGGCACTTTGGAGTACTCCTCCCCTCCCCCCCATAAAACACTGAATGCTGAGAATGCCCAGCTCATGGGAAAGTTGGCTTAGGCTAAGAAAAATAGCTCATTTATACCAAGTCATAGGAGTTAATGCTCTCAGCAGGACTGTGAGGCTTATACCATTCTTACTGCTATCATATAGATGGGGAAACTGCAGCACAAAAGGCTACTCAGTGAGGCAGGGCTCCTTGGTGCTGCAGTAATTCAAGTCCATAATGGTGACCAGGGATGCTGATCTCTGCTTTCCTAATCTGGGGTATCAGAGGTGGGGCTGCATGAAATTTCAAGTCTCTTATATTGCTAATATTCAAAGATAAAATGTTCATTGGAGTTTCTTTCCATTCAAAACATACATTGACTTGGGTCTGTTTAAGCAGAAAATTGTGACTTGCTCGCTCAGTTTGTCTTAAGGGGAAGTGGTACATATTAAGGACTTTTTACCTGTCTCTACATGTCTCACAAGTCTCAGATTCTTTATATATAAAATGGGGATAAATATGGTTCCTATTTCATGAGGCTATTGTGAGGATTGGTTTCAGATAATGCACATAAACTATCAAGTGTCTGGCACATAGTAAGTGCCCAGTAAATACTAAATATTAAAAGAAAACTACTCTGCTAATAAGAGCCAGAGTCAGAGTTTGGACCCAGGCAGTGTGGCTGAAGGACCATCCTGTTGAACCCCTACCTGTTTGGCCCCTGGCACTTGGATGCTGTCCCCTAGTGACTACCTGGATGCAGACAAAAGCCTTGGCCAGGAGCTTTCTGGTCCTGACCACAAAGGATGTGGGCAAGCCCAAGAAGTGACCAGGAGTGGGGCAGGAAAGGGAATGGGAACCTTTTGTAGGTTGCCTACACCAACAACAGGGGCAAGAAGCCCCTTGGGGGGACTGCCCTGCTGGCTGGTGAGGATGAACCATGCTCAGCCTGAGTGGACGAGAGCTCTGTTGACAGTGTGCTGGGTGTCACGGGACCATCCGACAGGCAGGGGAAGCATCAGACATGAAGGTGGCTTGGTGGGCCAGGAGGGAGGCCCAGCCAGAGGGCAACACAGAGCCCTGGCATCAGCAGGCAGCCCTATGATGTGCCCCGGCCACAGTCCATGGGCAGCCTGTGCATTTATGAAGCCCTTCAATATCCCCCTCTTTGATCATACATACCAGCAGGAAAACTCTGCCAAGAGGTGGTGCTGTCTGCATTTTCTGCATTTTACACATCTGACACTGAGGCACCAAGAGGCCACCTGTATGAGGTAGTGGTTAAGAACGTGGGCTCTGAAGCTTCACTGCCTGGGTTCACATTCTAGCTCTGCCATTTACCACCTGATGACTTGATGAATCTACTCACCCACTCTAACCTTCATTTCTTTTTGCAAAAACTGGGGTCAGCTTGGGATCTTGTGGGGTTGAATGAGTTATCGAATTAAGCTCATCCACACCAAGTCAAATGACTTTAATGTTCTCAGCAGACCTTTGAGGTTTATGTCATTGTTGTTACTATTGTACAGGGGAGGGAAACTGAGGCACGAGAAGGCCAGAGGCAGAGTTTGAATCCAGGTGGTGTGGCTGCAGGGCCATCCTGTTTAACTCCTACCCATTTGGACCCCAGCACATGGATAAAACGCATGGACCATGCCTCACGCTTGATTGGTGTTGCTCACAGCCACCCAGCAGGGAAGCAGTGGACCCGCACCTGAGAGACAACAAGAGTGCTTGGTCACAGGTAAAGTCCTACCTGTACCTACTGCCCCCTGGAGAACAGAGGTGGAGGGTGAAGGCTGGGACAAGGGCAGGGAGGTGAGGTGCCAGCGAAGGCTAGGTGCACATCCTCTACAGCTCCTTCTCACATCACCACTGGCCACCCAGGGTGGGGGGACTGTGGAGTGCGAGAGGCAGCTCAAAGGGGTCTATGGCCTGCCGGAAGCACCTCTTCTACGTGGACCTCCAGGATATCAGCTAGTGGAGGCTGGGTCATCTTGCCCACCCAGGTCAACTACTGCACGGGACAGCATGTCCATCCACTGGGCCATAGGATCAGTACTTCTAATCACACCTCCTTCATGTCCTTCCTTTCCCACTGTAAGGTGAACCCCGCCATCTCCAGGCCTTCCTGTGTCTCCAATAAGCTCAATGCTGTCAGCTCCCTCTACTGCAATGAGCAGAAGACACCTCACCATGGCGGTGTGCAGACATGTTGGTGGAGAATTGTGGTTGCCAATGAGGCAGGGATGGGTGGCAGTTCTTCCTGGGGCCTCACCCTGGCATAAAAACTTGACTCCCTTGAGTAGGGGGAGCAGAAATCAGGCATGGGAGGAAAAAGATCCACTTGGAAGCCCAGAGCACCAGATCTTGCCTAAGGATGCATTGAACTCCTTGTGTGACAGGCAAGGCATAGACTCTCCCTAAGCCTTGCTTTATCCATCTGCAAAGTGAATCTGAATTTTGATTGACCTCACAGGATGAGACAAGGACTTGGGAATGGTACTGGCTTGGGTAGGAAAGGGTGGCTGGTTCCATTCTGGGAGGGGCTGTTATTGCTTGTGTCATCCTCTCCTGCAGGGTCGTTCACTGCTGGGTCCCTGTGGACCACATAGGCTGGGCACAGAGTCAGTCCTTGATAGTACTGAATCAATAATAAATGAACTGGAGGCTTCTGTAGTCATTTTTACCAGGCCATGTCTGGAGGAAGCAGGAGGAAGGGTTTCATGTCTTCCCTGCCTTCTTCCATCTCCTCCACTGCTTGGGTCCTGAGTCCTAGCTAGGGGTCTTTCCCTCTCCCAGCTGGCTGGACAATGGATGGTGGGGGCTGTCCATCTTAGAAGGTGGATCACCAATGGTGTTTATGAAGCTTAGGGAAGTAGGTCACTGGCACAGCTGAGACCTTGCAAAGCCAAGGGGCCAGGGGCACCTGTGTCCCTGTGCAGCTGAGAGAGCAGTAAAGCAAAAGGTGTCTTTGATCCTCACTCTTCTCCTTGACAAACTCAGCTGGATCCCAGATGAGATCACCAGAGGTCTAATGAAATCAGAACAAGAACTTTGCCTTTCCTGTAAGCTACCACTGTCAACCACGTAGTGGAAAGAGAAGTAAGTCTTCCTCTATGGTCCATTGTAGGTGTGTGGTGTTGCTTAGATGAAATGAAGCAAACAAGAAAGAAAAAACTCCTGCCAGAAAATTCTTTAGTATGTTATCAAGGAGAAACCATTTGGAACATTTAAGAATAGGTGTGAATTAAATGTCCATTTCTAGTGCACTAACTGGTGAATGAATGACCTTCCTTCTTTCCTTCCTTCCTTCCTTCCTTCCTTCCTTCCTTCCTTCCTTCCTTCCTTCCATCATCCACCCATCCATCCAGCATCCATCCATCCACCCATCATCTACCTATCCACTCATCTACCACCCATTCATCCACTCTCCCATCCAAGTTATGGAGAAGAAACAGAAGATGATGTTCATAGCAAGATGTTCACAGCATCATTGGATGAAAAAAAAAATGGTTACAAACTGGTTACAAAAGTTGGTTATTGAGATCTTGTGTGCTTTTTGTTTTCTTCTTACTTAACTATGTTTCCCACCTTTTCTACAATAAAGATATTAACAAGAAAAAAACAACCATTTTTAAAACAAAACAGATGTACTCTCCGATTTGGGCAGCATGGGACACTGACCAAGGGAGATGTGTGTCTCTGCAGGAGGAAGCAGGGAGGGCCAGGGACACAGGGACCTCTCTAGGCCTTGCCTACAAGCCTGCGGTGGGCTCCTGCCCGGTACAAATGAGGATCTGGTGACCTTGAGGCTTTGCACAACTTGGGTTTCCCAGATTAACCTAAGATTCCGTTCAAGGATTTTTTTTTTTTTCTCGGTGTCCTGCAGACCTAAAAATGAGGGCTGTTGGCTTACAGCCCTTTGCACACTGAGAATGTGGTCAGAGTCCTGTGTCTGAACCCAGCTCTGCCCCTGGCCAGCTAGCTGTGTGACTTTAAGAGAGTCCCCCAGGTCTTCTGAATGGCAGCCTCCTTATCTGTAAAGAGAGGGAAATGGCACATCTCTCCAAGTGTCAGCAGAGGGGCAGATGCACAGTAAGAAAATAAAAGTAAAGGGACACTCTGGTGAGGGAGATGAAACAAATACTAGTTCACAGAAAAGGTGGCAGAGAAGATGGTGTGGGGCCGGCCAGGAGCATCTAGGAGAAGATTTCACGGGCCCCTCTTCTGCAGGGCAAAGTGTGGCACAGAGCTGGTGTTTGGGACTTGTCTACTACTTAATGAAGACATGGGATGAAGAGGAGAAAGACATGGGGCCTACACGTAAAGAAGGCATGTCAGCAGAGGGGCCATTAAGCCTGGCACGCACTTGGCCCTCAGTGAATACGTGTTGGATGAATGAATGGACGGATGGGCGAGCTGAGTCTAGAACCGGGTTTCTGGATTTCCGTGCTGTTGACGTTTGGGGCCTGATAGACGATTCTTTGTTGTGAGCACGGGACTCCTCTGCATTGCGGGTTCAACAGTATCTTTGGCCTCTCCCATAGGTGCCAGTAGCAATCCCTTACCCCAACAGGTTGTGACAACCAGAAGCATCTCCAGAGGTTTCCAAATGTTCCCTGGGGATAAAATTTCCCCAGTTGAGAACCACAGGTCTAGAAGGATGCTGGGAGCTCTCAAAGGTAAGAGGGGAGCAGGTGCTGTGAAAAAAGTGCTCAGTCTTCCTCAGACGCCCTGGGCTCGATCTCTCCCCTCTCTTCAATCACCCCCTCCCCTGCCCCCCAACGCAGCCCTGCCTGCTGGGCCCGCTGGAGACAGGGCACAGTTCCTGAGCCGCAGAGCTGGGTTTTGCCCACCAGTCTGCTGTGATGGGATTGGGGGCTACTGGCGGTGCCTTGCCCTGCCCCAGCTCAGTCTCCTCACAGTTCTGTGGTTTTACCCTCTTGTCCCACCTTCTCTGAGTCTGGGGCCTGCAGGGCAGCTTGCTATCAGAGGCCGTGGCCCATGAGTCCCCCAGCTCTCAACCACCAGCACCCCCTAGCCTGCACCCCAGACAGAAGCTTCATTATCCTGCACAGGCAGGAGTCTATGGGAGCACTGGCCATCTGCAGGGACAACAGGCACAGATTCCTTCACAGACCTCCAGAGCCTGCTGCTATTTGATCCCATAGGTGTCCTGACAGCAGGACACCTCTGGGTATGTCTAGGCCCCTCTGGCCTGGTCCACATTATTGACTGGTTAGATGACAGCATGCCCAATACCCACTGTCTTCAGATAATCCCCTGACCACAGTTAGGGGCCAGACTTGCCTCTGTGCCCTTTCAAGTTTTTGTGTGCTCAGGACCAGAATCTGGCTGCACCTGGAAATGCTGTGGGGGTGGAGGTGGGACCTCCCTTCCTCCCAGGACTCCAGCTCCAGGGCCAGGTATGGCTCTGTAGAGCCCAGTGTCACCTGCAGCCTTGGCTATTTCCAAGGCTCCCCCACCTTCTCTGCAGCTGACGCCCCCCAGATCTCACCCTCAAACTCTGCTTTGCTGGTGGGCAAGAGCTGAAAGGAGGCCCCACTCTTCCATTCGCTGACTGGCCGCAGGGTATTGAGAAGTCTTTCTGGGAGCCATCAGGCAGGGTGCCATCATGTGGGGTGAAGACAAGCCATCATGCGGGGTGCTCTCCAGGGTTCCGCTGGGTCCTTTGCCTGGATATTTCCTTTCCCCCGAATTCTCTCACTGTTGCCCAGAGATGTTTTTTCCCGTCTCCTCCAAAGGAGAAACAAAGATTCAAAGGAGGCAGGAGCCTGAATGTGGAAGTAGAATAGAGTGTTTCTATTTCCTAAAGCTGGAAAAGCCCGAGTGGGGAGCACAGGGTAGAGGAGGGACAGGGTCCTCCTGGGGCTTGGAGAGGAGGGGGTCGCTCTTCTTGGGCAGCCAGGGAACCAGCCCCTGAGTGAGGAGGGAGGGTGCTGCCTCCCACCGACTCCACACACGGGGGTTGGGCCATGGAGGGACCACTTCTGCCCTCACCAAGGCCAAAGCACAGAGTCACTGGGATTGTCCTGTGAATGGACACACCGCCACTGGTGCGTGATAAACCAAGAAAAACGTTGGCCACGTGGATGCCAAACAGAAGAGTAAAATCTTATGGCATCCAGAGCTCTTACAAAGCATTAATACTTCAGTAGAAATTTTGAAATTTCCAACAGAAAAACAGGCATGGAATGAGAAGCCCCCCCCCCCAAAAGAGCCCCCAAAGGAATATAATACAATATAAGCAATATAAGTGTGGCAAACTGTTTAACACCATATAATGATTTAAAGAGAGAGAGAGAAGAGAACATAGAAAAAGATGCCTTTTATGTGTGGCTTGTCAGACTGTCAAATTGTTTTAAAAGTTTCCCGCTGCCTCAGTGAGCATGCGGGAAGACGTCCAGGTACCCGGCCCACAGGGATCTTCCGCTGTCCCCCTGGTCCCCGGGCTCCTGACTGTTCTCCATGAGGGTGGACATCCTGCAGGGGTGGCAGGCTCAGAGCCAAAGGCAAAGAGGGATGAATAAGTGATGGGTTTCTGGGCACAGGGAGGCAGCCGGGATTACAGTAAATGAAATCGGAACAGCAAGGCCTTCACTCACCAGCAGCTCTGTACCGGCGCCTTCTCTAAATGATCTCCTTTTGTGCACCCAAGCCGTAGTTTCATTATGGCCCATTAAACAGCAATAATTAAAACAAAATATATTGGATTTGTTTATCCTGGACTTCATAAGGATATGAGGTTTGCAATGGTGGCGGGGCAGAGCTAGGACTATAGGGCTTATAATTAGCAAGATAATTAAGGAGAAGTTCTCAGCAGCAAGAAGGTACATTTCTCAGGCATCAAACTCTGCTGGTGGTGGAGAGTCCTGGCCTGGAGAGTCCTGGGGGTGGCCAAGGGGACCTGGGGCTGCTGGAAGCTGGTCCAGCCAGGGGAGAACTGGGGTCTCTTCAGTCAGCAAAATGCTGTGCACCAACCAGGTGCTGTTCTAGACTCCGGATGTACCATTAAGCTTGCATGCCAGCAGGGAGATGACACTAAACACGTGCCATTAAAACTTGTGAGAAGGTGTTGGGGCCCCCGCGGGGCTCGGTCGGTTAAACCACCATCTCTTGGTTTTAGCTCAGGTCATGATCTCACGATCGTGGGTTGGAGCCCCACATTGGGCCCTGCACTGACAGTATGGAGCCTGCTTGGGATCCTCTCTCTTCCTCTCTCTCTGCCCCTCCCCAGCTCTCTCTCTCTCTCTCAAAATAAAGATTTAAAAAAATTCTTTCAAACTTGTGAGAAGATGTTGATGACTAAAAAAAGAAGTGAAGGCAGGAGAAGAGCAGAGAGTTGGGGAGAGTGGAGCTGTGGTGTCCCTAGAAATCTCTTGAAGGGCTGACTTTGAGTTAAGGGTGGATGAAGTGTGGGCCAGAACCCGAAGGCTTCCCAGACAGTGAGAAGGGCAAGGACAGGGTGGGAAGACTGGCCAGGTCGGGGCGGGGAGTGAGGGGGGTGCGGCTGGGAGGGCTTCTGGAGGGGCTTCTCTGATGGACCAGGAAGCTGACTCAGTGGTGTTTCCTGCTATAAAGGAACAAGCTACCCCCCTTTGCAACTTGGGGCCTCCTGGTGGCAATTGTTGGCTCTGGCTGAAATCAGTAGGGTGATTCTGGGTTGATTGGCTCCCTGTGACTTCAGGATAGTGGCCATTTCAGAAGTCGCCCAGCTGCTTGGTAACTCTTTCTCAAGGAAAGCGGAGATCTGAGAGAATTGGACTAGAGGAACTAGGAACGCAGAGACCCTCCCCACTCCACTTCCCTGCTTCCCAAGATGCACTTGCCTAGGATATCCTCACCTGCCTTCCTTCCACTTCCCCAGTCTCCTTTTGAGGCACTCATGGCTAATCTGAATTTAGATTTTCATGGAGTTTATGGTGTTGACCAGTGATCCAGGAAGTAGGGGTGTAAACAGAGAGCCTCATCTGCTGGTGGCAGCTTCCTCTAAGACCCACCAAAGTTGTGGAGTGCGTTTAAGGGAGGCCCTCAGGACCACTACTAGATGAACCTGTTTTGGGAAGAAATCAGCCAGGGGCCTGGAGTCTTGACTCCCCTGGCATTTGACCTTGTGAATATCTTTCTCTCCAGCCCTGAGAAAGAAAGCTCTAACCACCTGCCTGTTCCAGGACCTGCCTCCATAGCATTCCAACCCACATCCCAGTGTCCTTTTGCCTAAGGTTTCCTGATTGTGACCTCTGCCCCCGACCAGCGCTTTTACCTAAGAGTCTGTCTGGGGGGATCAGGGGCTCCATCCAGACTTCCATCCCCTGGCAAGGGGGTTCTCAGCAGTACCTGACATTCCAGACTGGCAGGGGCTGGGGGTGCCAGGCTGGTCCCTTTTTAAAGGATGGAGACCTGAAGTGTGCTCAAGGCAGAAGGAAAGCCAAAAAGAAAAATGTTTAAGTGGGTATGACCTTTCACAGAAATGAGGAGAAGTGATAATCGCTCTTTTGAAACTTAAGTATGCTTATTCTTTGATAATTTGTCTACTGCAAATTTATCTTAAAAAAATAATAGGTGTATGATCCCACAGTAGTCCCCAAAATAAGATAGTGGCAGTAACTGACAGTTGTCTCCCATTATCTATTCCCCCTGTTCTATCTAATGGTAGAAGCTGCCCTATTCATCTGGCACAGGGATGTCAAGATAGGAACTGTTTCTAAGGCTAATGGATGGGTGTGGCCACGGTTCTGGCCAATGGGAGGAGAGCAGAGGTAACAAGTGCTCCGTGTAGACCCTGAGAGGGCTGTGCCTCTGAAGGAAGGATGTGTCACCTACCCTCCTTTTCCACTCTCCCTGGTGACTGCAATGCTGATCTGGGGAGGGGTCCTCCTGAGCCATGGGGACAAGGACCACACCCGAGGAATAGTGGAGAAACCAGGTCAGGGGGAGCCTTGCCACCTCACGGAGCACAGCCACCTTACCAGACTGGACGTCCACATAAAAGGGAAATAAACTGTCTTAAGTCACTATTTCGGGTCTCTATTACAGCACCTGGACATATGTCTAACTACCCGTATAGAACCTCTAAGAATATTGTGAAACATTCAGTGATATCGAAAGATATTCACAATATTACTAAGTGAATAAGAAACTAAAAGACTGGGTAGTGGTACAATCCTGGGTTTTTTTTTGTTTGTTTAAAAAGTATGCATACAATAAATTTATGTAAAACATCATAAGCTATATAATATATTAATGATTATCTTTAGGTTGTGAGATTATTGATGGTTTTAGTTCATTGTCTAATTGATACTTAAAAAACATTTTAAGGGGCGCCTGGGTGGCTCAGTCGGTTAAGCATCCGACTTCGGCTCAGGTCATGATCTCACGGTCCGTGAGTTCGAGCCCCATGTCGGGCTCTGTGCTGACAGCTCAGAGCCTGGAGCCCGCTTCGGATTCTGTGTCTTCCTTTCTCTCTGCCCCTCCCCTGCTCATGCTCTGTCTCTCTCTGTCTCAAAAATAAATAAAAAACATTAAAAAAAATTAAAAAAAAATTTTAACATTTCATTTATTGGGGCTTTTAGTTAGTTAAGCATCCAACCCTTGATATCAGCTTAGTTTGTGATCTCACTATTGTGGGATTGAGCCCCGTGTCGGGCTCTGTGCACTGAGTGTGGAACCTGCTTGGGATTCTCTCTCTCCCTCTCTCTCTGCCTCTTCCCTAGCTTGCTCTGTCTCTCAAAATAAATAATAAACATTTATAAAAATGTTTAATTGATTGATTTTTCCTTTAGACAACTTTTTCTTAAGAATACAATAAAAGGAAGGTCAGCCATAAGCCCACTAACTTAAAAAAATCTATCTAGAAAAAAAATCTAGGAGTTGTAAATTCAGATGCCTTCAGAGGTCAGGCAGAAATCATTGTGTGAAGGGGCCATGGCCAGTTGTGTTCTGTACAGTTGTTTTCAATTTTTAAATAATATAAAATAAAGCCAATATCAATTCTGGTCAAACAGAAAAACTCTCATAGCCAGGTGGCAACCTCTGCATACAGTGAGAAATGAGGGTTTCTTTCCCCTAAACCCATTCCCCACTCTGACCTCCCCCGTCTAAACACTGTTTACAGCAGAGAGGAAAGGAGGTAGGCATCACTTGGACAGAACAGAGTTTAGCATAGGCAATGCCAGATGGAGGCAAGACTTGGGACAGGGGCGGAAGGGAGAGGGAGATAATGGGAATACCAGAGAGGCAGGCATGCTGGGGTCTTGACAGAGGAGCAGAAGGGGCAGGCTGTTATCCACTCCCCTGTCCACCCACCATTTACCTTTATGAAAGAGAGCCCCCACCTGCTAATGACCACCACCACATCCACGGAGCATTTTACCACTTCATAAACAACTTCTGAGATGGGAATCATTTCTCTTTTGCAGATGGGGAAATTGATGTTCAAAAAGATGACTAGAGAGCTGGAAAGTAGCAACAGGGATTTTGGATGTGAAATGCCATATGCATTCTACTACTTCAGGCTGCGGAGTGGGGAGACAGAAAGCTCGAGAATGGCTTGTGAGTCAAGTTTGGCAAGACAGCTTAGGAGAATGCTCTCATGCTGTTGTACCTTTCCTGCAAGACGGGACAGTGCATCTGCCGTGCTCTGCAAACTGTGAGTCACTTACGACCATCTTGGAGGTGACCGCTGTGACTGAGAGGTTTGCGGCACGGTTTAGTAAGAGATACAGGAGAGAAGGGACGATTGATTGGCCCTTGATTCATGTACTTATTTATGCCCTGACTCGTCTGAGAGAGCATCGAAGGACATAAGACAGCACTGCAGGGAGAGGCATTGATCGCCAAATGTCTGTTCATGTCTCTGTCCTGGAGACTTGAGCCCAGAGATCTTGCCTTCTTCATCTATGCACTCAACGGATCTTACTCCGTGCCTATTAGGTGCCAGGCATTGGGCTAAGTGCTTAGCGTCTCATGGTAAGCCCACGCTGACCTGCTCTCTACCTTCATGGCATTTATAGTCTACTTGGGGCGATAATATTAGCAAACACAATACAAAACAGCAACACACATATATATTAAAAGGTTTTAAGTACAGTGAAAGAAAAGGTATCTCTTTTCTCTTGCCCTTAGCATAAGGCTGGCACAAACATGGTTCTCAGTGAGCATCTCTTGAGGGAATAGGAGGGTGAAGGAGAACAGGAATGTTGGGGCTACAGGATGGACATGTGGGGGGCTGTGCTGGGGACCTCCACCTTCCCTGCATCCCTGCTTTAGCTGTCCTCCTGCAGCTTCTGGAACCCATTCCTTCTGGCTGGGACTTTCTGAGCCTAGCTTCTGGGGGGCTGTGGGAGTAGCCTTGGGCAACTGGGGTCCTCTCCAGGGGTGCAGCCTGCCGCTGGAGGCCTGGCTTTGGCAAGCTCCAGTACAGCGGTTATGAGAAGCTTTCCTGACATATTAACCCCCTAGGTCTTTGGGGTCTTGTTTACAGGTGCATTCCCTGAATGTTACCTGGCATGAAACTGGTGCTCCACAGTTATTTGTGGAATGAATGAAGAAATAAATGAGTAGACAGGTAAATAGAGAAGGCTCCCAGTGTGTCCCAGTGTGTGGCACTGGGCTTTGCTCCTTGCCTGGCTGGCCCGTGGAGCCCTGTGGGCTAAATGGCAACCAGGCTGAGAGGTGGAAACTGCCTGCACCAGCCTTGCTCAGACATCAGTCAATTTCCTTCAATAAATATTTATGTTGGGACTTAAATATATTCTGAGAGTCTGCTGTTGGATGAGGCTGAGGCAAGAGAAGAGGGAAGCAGTGAGTGCCTTACCGCTAGTGTGTGCAGAAAAGTCCTGCTATGCACACTCATGGCCTGGCCATGCTAGTCAAGGTGATGGCTGACCAAGTCACAAAGGTGACTGGCTGACCAAGTACTGCTGGACAGTACAAGGAGAGCCGTGGAATGGGCAGGTTAGGGGGCAGTATCCTGGAGGGGTGGGTTCTAATCATGGGCAGAAGCCGACTGGTCAAAGGGAAAAGGAAGGGTCCTACAAATCCAGGTTTGCAAGAGTATCACAGAGAAGTCAGTTATGAAGTACCTCCTTTGTGTGTGTGGACGGAAGACCGAGGTTCAGGTCCTCATGGCTGGGACACATAGCTTTACAGACAAGGAAAAAGGAATGTAGGAAGAAGCCAAATTTGACCCCAAGTCCACCCGATTGAAAACCCACTCCTCTCCCACTATAGATGTTGACATAATTCAAGTCTGTTAGAAATTGGAACGCTTTCATTGTGTTTACTAATCACTCATGTAGCAAACTTAGTTCATTTCTTCAATAGTCATTTTGATTAAATTCTGCACATTTATTGAGCACTTAGCATGGGCAATTGACTGTATATATATATTAAAAAAATTTTTTTTTCAACGTTTATTTATTTTTGGGACAGAGAGAGACAGAGCATGAACGGGGGAAGGGCAGAGAGAGAGGGAGACACAGAATTGGAAACAGGCTCCAGGCTCTGAGCCATCAGCCCAGAGCCCGACGCGGGGCTCGAACTCACGGACCGCGAGATCGTGACCTGGCTGAAGTCGGACGCTTAACCGACTGCGCCACCCAGGCGCCCCTTGACTGTATATTTTGTTTCAAGAGAAACATGTCCGATGAAAGAGAGTAGCAGACAGCACTGGGCTTGGGGCTGGGAGGGTTGGACTCCAGTAACGCTTCTGCTGTTAGGGGCGACTGCACCTTATTCTCTCTATGCTCCCGTTCCTAAGATTCTACAGCTATATTTTATTTCACTCTTATGGAGAATTGTTGTGCACCAAAGAGCTGACCTTGAAAGTTATTTTTCCTGGGTTTATTGGTGAGGTAATGTAGACTTGGAGACTGAGATCTTTCTTCTATTTTCGGCTGGATCTTATTTGAGATTTCCCTGGATTGGTTTCATTTTCTTGTTAGCAATTCATTATTACATTTTTAATAATCGTCAGCTAGACTCACCAACTGAATGTTTATTAAATGATTTTGCTCCAAGCCAGTGACTCTGGTAGATCCATCAGAGTAGTCCTGGATGTTGGGATCTTAGAAATTGAAACTGTAGTTGTACCTGTAGGACATATCCCAGACTGATGTGTGATCTAGTCCCCCCAAATTCTCACTGCAGCTGGAACTGGGGAGTGTGAGGCTGAAGGCTGATGCTGAGCCCCGTCAAGATTCCTGGACCACCTCAGGACAGAGGGGAGACTCTCTGAATAAGAGGGTGCTTCTCCATCTAAAGCTGCATGAGGATACATGAGTGTGGGAACCCCACCCCCAGCTGTGGATAGCCTGTATTCTGACAGCTGTCCTTTCAGAAAGCTCTGTAGGGCATGGAGAGAAGTCCCAGTGAATCCAATGCCTTTTGGTGTGGTACCAGATAGTGCCAGTGTTTTTTCTCCCTGCTATCTCATCTCCTTTGCTAGCTAGAATCTCTAGGGACTGGCTCCCATGACCAAAAGCTCAGGTCTGCATCCTCTGCACCTAACACAAGTAAGTTGCTAGGTATGTTTTTGTTGAATTGGGCTGAATTAAACTCTGAAAGTTCAGAGGCTATGGACTGTTTCCCCTCCCATCCTAACGCTTGAGAAGAAGCCCTTATTGGTCTGAAAATTATGATAGACTCATACAGAATTTATGTCTGGGGTAGGGAAGTCAGATGCCTGCAGGAACCAGATGGGTCACACAAATGCATAAAGTGACCTGGGGGAAAGTAGTGTGGAATAGTGGGGCTTGTGGCCAAGCACAGTTGACATGCTCAGTCTAAAGGCAGTCCATTTGAATTTCTAAAAATGTTCTGTTGGCCAGATAAAATACCCCTGATCCAGCTTAAAGGCCTTTGGTTTAGGTTTTCTGGGGTGTGCTGGGTGAAGCTCAAAAACCTGACAATGGCAGACTGGCAGATAGGTAGGATGAAGAACCTTGGAAAAGCTCTCCCAGGGTGGTCCTGCTTTCGCCCAAGTTAAATACAAGCCAACTTCCAATAACCAGCTGTGATGGCCACAGGACAAAGTATATTCCCACGTGGTTCCCAGGGAGTCTTACAGCTCAGCTCAAAGTTGCCTAATCCTGGAAACACCCAGAAAAGGAGTGTGCCATCTATTAAGTACTCAAAGCAGCACAGGGCAGCACCTTTCCAGGCATGTGCCCCCTAGGCATGTGGGTTGTAGTAGTGGCAAGGCAATAATAACAATAATGGCAGAACAGTCATGGCTGGGGTTAAGTGGTTGCTATGTGCTGGGCATTGTTTTCAGCACTTTTTCCCCATTCCCCCTTTTTTTTAGAGGAATTTTCAATGCACAGCACAACTGAGCAGAAAGAACAGCAACAGTGCCCCTACACATGCACAGCCTCCCCATTATCAACAACCCACCAGAGTTGTAGGTCGACACATCATAATCCCCCAGAGCCCATAGTTTGTATTAGGGTTCATTCCTGGCGTTGTCCATTCTGTGGGTTTTGACAAAAGTATAATGGCACGTACCCACCTGTAGTATCGTCCAGGATAGTTTCACTGTCCTGAACATCCTGTAGCACTGTTTTTAATCTCCTCATCAGCACTTAGGCATTTTTATCCTCCTTTCTCAGAGGAAGTCATGGGGTTTCTGAAAGAATGAGTGGCTGGCTCAAGTGCACCTCGGTTATGAAACTAGTAGACATAGACTCTGTAGGTGGTGGGCCTGGTCACGTGCAATGCTTTCTTGTCTTGGGAGGATTAGGCAACTTTGAGCTGAGCTGTAAGACTCCCTGGGAACCACATGGGAATATACTTTGTCCTGTGGCCATCACAGCTGAAGTTATTGGAAGTTGGCTTGTATTTAAGTAGCTATTACTTTCACATGACAGTAAAACTAATGAATGATAGGAAATTTCCAAGATAATAAAATGCGTATCTATCCCTTGTTGTATATATATTTTTTCTGTTCATCGTTCCCTGCTCATCTGGAATTTCAATTAGCTGCTATTTTTTTTCCCACATATTCTATCTAATACGTTTAGCTAACGTGAGTTTTCTCGGCAGTCTCCAAAACTACAAAATGACAATAGATTAGCTGACAAGTAGAAATATGTGGTGTCCATACTGAGTATGCATATGCTTTACCTTCTGCCTTGGGAGAACTGTATGGCCACTGGGGATTACACTAGGGAGGCTTTAAAAAAATTCAATAACAAAACAACATTACAAATCACCCAGACCCTTTCCAAACACATAATTAGGAATTCAGTGTGGTTTTTTTCCTCCTTGAAAACTGAAATATTGTTATGGTTAAAAAAAATTTTTTTTAATGTTTATTCATTTTTGAGAGAGAGACAGAGCATGAGCAGGGGAGGGGCAGAGAGAGAGTGAGACTCTGAATCTGAAGCAGGCTCCAGGCTCTGAGCTGTCAGCACAGAGCCCGATGGGGGGCTCGAACTCACGAACTGTGAGATCATGACCTGAGCCAAAGTCAGATGCTTAACCGACTGAGCCACTCAGGCACCCCTGAAATATTGTTATTGTTTTAAGCCATGTTTACTGAAATTGTTTCTGCTAAACCAAGTTTTAAAAGGAAAGTTGGGAAAATCTCTTCCAAGCACAAGTAAGATGTCAAATCCAACGTATGTTCATGTATTTGGGCTCAAAGGATGTTGACCATGGTATCTTGAAACATTTCTCCACTCCAAAAGACAGACAGACAGAGCAAACCCTAAGAAATGAATACCGTGTGTGATGTTTGCGACATCAACCTGAAGTCTCAAATCCCTACATTTTCTAAGGATTTGGAATTCTTTTTAGGAATCAATTTAAAATAACTCATAATTCAACTGAAAGACAAGTAGGGCTTTCAGATATAGATGCTCTAATTTCCAGCATTTTATTGCTGCTCTCAGTGTTTTTGAGATGACAGTTTTCCCTTCACAGAACAAGCTTAAAATTAGAAAAATCAAACACCCATTAGAGAGAGCAGATTTACTCTGCTATTAATTGATGTAGAGATGTAAAGCTCCCATCACCCAGGCGGGAGCCTCGCCCATCCCCTACAGACATTTTCAGGGGCCAGTGGGTCAGCAGCAGCTTACTCAGCCTAAACAGGAGCTGTCTGTCTTTAGGAGTGGAGGCTTGAATTTTCGGTGGTAGAGATGCCCTCACTGCCAGGGGCGGGAGCCACATCTGCACACAAATCTTAAGGTGTGTGGGATACTTTCTTCCCACTTTATTTTTTAAAAAGCGAACAACCTTGAAAGTTGAACAACCCACCCTATTCTGGCTTCTCTCCGCTCTGCTGGACAGGAGGTAAAGAAGCACGGACGGCTTGGTAACCAGAAAAACGATTCTTAGAGGGAATGGAGACTGCGGCTGCTGTGAATTAAATACGGAGAAGAAGGAGCATTGAGGACCAACCACAGAATTGTCTCCTTCCACAGGCTGGAAGCAACCCAGGTGGGGGTGGGGAGGGCCTGCCGTGTAAGAATCTGTTGAAATATGACCCGTGGTTTTAACTTTAAATAAGCATTTCCGTCCTAATAGAAGCCCCCTCTAATGTCTCCTGCAGCTTTGATTTTGGAACACGTCACATTCCTCATTAAAGCAATCACTGTTAAAACATAAAGCAACACAGGATTTATTTCTTCATTAAACTGATGATCCGTATATGAAGCCAATTAACATTATGAGTCTGGTGAACATCAAGTGTAAAGAGGTTAGAGAAAATTAAAAGCAGTCACCTTGGTCTTTAGATAAAGAAAGTACACTTTTAGGCTGTAAATTATCAGAGTGTCCAAGCGGGACAGATCGGTGAATTTGGTTAATTGAAAAATACATTTTACCGCACAAGAATTAAGGAAAAATAACCTTTTCGTTTCGAACGCCCTTTTTGGTGGGGGAGGGGGACGGTAGCGAATGCATATTGGTCACCTCCGAAGGCCGAGTGTCAGAGACAATCGGAAGAAAAAGGGGACTCGCGTCATCAAAGTTTGTTGTAGGCTTTCGTTTCTACGTTGCTTGGCTGTGTGTTTATTCGCTGTTTTGTCAACAGAAAGGAGCCGTCCTCGCGGCTCCGGGAGAGGAACGTTGGGAGAGGCGAGGCGAGGAGAGGCGGAGGGTCCTGAGCTGGCTACGAGCCCCGCGCGAGGTGGGTGTTTTCCGGGAGTCCGGCTACTTGTCCACCCCGGGGAGACGGCCAGGCTCGAGTCGGGGACGCCGCGAAGGCCATGGTCAGGCAGCGACGCGCCGCGGGCGGCTTCCAGGCTGGGGCCGAGAGACAGGAGCAGCGCGCGGGGTGCGGAGTCGAGAGTTCGGTCCCTTCTCTGAGCGCTGAGCGCGCGTCGCAAGTAACTTCCGCAGGTTTGAACCGGGAGAGGATTGATCCCTCAAAGCCTGGGATCCTGCAGGGCGGGTCCCACTGCCGCGCAGCACAGAGCCCCAGAGGGGCCCGCGGGACTGGCCTCTTTTCCCTCCCGCAGCCCCAGAAGGTCTGGGGCCGCTGTCCAGGGTTCTGACTGGCTAGGAGGCCTGGGGAGTGCGCTGTCCGCAGACCCAGCCAGGATGAGCCTGTCTACTTCCCCGGGACCTCTCCGGGCCTTGATAGGAATCTGCTTCGGCGGATGTGAGGGATGGAAAGCTGAGACTGGGGCTTGGACTTTGTTGGCTTTGGGGGCCCATGCGGCGCCGGGCGCCTGGTGCCGCGGGTTCCCGCACAGATACTCAGGTGCGCCTGGAGCATCTCGACCAAGCCCTCCCGGATACCTTCCTCAATTCGCTTCATGGGCACCAGGCTCTTGGAGCTCACAGCGCGCGCAGACGGGGAGCTGCCGCCTAGGGCAGATGGGAGCCCGAGGGGGCTTTTGGAAGACCCGGGCACGCAAGGGTAGCCTCAGGCTCTTTGAAAGGTCTCCAGAGAGCCCGGGTCCTCTGGGCGACACAGGAAGTGACAGAGATAGCGCGCCAAGCTTCTTGGCCTGGGTTGACGGAGGGTCCGCTCTTGGGGCTCCAGCCCTCTCTGGATGAAGTGGCAACGGCGCTCTCTGCTGCCCGGCCAGCCCCTCTGGCTACCGCACCCGCCTCCCGGTCCTCTGGGCGTGTTCCCCGAAGCTGGCCGCCTGACTCGGAGTCAGTGGCCCTGGCGGAGCTGTCGCCGGGGCTCTCTCCGTTCTGAACTGAGCCAGAGTTTCCAGCGGTTTCTTCCTAGTGGTGCGGCCGACTCCTCAAGCCAGGGCGGGCCGAGCCCAGGAGGGGCCGCTGAAGTGCCCTGGGCCCTAAACTGCCTCCGCTGGAGCGTTGCCGCGTCTTCCTCCCAGTGGTTTTCCGAAGGGCTGTCCACCGGAGTCCCAGGGCCCCAGCACTCGCTGCCTTTCAGCTTGGTGCGCCTTGCCCACGGCGGGTGTCCACGTGTGGGGTCGCCAGGCCTTTTGTTTCCAACGCACTGTGTCTTTAAGATCAAGGCTGGAACCCAGGCGGTGCAGGGACCCGACCCACCGCCTCGCCAGGGCTCCCGAACGCAGCATTAGAATGTTTATAAAATATTCAATTTATGCAGTCTGTCCAAGAAGCCATCGTCCCAAAATAAAATCAGCAGTCTAGACGGAACACAGACACCAAACTTATCAACAGTTGTCTGACTTGCCTCTTCTGATGCATCTTGAGTGGGTCATAATACCAACTTTATTTTCAGTGGTGCATAAATTAATTACACGCATTTAATAACCAAAATATCATTATATTCCCCCTTTAATATCATAAAGGCTTTCCGCCAGGGAAGCACTTAATAGTGCAGGGGGCCGTAACGGGCTATTATCCTGGTGTAATGCTATTACAGAACCAATTATGCGCCATTAGACTTGCTTTTTTTGCAGTTTATGTGATTTGATCCAATCCCGCGCCCCTGACTTGAAAATTTCAGCCCGGTACTTTAGAGTTTAATTTTCACCCAGGCAGAGGGAAGGGCGGTCTCTCTCCGCTGAGTGTCTGCCTCGAATGCATTTTAAAAGTAATTGCGAAGGGGTCCCACCGCATATCATTTGCATGGAGAAGCGAACATAAATTCAGGGACCCCTTGCTGAGAACAAAATCAAACTTTCCTTTTGTACGGGCGCTTGGAAAGGGAAGCCGTGTGCAGAGTCCCCCCAAAAACCCATCCGGCGGCTACAATTAGCAGCGCTTTGTCAATTCGCAGCCCGGGAGTCGCCAGGCCTGACAAGGGCGAGCCCATATCCAAGCTTTTCACGGAGAAAGAAGGTTTGAGTCAGAGGGGACTCGGGGTGGGTGTGGGTGGAGTGTTCAGAAAATAATGCCTTTTTGGGGGTGGTGGTAGTGCTGGTTGTTTCTATCCTCTTTTAAAAGAAGGAAAACATTTCTGATGTTTGCTGAGAAATGATGGATTTTTTTTTTAACACCACGTGGGCCATTTGTAAGGCCCAATAGACCTATCCAAGTTACTCGCTGTAGACAGCGCTGGAAATAATCAGATTAAGGCCAATTATGCGTGAGATTATAAAGGCGAGTGCTGAGCCGCGGCGCGCGCTGTAGACAGACAGCAAGACATCTGGCCACTTCCCGAGTCACTTTTCTGGTCCTGCGGGCGCCAGCAGCGCCGAGCCCCGCCCGCTTCCAGCCGAGCCCAGCGTGCGGACCGGAGGCAGTCACGCTCCGGCCTTCCTCGCCCGCAGCCCGCCGAGGTACGCGCGGCTCCCGACCCACTCACCCGGCCCCGCGCGTCCGGCCTTGGGGTTCGGCTGCTTTCCTGGCCAGGGCTGCAGCTCGCTCCGATGCCCTGGCGCGTTCGCTGGACCCGGCTGCGGTGGCCTGGGTGCAAAGCTTGAGCGAGGGGGGGGGGACCCCTGAGAGCCGGGAGCCAGATTTCCCAGGTTTGGTGTTGGGGACGAGGTGGGGGCATGGCTGTCCGGGAGGTGGACCCAAACGGAGGGGCTGTCCCAAGGGGACCGGGCTTGAGGTGGGGCTGCCACGTCCCCTCCAGTCCCCACAGTGGACTTAGGGCGTTGGGGGGGGTGGGGGGAAGGGTGGTTTCCAGGAGGAGGACGCCCAGTGCGCACTAGGGCCAGTCCGGGGCGCGGGCAGAGTGAGACTTAGATTCTATCGATGCTTGCCTTGCAGCCAGGCCGGAGCTACGCGCCCCTTGTCTGTCCAGCGGTTACTCTCCCCGGGCCCCGCCGTCCAGCTGATCCGGTCGTCGGCGATGTTTTATTTCCACTGTCCGCCACAGCTAGAGGGTGAGTAAGCGCCGCGCCCGTGGCCGCTCCAAACGGCCGGTGCTGGCCAGAAAGGGCCAGAGCGCCCGTGTGGCAGGTGGGTGGTTGGGTTCCCGCTCCGCTAGGGTCGCAGCCGCTGGGCGTTGGATACGGGTGCCCCTGGCCTCCTCCCTACATCCCACTCCAGCCTTCCGCCCTGTCACCACCTGCCTCCCACCTCCCTCCCCGCCTGGGCCAGTCGGCCCCGGGCTATTGGCACAGCAGGGACCCGCCGGTCCTCCCAGCACAGATGCTGGTGTCACGCCTCTAATCGGGTCTCCCCCGCCCTGGGGGCCGCATCAATCTTTCATGGTGTTTTGCAAACATCCAGAAAAGCCAAGGTAGACTAGGGAGTTGGCCCGCATCGTCTGACATGGACCCTGAGCCCAACCCATGGTAGTTTGCTCCCACTTGGAGCACAGGGCAGTGCTGCTCCGGGAAGCTGTAACGCCTGTCCTGGTCCACCGTGGCTCTCTGGATCTAGGTGGCCCTGTGCACCCCCGCACCCCTCGAGTGCCCTGGCTTGGCTCCTCCCTGTGACTCACTGGATTTCCTGATCCCAGATGCCAACCACTCCCACTCCCAGGGGGAGCCCCGTGGCCAGGGTTTGAGACTTTGAGGGTCTCCAGGCCTTAGAAGAAATTTTGCCTCAGGATCCCTTGTGTGGTCTCTGCACTGGATTGTTAGGTGGAAGTAGGTTTGTGAGAAGGGGACAGCTTGGCTCTCTGGTGCCCCCACACAGGGCCTGGGGGACCCCCAAGAGCTGGCGTCAGACAAATGCAAAGCCACACATTCTGGCCTTTTAACAGCATCTTCCTCAGAACAAGAGTCTCAGCCATGCACTATTAGAACTTTTCTAACTGGGAACAATACCAGGCTAGGCTTTGACAACCTACTCCTATGATTTATTTGTGGGGTGGGAGAATGTTGGAGGCCAGGACGTTGAGGGAGGCATGGGGGAAGGCAGAGGTGGTGAGGCACTGAGGGACCCGGAGACATCCGAGGACACTAGTCCGCCTTTTCTCCAGTTACCTAGAGCAGTAGCTGAGCCTCAGTTGGCCAACATGCACAGGGATTTCAGAAAGTTTGTTTTGTCTTAACCGTGGAAGCTTTTAAGAATTCAGCAGAATTTTCTAAAGGAGGCTAAGGATCAGTGTTTAAGCCCTGCTAGCTCGGGTCAGCATTCCTAAGAAGGGGAGACCAGACACTTGCCTACGTTTCATGTCCTTTAATCTCCAAGGACCCACGCTGATCTGCTTTATGAAGAGGTTAAAAGGTGCACTCCCTGACATTGTACCCCAGGTCCGGAGGGGGGATTTGAACTGACTGACATATCGCAGCCTACTCTTCTGGTTAAAGAGGGGAAGGCAAAGATTTGGGTATTTAGCAGGTGGTGGGCTGCTTGGATAATTAAGGGGAAGCCCTGTCCGCAGGGTGGGTTGCAGAAGTCACTTAAGGAGGGTCGTGGCTCGGCCTTATCATGGCTTCCGTGCACTGAGCTGTATGTTGCTCACCCTTCCTTCCCACCTCACCTGAGGCACATCCCACCTCAGTGCTGATTCTACGACCAGGAGAAAAGGAGGCGTGTCTTTAAGAACCTTTTTTATCCCTTTGAAGATGTCTTTCTGAGCCAGTTTTGCAGAAAGTGGTGTTGTATGTTAGTCTAATGTTGCTGGGGAGGAGGTGATCTGCGGCAGATAGAAAGGCCGAGAACCGACCTTTGGAATATGACATCTTGCTCAGGCTCTCAGCTTTTTAATTTTCATTTCTTATTAATCTAGAGAGGCATAAAGGAGAAAGCAAGGCATGACTCATAATCTCACTTCTGGGATTCTACTGATATTGAATTAAAAAGTACTGCATATACTTGCTAAGGAAATTCAAATAGAAGAGAAAACTGCATTCAGAAGTGAAATCCTCCTTCCACCTCTTTTCTAAAGATACTCTCTATTGTTGGTTTCTTATGATTCCTTCATGAAAAACACCCCCCCCCCCGCCATATGTTATGCTTTATTTGTGTTGAGATCATATTGCCGTATCATTTGGGACTTTGCTTTTTTCTTTTTTTACTTTGTAACCTATATTTTGGGGATTATTCTGTCAATATATACAGATCTACTGATTTCTTTTAAACAGCTGTGTAATATTCCATTATATGTTGTACTGATGGGAACTTTGGCTGTTTCCAGTAGTTTTTTTTTTCCCCCTTATTGCCATGTCGCTAGGAATGTTCTTCTTTTTCTATTTTGGAACACTTATTCACAGATTAAATATGTGTATGTGCCCTTAAATTTTTGATGAATATTGTCAAATTACCCCTCTAATAAGGCTGCACCAATTAATGCTCCTACAAATAGTTAATGAACACACACATTTTATTATACCGTTAACTGTACTGGGTAACATTATGCATCTTATGTTTGCCAGAATGGTGAAAATAGCAGTTCATTGTTCTGTTTTGTTTAATTATCGGCAAGGTTTAACATTTTCGTAGTGTTATCAACACGTCTACTTATTTTTAAGTAAAAAGTTTCTTCAAAGGTTTTCCTCTTTTCCGTTTGTTTTTATTCATTTGATGGACCACCAGTCTGTTTTAGTATCCAATTTGACATATGATGTTTCACCTACAGATATTATGTGTACGCATTGTGAAACAATTTAGGACCGGCAGGTGTAAGTTAGAAGGCTGAGGCAGATAACGATTGGAGCATCTCAGAGTCTGCATTCTGTCCTCGCCAATCAAGTGCTTTGTTTCAAAAGGAGACAGTTTGGTTTCCCGCAAAATACTGGAAATAAGACCGTTTTGAGGCTGTCCTTTTGAAGTTTCCAATGAGGGGAGAGGAGAGAAATATTTGTAACTGGGGTTTTTAGGAAGAGTGCAGTTTGGACAAGAAGATGGAACAGAAGGCTTCAGGGAAGCATGGGGTATTATGGCAAAGGATGTGTGTGGCACTGTAGAGCAGGATAATAAGTAGGAGGGACCCCTGTTAGTAGATAGAATTTTAAAGAGCCCGGAGAACCTTGCTTCTTTGGGACTCAGGTCTTTCTGAGTGAGGTTGCCTGTGTGGCTTGCCGGCTGCTAATGCCAAACACGCAGGGATTCTGAGACCAAAGCCCATGGCAGGTACAGCATGCACTGGCTAATGGGAACTTGCTCATTTGTTTTTCTAAGAGGCCATTGTAGACTGTTGAGCACATGGTGCATATTTGGAAAATGATGTGAATGCATGTTTGGGGCCAAACTCTGTTCTGGCTTGGGAGGTTGCTGGGGAGGACGGTGGACAGGACGCCTTTCTTTTCAGGGAAGTGGAGAGCAGTGGGTCCTTTATGAGCCTGGGGAGAGGGGAGAGAGTGGCCGTGTCTAAGCCTGCTTGGAATTCAGGACAGTAGCTATTGGTGCAGACCTCTTGTTAATTGACATCAATATAACAGATCCACTATGGTGCTGATGAGCTGTGACCAACGGTAATTAATATTCATTTATAAACTTCTTACCTCCTCGTGTCCTGAAGTTCTAGGAGAAACGTGCAGTGAAAGCTCTTGGTGTTTTCTTTCCTCCCCCGCCCCCAGCTGTTAAGCTTTGTTGTTTATAGAAACAAGGGAAAGTTAACTAACAGGTAAGCAATAGGGAGCCGTTGAGGCTTCTATGAAAGAGTCAGAGGTAGGTAGGGATGAGATAAAAACACAGTGGACAGAGGTGCAGCTGGAAACCAGAGGGCAGGTGAAGGCTCTGCCTCAAGCCAGTGATTTTTCCTGGCACAGAGTCCGGAATTTGACAAGAAGGCGATTTGGCCATCCCGGGGGGAGTAAGGTTGCCATCCGCCCTATGAAATAGGCATAGTTGGGCCTGAAGTCAAAGGTTATTGGGAGAGGGAGAGAGCAGGAGAGAGTAGAAAAGAAGGGGCCTTCATGAGAGCAGCAGAGAAAGACGCTCTGGGACAGACGGGACTATGCCTGGAGGTGCCTCCGAATAGAGCAGGTGTGTCCGGGGTTGGTGTGAGAACAGGGAGGTCCTCTGCTCAGGCTGATTCAGTTTGCTCCCAGTAGGCACTGCACCCTTTGGCAACCACTCTCCAGGAGATTTCGATGATGGGTTTCTGCGCAGAAAACAGCGCCGGAACCGGACGACATTTACTCTTCAGCAGGTAATGATGGCGTTCCCTTTCTGAGAGTCGGCTACTTCCTGCCTCCAAAAAACCCAGAGTTTGAGCAGCTCTTCTTTGTGTTTTAAAATAAAGCCAACTATGGTAACTGGATCGTTCTTGAACACTCTATGTGTCAAGAAATCTGTCTGGGGAGAGGGCAGGTGATTTGGACTTCACGGCGCCAGGCAGTAAGTGAATCGGTAATAATGATCGCTCACATGTGCCTGAGGTTGGTAGTTTGGGGAACGTTTCCACATCAGCAATATCATTTGAACCTTGAAATCACCCTTTGAGAAATGCAAGTAGGACATTCTTATTCCAAGTAGAGAGATGGGAAGACGGGGGCCCCCAAAGTTGTCTGATTTGTAGAAGGTATTGCTGTCCATAAACGGAAGGGCTAGAACCGGGACCCTCATAGTGTGTTTCCTGGACCTGGGCTCTTTCCCTTAGGTCTGTGCCACCCCTGGGGCAAACTGGGAGCCGTCAGGAAAGTAACCCAAATACCTCTAGCTTGTTTCTGTGGGACTGGCACAGTGAGGACCTCTGTTAGTTGTTTCTATTCTCCTCTGTCTTATGGGGAAAGCTGTGTGGGTTGCTCTGATTCGTAAGGCCACTCTTAGACTTTGATTCCTATGAAGATATGTAAATGGAAAAGCAAATGAATATTTGTGCTTCTCCTCTTATTCTTATTTCTTGGGGGAGCACCGATGTTGTAAGTCTTAGCTCCTCAGTCATCCGTGGTTAAAATTTTAATTCTGTGGCGTCTTCTCGAAGAGCTCTCTTCTCCCTCCTCCTCCCCTATTTCATCCTCGAAACCACTTCCTCACTGCTCCTAGCAAATTTGAACTATGCATCTGCTTCCTCTCACCTAGCCGCAGCCTCTCACCAGTAAATATTTTTGCCTGTTACCAGCTGGAAGCTCTTGAGGCAGTTTTTGCCCAAACACACTACCCTGATGTCTTCACCAGAGAAGAGCTGGCCATGAAAATAAACCTCACAGAAGCCAGAGTGCAGGTAAACCTTCTTTTTAATTATTTAACTCTCTAATATTAAAACTGGCAAACTTTTTTTTTTTTTTTTGACATCATGACTGCAGAGTGCACATTTGGCCAAAGAAAGCAAATGAAGACTATCTGTCATTTTCATGATGCACTTTAATAACATCAACATAATGTGGAATATTAGATTAGGTTGATTAATCGGTCATTCATAATTAACTAGTGATAATGTTCTACACTAATTTGTCCGCGTCTCTAAGGTACTAAATTACATCAATGCACATCCATTTCCTTGCTTTGGAAAAAAAAAAAAAAAAAAAAAAAAAGAGCTGAGATGCTATTCTCAAAGCAGCTCTGACCGCTCTGGGGTAAGGCCGGTCAATTGCAGAGAACTGTGTTTTCAGATGGGAACAGGGTAGGATCTGCTTTCCAGAAATTGCATCATGTCCAACTTTTCCCCTGGACGTGGACTCTTTCAGCGAAGTGGATCCGAAGAACGTGTGCAATTTAAAAATCTTTAAACGGCAGCAGCGAAAGGGCTGCCTCAGAGCTGAGCACGGGCTCACGGTGGCCGTCTCTAAGCAGGATTTCTTTCTGGAAGCCACACGGTGATTATGTTTAAGTGCACAAACCCGTCGAGCCCAGCAGATGTGCCCGAGCGCGGGAGGAACAGATTCGCAGCGCCGCCTCTCCGGGAGAGCTATTCTTTGAGCACAATTATATATTCATTTTATTTATGGGGTTTCCTCCATGCTGTTTCTGTTCTTTTTTATGTAGGGGCTTGGGGTTAAGACTATGCAAAGATCTAATTGTAGGAAATATAATAGTTTGCTTTTGGTTCCCCTGGGTCATGTTAGTATCTCTTAAAAACCAATGGCTGAAGAGAGATAATGGAATTCTGAGCAGTAAATTGGGGGTTGTAAACAAATTATTTCCCCTATAATCAGATTATGTGATCCTGATTATTAAATCTGAACATGAATCATTGGTCATATGCGGGCAAATTAAACTGATTATTATTTGGAAATGAAAATCTCCTTTGGCCAGGATGTTGTCTATCCCTTCTTTATTTAATGCCAGCTTGCCAATAGCTGCCTAAAGACTGAACTGCAAATTGAGATAAATGACACAATTATTGAGCATTCAGAAGTGGAAGATCATAACTTCTCCCTGAAAGGTGCAAGGGTGAGATAGGGGTGGTAACAATTAAAGCGGGGATTTGTTGTGCCGGCTGTTGTTGGCTATTATGCAAACAGACAATGGCTGTGAAGTATTTGTTTCGTGAGCCTCCGTGTGGGGACGTGGGCCTCGGTGGCGGGAAGGGAGATGTGTTTACATTTATACCCCTTGCTCATTCAAATATGATTAATGTTCTATAAAGCAGGGTCTTAATCGAAGCTGATGTTGTCAAACAATAACTAAATAGGGAAATAAACGACTCCATCATGCTCTTTCCTCAGAAGCAGGCGAACTGTCAGTGCAAAGTCATTAAAATATGATAATGAAAAATAGCTCAATTAAATGTTGTTATAGCTGTGACCTTCATTCAATTAAGACACAAGAAAGTGTCTGCATTTTGCTTTGCATTTAACTGCCCTAAATTTAGAATATAGATAAAATCATTATTCAATGGTTGCTGATATGTGCAATTAAAAGCCAACTCGATTAAAAACGAAAGAAACCCAGTTAGAGGAGAATGAAAATTCAGAAGTGGGGTGGGCTGGCAGAGGGCTTAGCCCCGGGACCCAGGCTCTCTTCTGGGCCAGCGTGAGGCGAGGCGGAGGAGGAGAGGATGTCCCCCCCGGGGGAGGAGGAGGGAGGTCTAGCCAAAGCTTTTTTTAAAGCCAGGCATGGTTCCCCAGGAGAGGAGGGAAGAGGTTTTGCTGGGTAAAGAGCAGCAGAATTTCACTGACCTCTGGGAACACCTTGGGCCCCGTCTGCCTGGCTACCATGAGTCTGGCCTTCTGCAGATGCTGTCCTGATTGACAAAGCTTGAAGATTTCCACACCAGTCTCTAAGAAGGCACTTAAAGCAGGTGAATCATAAGCCTGCTGCTAACCTGAGGTTGGCAGGGATAATGCTACCTGATGTTTACCGAGTGACTGATTGATGGCTGTGTGTCGGGCACAGTGCTCAGTGTTTTTCGTGCCTCTCTGTGCTAACAGTGCTTGGGGGTGGCCACTGTTATTACCCCCAAGGAGTTTGGGTCATGGTCCCTAGACAAACCACTGGTCTTCAAGCTGTGTGTCTGCCACTTACCACCTAAATGACCTTGGGCCAGTCGATTAACCTGTCTGTGCTTAATTTTCTCATCTCAACAGCAGGGATAGATCTACCTGCCTTATAGGGTCGGGGTGGATTCTAAACCAGATTCACACTAAACTAAGGCTGACTCCAGAGTCAGTGTTTCTCATGGGTGTGCTGGGCTGCTGGTCATGAGCTTGTCGTGATGTGTCAGAGATGATTTCAGGGTTAAATCCCAGGTTTGAGGACAGACACACTCAGGTGCTTAGGAAAAGCCGCCGGAAGAGTGAATGAGTTTTTTTGATGAGGAAACCCCAGGGCAGTGTTTTACAAACTGCTTGGATGATGATTCCCTCACCTCCCTCCTCCCCAACCATAGGAAGTACATTTCACATCAAATAAATGCCCTTGAATACACTGAGCATTTCCACAAGACAACACTTGCACCCTTTCGTGGGCCATGCACTTGGCTTCTTTCTGTGGTTTAACCGTCATTAAAAAAATGCCTGTCGTGCCTCCTACACTGATCTTCTGACCCCTCTCTGGGTCTGAAACTGCAGTTCAGAGGGCACTGCTTTGGGAGATCTTTTGGAGAGATGAGGCTGTGTCCCCCACACCTGCTGCAAGGTGAGCAGTGAGCACTGGGTACGGGAACCAGGCATGTGAGTTTCGGTCTGGTTCTCTCCTCCTGTCTTACTTTCTGCCTCCATTGCGTATGCATTTCCACTGGGGACTCAGGTTTGGTTCCAGAACCGAAGGGCCAAATGGAGGAAAACAGAGAGAGGAGCTTCCGACCAAGAGCCAGGAGCCAAGGAGCCCATGGCAGAGGTGACACCCCCGCCTGTGCGAAACATCAACTCCCCGCCCCCCGGGGACCAGGCCCGGAGCAAGAAAGAGGTCCTGGAAGCCCAACAGAGGTGAGGCTGGTGGGGCCCTGGGGCCTGGAGGCTTGGCGGGGACACAGGGTCAGGAACTCAGTGTGCGTTTCTTTCTCTAGCAGCCTGGGGAGAACTGTGGGTCCCACAGGACCCTTCTTCCCCTCTTGCTTGCCGGGGACCCTCCTGAATACGGCCACGTATGCCCAGGCTCTGTCACACGTTGCCTCTCTGAAAGGTAAGCTTCGTCTCCGTTGGCTGGCAGGGCAGGGCTGGGGCTTTGCTGGCTTGCCACTGTCTCCAAGCGGGTGTGGAGATTGTGCGGTCATCCCGTTTTCTCAGTTCCACCCATCGTTGTACCTAGGGCTGGTGCAGCTCCTTTTCTCCTGTCAGTCACAGCCAGCACCCTGCAGAGCATCTGTTTCCTAATGTGCTGTCTTGTTTGATTTCTGCATGGCCTGAGATTGCGGGTGAATGTCTTAGGTAACCCTGCACCTGATGGGGAATGTCTGAGCGGTGGTTGTTTCCGAAGAGACCCCCCCATGTTCACAGGCTGCTCCTTCTCATTGAGCAGTTTTGGGGGTTAACCTGCAGCTCATGGGTGAGGCCTGGGTGGGCGGTTGTCCCCAGCTTATGAGGACCCTCTCCCTATGGGCGGCTCGCCCACCTGCCTCCCTGGGGACTCCTCATGGCAGAGGTCTAAACTGTTAGGATTTATGATTTTCCAGGAATTGCTCTCTTCTTAATAGCTGTTGTTGTCTGAAGGATGCAAGCCATCAGCGATGTTTTGTCAGGCCCAGAGAGGAACTTTTGGCGACTTCTGGGGCAGCCCCACCGGATGAATGTGCCCATCCACTGTGTGTAAATTCCTGGCCTCAAACCTACTGCTTCTGTGATGAGGCCAGGCAGGTGTGCTGGCCAGGAGTGGGGCTGGGTTCTACCGTGGGTCTGAGGCAGCGCGGGTTACTGCTACTCTTGGGGTTTGTCTGTCATAGGGGTTCTGGGACCTGCAAGTGTAGGTGTAGGCTGTAAGCTTATTCCTGGTGATGGGCAGTGGGAGAGGACCTTCCTAGGGTGTCCCCTGTTTGTTCTGCATTAGGATCTGGGGTCTCCTGCCCTTGCGGGGGGGGGGGGGCGGTCACACACACGTGGCAATCTGCATTGCAAATGTGGTTTCTGGAAGCTGAATGAGGGCATGAAGGAGCTTCCCTGGAGAGTCTCTAGAAGAGAAAGAAGGGCATTTTAGGCTTAGAGAACAGCACATGCAGAATGCCAGGAGAGGGGAGGAGAACGAGGCTTGTCTGGAGAATGGTTGGTAGGTTGGGTGCCCATAGGAGAGACTCCACAGATAAGGTGGAGGTGTCCTACAGTAACCAAATCTTGAAGGCTGGAGGCCATGCTCTTGGGTTTGGGTTTTCTACTGTAGGAGGTGGGGCCCCAAGGCCCGGAGCCACTTCTGAGTGGTCCCGGTAGTGGGCAAATCCTCTCCCTTAGACAGCTGGCGTGAGTGGATGAGGCTCACCTCTGTCCGTCCAGCTCTGGGTCCTGTGCCCTTTCTAATGCTTCCTTCAGCTCCAGGGCCCAGATGCTCCAGGGGCCGTGTAGAGCCCCTCGCAGAGTGACCTTGGAACATATTCACGGGACACAGTAGGATGATAGGGCACTATGGAGGTGGAGTCCCAATTGGAAGGGGCTTCTGGAAGATGATCAGTGGGACTTCGGTATCATGTCAGGGACTGGTCTGGGCAGAGGGGCAATCCTGTGTCTGTCTCCCAAATCCTCTCTGCTTCAGTGGGGGCCAGCTCAGCTCCTGAGAGTAACCATCTCTTTTCTAAATGTTCTTTGCTTGCCCGACTCCAGCCTCGTGAGTTGGAGGTGATTCCCATGTCTCTGCTATGGCAGTCCGTGGCTGGGCTCTCTGGCTAGCCAAGCTGGGACCCACGGAGAGGCCTGCAGTGGCTCGAGGAGGGGAGAGAGGGCCAGGTTGCTGGGCAGGGAGGGCATGACATTGTCTGCAGCCGGGGGCCCAGGGTGGTGGTGAGAGGGAGACAGAGGCTTGTATCTTCTGAGTGAAGACCCAGGACAGAGGCAGGGGCTGGTGAGAGAGGCTGGTAAAGGTAAATCTGTCACCCCCTCCTCTTCTTCCCTCACTGATATGTACTCCCCTCTGGCCCTTCCCTAAACTTTTCTGGCTGGGCTCTGACCCCTGGGGCCTGTCCTGTGCCTGCCTCATTAGAAACAGACTTTCCTTTGATGCTGCCCTTGCTAAGAGGACACACGGGGTGGAACTTGGGGAGTGTAAGAGCTTGCAGAGGTGACATCAGTCACAGTGTGCTCGCCAAACCGGGTGTATCTTTGTATGTTGTACTGGCTCTCGCTTGGGCAGCCTGTGTGTGCCCGTGAGAAGTCCTTCCTGACTGCAGTCATATGTTGGGGCAGGTGACGTGCTCAGATGTTTCCAGAGCCAGGCAGGCGGTGAGTGAAGTGAATGTGTGTAGGCATTGTCTTCACTTCCCCACATACGAATGAGCTCTCGCTCACTTTTCTTGAGTGATATAACCCTCTTGGTCTATATGTCATTTACACGCTTTTGAGAAAGGCACGGGAAAAGACACACTTCTCTACTGTCAGAAACAGTTATTTGAGGAGCACATTAAGGGGCACTCTCAGATTTGGGCTGGGCACAGGTGGGGCTGGGGGTGGACTGCAGGAGCACTTTTCCCGCTCGAGGGTCAGCTGTTACTCAGGCCAGCTGATGGTGGCCGAGTGGGTGTGAGGACACAGCACTGCCAGAACTACTGAACTTTCTGGAGAAGTTAGAAGTATGGATTTTTAGTTAATATATTCCCATCTTTTTTTATTAAAATTTTTTTTTTGTATATTTGTTGTTGTTTTTTTCAACGTTTATTTATTTTTGGGACAGAGAGAGACAGAGCATGAACGGGGGAGGGGCAGAGAGAGAGGGAGACACAGAATCGGAAACAGGCTCCAGGCTCTGAGCCATCAGCCCAGAGCCCGACGCGGGGCTCGAACTCCCGGACTGCGAGATTGTGACCTGGCTGAAGTCAGACGCTTAACCGACTGCGCCATCCAGGCGCCCCTGTATATTTGTTTTTGAGAGAGAGGGAGAGAGAGCACACGTGCGAGCAAGTGGGGGCGGGGCAGAGGGAGACACAGAATTCAAAGCAGGCTCCAAGCTCTGGGCTGTCAGGACAGAGCCCTACGTGGCGCTTGAACTCACGAACTGTGAGATCACAACCTGAGCTGAAGTCAGACGCTTAACCACCACCAAGGGGGCCCTAGATAGTCCCATCTTTTAAATGTGATCTCCAAGTCTTTAGGCGAAAGTGGCACACAGTTGGTCTGAGCACTTGGTCTGGCTTGATATTTTGGTGTGAGATAACAGCTGGTGTCGGCTGGGGCATCTTTGCCTTCTAGAAGCCCCCGACCCCATGTGGTGGCACTTCTGGAAGCAAGGTTTTCTGAGCTGGAAGTCTCAGAGTCAGCTGGTCAGAACTCCCGGGCTCTAGTCCTGGTGGGCTTTGCTTTCCCTGGAGGTCCGGCTTGGGACGTCCGGCCTCTGCCTCAGGACCTGGGAAACAAGTGTGTGCCTACGAGTCAGTTTCTAGATACCCTGGGGTCCGACACCTGGTTGTTTTGTGGAACATTTGTTAAGTGGTCTGGGGACAGGGAAGATTTCAGTCTCCCGCACCTTCTTTTCCCAGGCTTCCCCAAGCTACAGAAATGAAGTGCATAGGCCCAAGAGAGGAATACCCCCGATTTTCTAGGGCCCGGCTTGGTGCCAGGACTTCTGGGCTATGACCTGGCCTCCCTTCCCTCAGTGCACCCCCAGAGGTGGCTGGTCAACCAATGCTGGCAGAACTAGTGGCCTGAGCCCTGCTTCCCAGGGGTGCTGGCCAACTGGGGGACTGCTCACCTAACTCGGAGAAGCTTCATGCCTACTGGTGTTAGAAGGCACTTCTGTGGGCTTCTAAGACCATCCCTCTTGTCACAAATGAGAAACTGAAGCTCAGGGAGGGAAAGTCACACGCTCACACATGGCTTATTCGGCTAGGTCTCCCCTTTGGGGTCTAGGTTGCCCTCCACAGGATCCTAATGTGCCCTTTCATCCAGACACCGTGTATTCATTTTCTCTCGGATGGGCACCTGTTGGTAGGGGCCTTGGACCCCTACTCCCCTTTTCCCCAGCAAGTAAGGACAGCTGTGAGTCCACTGGGTATGAGCCCTGGGGAGGAGTCTAGACTTACCCAGGACTATCAGAGACCAGGACCATTGTAAGCTAAGCGCCACAGTCCCTCCAGCCTGGAGATCCCAACTCACTTCTCCAGGCCTGTGGCGACTTGCAAATAACCCAGAAGAAATAAATCAAACTCAGTGTCAGCTACAGACTCAAACTAGTGCTCATGTCTCCTTTCCTAGACTCTGTGGTCCTAGTGGGATCTTATGGCCCCGGGTTGAAGACAGCAAGTATCCTGGGTGGGCCACTGAGGTCTGGCCCGACCCTAGACAGCACCTAGGTGCCACTCCTCTGATACTCTGGACCTGTAGCTCCAGACCAGGGGCTGAGGATCTAAGCAAAAACTGTCCTGTGCTGAAGCCAACAGCTGGCCAGAGTGTGAAGGAAATGCCTGGCTCTCTGTGTTCCAGGGCAGGATCAGTCCTCCCAGGGGGCATTTGGAGCCCCTCAGCTACTGTTCCCAGAGCTAACTGCCTGGAGAGCATTATGTATAGTTATAAGTCGAAGGACTCTGAGTTGGGGGTCCTGGTCTTTTGGTTCAGGCGTTGTTGTGACAGATGCGACATCTTTCTCTGGGAAATATTAAGAGAACCTCCAGGGGCATTTGTGGGATAGCTTGGAGGTTGTTGAGTTTGCTGAGTTCCTTTAAGCTGCAGTCCCTGAAGGCTGTAGGTCCTTTAACGCAGTTTTATGGCTATTCACTTGTCTGGAAATCTTTGGACTTTGAATGTGCTCTGAAAACAGGAGCATTCTTGGAATACTGGCTATCATGCTCCTTGAGCAGGCTGTGCTGGGGAAGGGGAAGGGCCAACAGGGATGTTGGATGTAGAGGGAATGAGCTCCAGGCACCCCCTCCCCCCCAAAACACTGGCCTCCCAGAATACAGAGCTGTGTGGTGATGCCAAACCCTGTTTCCAACGTGAGTGGGGTGGACAGGTTGGGCCCTAGAAGCTCTGTGACTGTGGCCCAGAACATACCAATGGATTATGGGGGGAAGTGGCCCAGAAAATATGAAGGGGAGCAAGTCTCCCGGCCAGCCACTTTGCTGAGACTCAGCGGCGCATAGACTGAGAAGTCAGTAGCAGAAAGCTCTGGAATATGGTTTTCTTAGCAAAGTAGAGAGACTCATTTTGATTCCTTGGAGAAACCTGTTGAAAGAAGGGGTCTGGGGTTTGGAAGCAGCTAGAGAGCTGGGGAAACCAAGATCAGACTGAGAATTGCACCATGGCATCTCGGAACTGCCGTGGCAGCGAAGCTCGACTCGGCGGTTTTGCGTCAGGCCAGGGAGTGAGTGCAGAGACTTTCCAGAGCTTTGCCCTCTGCCGCAGCCCCATCATCCTGTGTTTGGGGGACTGTGCTCTGCTGCCAGCCAGGTCCCAGGGCTTGGTCAGGGTAGCTGAGACACAGCTCTGGGGCGGAGTGCCGGGGATACTCATTTAGCAGGCTTGGCGTGGGGGGTGGTTGAGGTGGTGCGTGCATGAATAGGTCAGCAGGCCTGCTCGGGCAATAGGGAGCCAGGGAAGGGTGGGAGGTGGGGGTGGCATCCTTGAAGGACAGGAGGTCACTGCCTCTCCAGGATGGCTGGTCAAGCAGAGTGTCCATGCGTGGAGGCGTGGCAGGCTAGCCTCCAGGCTCTGCTGGGCAGGCCCCGGACAGGCACTGGGCTGTGCCCATCAGGGAGTGAGGCAGCTGGCTACCTCAGGCTGGGAAACTGCCCACCGGGGACAGAGCTACGTAATTGAAAACCAGGCACTTGTGGGGGTTTCCTCCTTTAATTATCCTTTAATTATCAAGCAGCCGACTAGCACAGTGGCCTCAAGCAAGCGCTCTGGGGTGGCCCGCCTTGTGTGAGTCCTCGTCCTTCTGTTCCCTAGCCATGTAAGTCTTGAGCACGGTCCTGGGAGTCTCTGCCTCTTGTCAGCTCTAAGATGGGGATCTTGATCATAATAAGACTGAAGTCACAGGACTGAATGAGGAGCACGTGAGCTAGAACACCTGAGGCTCTTGGAACAGTGTGTGGCACATGAGAGATGCTCAGTAAATGCTATCATTATCACCACATCTCTCCGTTCTCATTTCCAAGTCCCTGGGTCCCACTCACCTTTAAAGGAGCCTGTGAAACGTCTGCTTCTTCCAAATGTCTTCCATTTCTCTGAAGTTTATTGCAGCCGTCACTTATCTTTTCCTTGTAACCTTCCTTGTTCCAAATTTGGCAATGGTGGGGGTTCCTTCCTGTCCCTGGTAGGATTTCCTGGGCAGGGCACCCATTCCTTCTCTGGGGCTTCACAGGCAGTGATAAGTTTTGTATTTTGGGACAGTCAGAGAGGGCCCGTCCTGGCCAGGCATGCAGTTAGTGTGTTTCCTTATTGAGGGTTCCATGGAAACTCTCAAATAAAAAGGCAGCAGGACCCTACCCCATGCAGGGAGGGTTTGCATAACAGTAATGGGTGTCCAGAGAAAAAGCCTTTGCAACACAAAGAATTTTCCTGTGCTGTCTTAATGGCCAGCCTTGTGTTCACAATTCATTAATGCAGAGGAGGTTATTAATGGCTGAGGGAGGCGCTTGGGTTTGTTCCGGGGAAGTGCTGGCCACAGGACGAGCGCGATGGGGGCAGGAGAGCCACAGTCGGCGGAGGCCCCCTCTCCCTGGTGCACTTAGCCTGGCTGCCTCTAACCTGTGATTCGGAGAGCGAGAGCGGGGTGTGAGGTGGAGACTAATTACAGCTGCCAGGGGAGAGCTTTCATAACTCAGTCTGGGCTCACGCTGGGAGATCACAGTCACTCTCCTGCACTGGGCAGGGGCATCCCATCTGACTGTCCTTAACTGGAGGGAGCGGTGAAGAGGAGGAGGTGAGACAGCATGCTGGACAAGGCAGGCATGGGGGCACTCAGTCCCTGGAGTCATGCCTGAGGGGAGGGAACAGCAGCAGAGCAAGGGAATGAGGTCTGACCTCTTTTTACTCTCCCCTTCCATCCCCTCCCGGGGAGCTGAGGTGGCCCCAGCCATCCCATGCTGGAGGGGCCCGAGGCAGACAACTCTGATCCCATCTCCTATTATCTGTTTGAGGCACAGCTCAGAAGCTGCTAGCAGTTGGAGTAGCAATCCTGGTCCTGAGTCCCGTGTGTGTGTGTGTGTGTGTGTGTGTGTGTGTGTGTGTGTGTTTGCACCAAGGGGAGGCGAGGGACAGGGTGTCCATACTGGGGAAGGGTCTGGCCACATCCTTCCAGAGAGCAAGGCCCCTTACTTAGCCAAGTATGTTCCCTCCCTGCTTCACATTGGCCTTGGCCTTGGGCTCAGGCCAGGCTAAAGTGTCCAGATTCTGGAACTGAAAGGGCTTTATTGCCCAATAAACATCTGCCCACCGAAGCTAAACTCAGAGCTGGAGGCAGTCTTTTCCTTCTCCCAGTCCTCCAAAAAGCATTTTCCCTCTACTCCTCTTTAAGCACTTTTTTCCTCTGGGTTGGGAGTTAAAACACACACACACACACACACACACACACACACACACAATTAAAGAACATTAAAAAGTGTTTTATGGTGGAATATAATATTCATGAGAAAAATTCATAAAGCATGCGTCTAGAGTGTAGTGACCCATTTTAAGCACCTAATATACCTACCCTCTGGGACTTTGCCTGCACCCCAGAAGCCCCCCAGTGCCTGGGCCCCTTTTTCTTCCCCTTAAATGAGAGCACTGTGCTGACTTTTATGCTAATATAGCTTTGTCAACCACCTAAGCAGGCATTCTGAAACTTTCTTTCTTTCTCTTTCTTTCTTTCTTTCTCTTTCTTTCTTTCTTTCTTTCTTTCTTTCTTTCTTTCTTTCTTTTTCTTTCTTTCCTCCCTCCCTCCTTTCTTTCTTTCTTTCTTTCTTTCTTTCTTTCTTTCTTTCTTTCTTTCTTTCTTTCTTCTTTCCTCTTTCTTTCTTCTACCAAGAAACTTCTTCCAAGTTATGTTTCAGTAGTAGAATTTAGTGATTCATCACTTACATACAACACCCAGTGCTCATCACAAGTGCCCTCCTTAATGCCCATCACCCATTCAGCTCATTCCCCCACCCCCTTCCCCTCCAGCAACCCTCAGTTTGCTTTCCGTATTTAAGAGTCTCTTATGGTTTGCCTCCCTTTCTGTTTTTGTCTTATTTTTCTTTCCCTTCTTCTCTGTTCACCTGTTTTGTTTCTTAAACAAAAACACTACTATTGAATCTTGACTCTTTTGAACTTTACATATAAATGAAATCATACGAGACCCAGGTTCTTCATGTCTGCTTCTTTGGCTCAGCATTATGTTTGGGAGATTTATTAATGTAATTAGGTTCAGTGGTAGATTCTCTATGATATGTGTATGGTCAGGTCATCTGCAGATAAAGATAGCTGGTCTCTCCCTTTCAGATCCTGATGGTCTTTCTTTCTTTCTTTCTTTCTTTCTTTCTTCTTTCTTCTTTCTTTCTTTTTGGTCTGTGCCAGCCAGAAACCCTAGCACAGTATTGAGTAGAAGTGGTGATGACGGGCATCCTTGCCTTATTCTATTTTTTAATAACAGCTTTATTGAGGTATAACGCATGCACCATACCATTCATCCCCTGAAGAGTACAACTCAATGATTTTTAGTATATTCAAAGGGTTGTGCAGCCATCACTAGGATCAACCTCAGAATACTGTCATTACCCTGTACCTATAAGCAGTCACTTCCCACTTCTCCCCAACGCCCCCAGCCTCGGGACACCACTGACCGTGAACATTTTTGCTATTACTGCTGTGGACTTTTTATATGAATGGAGTCATACAATATGTGGTCTTTGTGACCACTCCTTGCCTATTCTTGATCTCAGGGTTTCAGTTATATTTGTGGTCTTTTATTTATTTATGTTTTGGATATCCTTTATCAAGTAAAGATATTTTCTTCTTGCCTTGGTTTTCTAAGAGTTTTATTTAATTATTATTAAAAAAAATCATGGATATGAATGAATGTTGCATTTCATTGAATACTTTCTCTGCTGCTATTGAGACGATCACATGATTTTTCTTTCTTAATGGGTTAATACAGTAAGTTACATTGATTGATTTTTTTTAATGTTAATCCAACTGTACATTCCTGGAATAAACCCAGACTAGATGTGACATGTCTTCCTTCTTATCTATAGCTGGATTCTGTTTGCTAATACTTTGTTCAGGGCTTTTGCATCTATGATCATGAGAAGATTGGCTTGTGATTTTCTTATAATTTCCATTCCAGGTTTTAATATTGTTTTACTTTACCCCCCAAACTGAGTCTATTAAAAGCAGCAGCAGAACTGCCCAGCTGTTTTATTATCTCTCCTGATTCCGAGGGCTGGCTCGGTTCAGCTACTTACAACATAGTATTGCTTCCTTGTCTGGGGGCTTGGTAGGGATGCTGGGAGGCTGGGAGCTCTCTTTTTCTCTCTCCCCATGGTGAACTTGGGGTGAGATTGAATGGTGGTTGATTCCCAAGAGTGTAAAAGAAGAAGATGCCAGATCTTCTTAAGGCTTACACCCAGAACAGGCACCGCGTTGCTTCTGATTCAGTCTATTGATTTAAGCTGGTCAGAGGGCCAACTTAGACTTTAGTGGAGGGGACTGCATACAGGCATGAATGCTAGGAGGTTGGTTCATTGAAGGCCCTTTTTGGACACTGATGGACACAAGTATCAAAGATACTCCAGCATTGTGATTTGAGTTGGGGTGTTTTTGAACCTACCTTGCTTCCCAATCTTGACTACAAGCACTTTGAGGGCACTGGCCATATCTGGCTCACCTCTAGGACCTTCCAAGCCACTTACCTCTGCCCCAAATGCAGAGCAAATGGTAGTTAGGCTTGGGTAAAGAAGGAAAAGTCATGCTTCTCTGGTGTGGGAGACAGACCTCACTTGGGAAGCTCCGGTCTATTCATCCTAGCCTGCAGTCCTGGCTGCCTGTTGGATGCCAGGAACAACTGGGCCCTCCTTTTTTTCATTCTTCATCCACTGAGTACCCTACTTTGTCAGACTAAACCAGAGGTGATGAATTATACACATCCTTGTCTTAAGTGGTTCACAGGCTAAGGGTGAGCTTGGAGAGATAGTCAACAAAGAATTCCATCTCATGTGACATAGTCATGTGCTCTCTTAGAAGCCAACAAGGGCATGCAAGGAGTGGGGGAAGCCCTGAGGAGGGAGGACACATTTCCCTGTAGGAATAAGGAAGGCTTTCCAGAGGAGATGTTTGAGTTGGACTTGAAGGAAGCATAGGAGTTGCCCAGTGGGTAAGAGGACCCCAAGCAGACAGAACAGCGTGAGCAAAGGCACTGAGGTAAGCAGGGTTAGTTTGTTGAGGAAAGGGCAGAGCATGAAGTTGGACAGAGGCATGTTCTCAGGAGAGGATGGCATGGCCTCAAGGTGAGCCCAAGTTCTGGAGTCAGACTGGCCACGACCCAGAACTACTTCCCTCTCATCCTGGGGTCAACTTAGGGCAGACCCCAGTCTCCTCACCTGTGAGATGAGGATCATGATGGCCATACCCAAGAGGACTTGTGTATCTGTGCTCTGGCACATCTAAGCATCCAGTAGGTGCTGGAAATTGTTAGGGTTATGTTGATGAGGCTGAGAGGTCACTCGGGATCTAATTAGTGTTTGGTTTTGGACTCTGGGGCAGAGGATCTTATTTCTTGCAAGCATTTGCTCCTCAATGGGAAAGCCTCTTAGCCTCTAAGGCATACTTTATGAAGTCTGGGGTGTGTGCAGCTCCAGAAAAGCAACACAGCCCTCTAGGTGCCCCTGTATTGTTTGTAAGGGTATAGGTATTTGGGGAACAGGGAAACTTGAGGGGCAGAAGGTAGTCAATGCTTATGGGGAAAGTGATTGGGTCAACCTTAATCTTCTCCATGCCTAGTTGATATCAGGAAGACAAGGGTAGAGAATCCCAGCACCTAAAATTTGTAAGGAATTTTTTTTTAATGTTTTATTTATTTTTGAGAGACAGAGAGAGAGAAAGAGTGGGCGAGCAGGTGGGCAAAGAGAGAGGGAGACACAGAATCCAAAGTAGGCTCCATGCTCTGAGCTGTCAGCACAGAGACTGACACGGGGCTTGAACTCACAAACTGTGAGATCATGACCTGAGCCGAAGTCGGACGCTTAACCAACTGAGCCACCCAGGTGCCCCAAGAATCTTCTTAATGAGTGTGTTACCATTCCAGGATATAGTGGGGAAACTGAGGCTCAGAGAGGAGATAAGACTGCCCAAGGTCACATAGTGCATCTGTGAGAAGTAGGACAAGTCAGGGACCCAAGTGTCCCATTGGCCAGCCCCCTACACCCTTTATTGATTCTGTTCCTTTTACAGGCACCTGCTGTCATTCTCTGGCTTTAAAAACTGCAACTCACTTTCCAGAAGCCATTTCCTATGGGTGCTGATGGGTTTGCCCTTCCTGCTAATCAATGGGGCCCTGGAGTGCAGGGAGCTGGGCAGAAGGTTTCTGGCTTGTGCCCAGAGGCAGTGGGAGAAGCAGCCTGCCTGTCCAGGGTTTTGGCTGCTGCTTCAAGGGGGGAGGGCGGTGCTAACTGGCATCGGTCTGCCCAGAATCTGGGCATCTGGTTGTGCCAGGGTCCTTGGAGCTGGGTGTTGTCGTTGTTTGCCCCTTCAAAGACATCCAAGCAGAAAGGGGGCCGTGGCACTGGCCCTGAGACTATCACAGTCCCAGGAATGTTTGGCTGGGCTGCCTCTCATCAGGGAGTATTTGCTGAGCAAATGAACAGACGTCAAGACAGCGAGCGTACAAGTAATAGGTGGAGTTCAGACCGGGGTGGGATTTAGTGTTGATTCTAGCAGAATTCCCTGCCAGATTAACCTGGGGGTTTTGACATTAATCAGATTGAGCAACTTTGTCATGACCACGGCTTCTCTTTCCATGAAGTGCTGAGGAAGATTACCACCTGGGAGATGGTAACTCTGAGGACCTAAACTCTGCCAGTGCAGTCAGGAAAGAGACTCTTCCTCCCTTTCTCCCTTCCCCAAGTATTCAGTGTTTACCTTGTGCCCAAATGGGGCATTTTAGTTCTGGCATCAGGAGTACAGGGGTGAGAGTGGGTGAAGGGTGCTTCCAGCAAGTTTGGGAGGTGAGCTGGGTACACAGATAGACACATCTCGTGGTGTAAGGCACCACGTGTTAAACTCGTTTACCACATTTACCTCATGGTAAAAGGCAATTTAAACCATAAAACGGAGACAGGAGAAAGCACTTCAGGGGTTCTGAGTCAGAAGACTTTGGTTATGAGACCTTGTCCGCTTGATTATTGGTGAGCGCGCATAACCACCACATCTAAAAATCCATGCTTAAATATGGCAGGCATCTGCCAACACCTTCCACTCAGGCACTCCTGTGAATGACAAGGAACTGGTATTATGAATTATAAAATACATTTTCCCTCTGTCTAGCATCTATCTATTATTCTATATCTATCTATCATTTATCTATCTATCTATCATCTATCTACACAGAAAAAGACACGAACTACAGTATTTGTGTTAAAGGTCTCATAAATTCACATACTCATTTCCTTGCTCAATTCTGTTATCTTTAATCTGAACATTCCACAAGAAATCAGTGTGCAAGAGCTTTACTTGTAACCGAAATTGTAGTTCACGTGCCTTTATGATGAAAATGTGCTATCGGCAGAGACGAGACAGAACTAACTTAATTTTTCCTGTCAGTCTCTGTAGTAGATCAATTAAACTGCCAAGCAGATCAAATATTTCAGACTGTATTTATTACATTAAGTATTTATGTCCAGGCCAAGCCTTTAAAGCATGATGTCATATAGGAATGTAGGCCGATTAGATCAATTCAGCAGAATTTGCTGTAACTTAATGGAAATCTAATTGTGTGTTTTAATTTAGTGTCCAGGAGGTAGTATGTTCTCCAAACAAAACCATTTTCAGGCTGCATTTAGGGGCCAGATGGCTCTTGTGCAGACGTTGGTGATGGCTCATGTTGGTAGGGCTAGAGGGGGGAGGTTGTAGCCTTTTAGGGGGTTCGCTTGCTGGCAGGTTGGTCATCCCCCATAATAAGGGACTCACTGACCTCGAATCCCACAGAATGGGAGGGGGGTGGAGTATTCCTGGTGGGTTTTCCAGGGCGCTTCCTCTGCCCCATGTTCACTGGTCAGTGCCGACCTGCCATTAGCAGTTATGGAGGTACAGTGAGGTGCTGAGGACACAGCCCTTATTCCTTGGCAATTTCAGTGGGACTCTGTTCTAAAGGAGAACATCTGTTCTCATCATCTGAATAGAAGGAGACTGGAAATCACGAGTCACGAAAAGGACACCATTTTTATGACAATAATACCTGGTCAGTATAGAAAGGGTGGAAAATACAATAAAACACAAAGAAAAAGATAATTATCATTCATAAACTTAGTACCCAGAATCAAGTAGTATGAGTATCTAATATTGGTACATTTGTTTTCCTCCCATCTATAAATGTGTGTATCTCTAATGAATTTATGTGTTTTATAGCTTATTTAGAAATTAAAAATGTTTAACCAAAAAGCTTAAATTTATCAATATTTTCTACTCATAAATACATTTATATTTGTGCTATACCTATGACTCCACATGGATATGACACATCACTGTGCATATACACGTACATGTATATACTATGTGTATACATGTGTGTATTATGTATACACACACGTGCATATACCAAAGTAGGATCGTGTTGACTTATTGTTTCTCAATCTGCTTTTTAAACTTAAAATTTCCTTATTGTGTTTCATTTTTTTTTAACGTTTACTTATTCTTGAGACAGAGCATGAACAGGGGAGGAGCAGAGAGAGAGGGAGACACAGAATCCGAAACAGGCTTCAGGCTCCGAGCTGTCAGCACAGAGCCCGATGCGGGGCTCGAACTCACGGACCGTGAGATCATGACCTGAGCCGAAGTCGGACGCTTAACCGACCAAGCCACCCAGGCGCCCCTCATTATTATTTTTTTTTTTCATGGCACTAAGTGTCCTCCTGTAATAGAATTTTGCCAAAGCTTTAGTGTGTTCTATGTGGGTGACTATTAACTTCTTCAGTCAGTTCCCTAGTGTTGGGCCATGAGGTTAGTCACAGATTTTGTTACTATATGCCACACTGGATTGACTTCCTTTGTAGCTAATTTAATTTTTAGCCCATTCGTGATTTATAGCTTTTTGATAGGTTTAAAAAAAGGCCGGGGAAACCCTAGAGCCCCAAGTCTGGAAATCTAGTAACTAAAAGATGATGCTTTTATTTATTTATTTTATTTTGTTATATTTTAAAGTTTTTAAAAAAAAGTTTATTTATCGAGAGACAGAGAGAGAGAGAGAGAGAGAGCGCACAGGGAGTGGCAGAGAGGGAGAGAGAAGGAGAGAGAGAAGCCCAAGCAGGCTCCATGCTGACAGCACAGAGCCTGACCCGGGGCTCGAACTCATGAACCCTGAGATCATGACCTGAGCCAAAATCAAGAATTGGATGCTCACCTTACTGAGCCACCCAGGTGCCCCTAAAAGATGACACTTTTAAACTTCATTTGTCTTACTCCTTACAATTCTGTTGGCAGAAAAAGTTATTTTACTTTTTGGTCCAATAGGAAAGGTTCCACCCAGGAAGCAGGACAGCCCTGCATCTCCAGGTGTGTGTGTGTGTGTGTGTGTGTGTGTTGGGGGTGTGTGGCTAGTAGAGGTGGTGGGATGCCTCTTGTACACTCTCTGCCTGTGGCAGAGCTCACTGCTCATCCTGGGTATCCCGGGGGATGCTTACAAGATGTGTTCTTCAGCTGCTGGCTGAAACGAATCGGTAATTGGAATAAACCGTGAATTGTGACTTAGAATTACCCTTTGATTAGCATGGGGTTATGAAAATAGTAATTGTTTGAGGCCTTAATATTAGCTGCGTTACGGAACGTCTCTCAAAGGTAGGTGTCTCTCCTCCTCTCACAGATAAGGAACCCGAAATGTGGAAAGATGGTGTGAAACCCCATGACTGGTGAAGAAGGATGGGGCTGGGGGCCAAACCTCCAAGTCCCCTTTCTTCCGCCATAGCAGGCTGCTGAGATGCCCCAGAGATGGCCTATGGTCGTTCTCATTTTATGGAATCTTGATAATGGATGACTTGCTTTTGGGGTAGACATTTTCTCAAGGGTCTCTGTCACCTCTCCGACATAATAAAGGGGGGTGCTCGGCCCCTCCTGTGGCTGATTCAGCGTCACCCCATCACTAATAGCAACGCGCAGGCTTGGTGCAGTTTTCTGAAAGACTGCCAGACTTCGTCTCTTGTGATGATTCCTGCCCTCGGCCAGCGGTGTCAGGCCATCGTCATGGGGACGGCTTTGCTCGGTCACCCCTGTGCCAATCGGCTCCAGGTTTCTGTGCATGTTGAGCTTTTTGGCTGTCACGAATTTTTGTCTCTTTTCTCAGTGTTACCCATCAGTACGTCTGCCATTAGCAGCCACATTTCTCTCTAGTTTGTGGTAATCTTGTAAACTGAACAACTTCTGTGAGACGTGCTCTTGAAAGAAACTTTAAGCACTTGGTGAGGGTCTTGAGTATGGCTTTGCAGGGGCAAAGTGCCAGTGCTTTGGGATCTGGGATTTTACTTGGTAACTATGTGTTCATCTGCCATCCAGATGAATCTCCGTTTTGTTATTTCTGGTTTTCAGTCAGCGTCCTTCTGGGCGGGTTGCTGAGGTTGTTTAGGCAGGAGGCGTATGGGGAAAGCTGGGGATGCTCTTGGTACTGTGGAATCATGAAGAAATCAAGAGTTACTTTTATGAGAATCCTATTTGTGGAAATCACTTGTTTTTTCTGTTAGAAAATGGTTGTAGGAGTTGAGAGAGATTCTGGTTGTTGGATAATTTAAGTTCATTTACAACCAATGGAAATCCTGAAAACACGTTAAAGTTGGAAGAACTCAACTTTATAATTCACATCCCTTTCTAAAACGCCTCCTTTTTTGTTGAAAGGGATTTCAAACATTTTCTTGTCCAATGGCCCATATCGTGCATGAAGTTTCTCTAATGTCCTGTCAGGGGACCTTCAGGGGGTGCAGACCAGGAACCTCGCAAGCCCTCTGCATAAACATAGCATGTGATGGTAAAGAAAGAAAAACTCCTTTTTTTCACACTTCTGCCCATTGTTTCAATTTCACTCTCTGCACCAAGAGAGATACAGAGACAGTTACCTCGTATCCACTGTGCCCTGGGGTCAGCTCAGCTAAATAACCCCAGTTCTTTCATTTTTCATTTGTCCCTCCTTCTTTCCTCCCTTCCTCATGTTCCCGATCACCTTGACCTGAACTCTCTTTTGGCTCTTACAGTTTTATGTTTAAGGATTTATTTTACTTTATTTTAGATTGTGATAAAATATGTGGAAGATAAACTTTGCCATCTTAACTATTTCTAAGTGGACAGTTCCAAAGTATTCAATACGTCCCTTGTGCTGGGCAACCATCCCCTCCATCTACCTCCAGAACTTTTTCATCTTCCCAAACTGAAACTCTGTGCCCATTGAACAAGAACTTCCTACATTCCCCTCTCCCCAGACCCCAGAAACCACCATTCTGTTCTGTGTCTCTATGAATATGTCTACTCTAGGCATCTTGTGTAAATGGCATCATACGGGATTTGTCTTTTTGCGACTGGCTTATTCCCTTAGCATAATGTCCTTGAGGTTCACCCATGTTGTCGATGTGTCAGACTTTCCTTCCTCTTTAAGGCTCAGTAATTCTCCATTGTATGCATAGCCCTTATAGTTTTAATCACAGAGTGTCCCAGAGTTGCTGGGTTCGCGGTCCTGTTTCCTCATCCATCTGTTGTGGGGGGCGAACTAGGTCCTTTGCACAGACTCTTCTCCCGTCTGCAGCCTTGGTCCTGTGAACGAATGTATTTCTCGTATCACCGAATCCGGGTTTTAAGGGCGAGGAGTGTAGTTATTGGTGGCTTTCTTAGGAGCCCGCCGATGGCAGATGTGACCTAGCAGGTGTAGGCTATGGATCCCAGGGAAGAAGGCTCTGTGTTGTCCACGTGGCATTTCTTCATCCTGTAAGTGGCCTCTTCATCACCGAGTCACAGACCATTTAACACCCCCGCCTTGATGCTTACATCGTAGCAAAGCATCGCTGGAGGCAAGAATCAGCCTGATCACGTGGACCCCGCCTTTCTGGGGCGCGTCTGAGGCGGGCAGGGCTGCCTTGGGCTGAGCCTGAGGACTGCAGCCCCTCCTGGGTTCCTGACAATATATAGCTCCAGATAAGCTCCACTCAGACTTCCAGTGCCTGCCTGGCTCAGGCAACCCAGCCTCTCACGGCCCCTCCTCACATGTGCCTCTTTTTAACATTCATTTAAAGGTAAAGTTATGTTTCTGATTTTAAAACTTTTTTTTTTTTTTCAACGTTTATTTATTTTTGGGACAGAGAGAGAGCATGAACGGGGGAGGGGCAGAGAGAGAGGGAGACACAGAATCGGAAGCAGGCTCCAGGCTCTGAGCCATCAGCCCAGAGCCTGATGCGGGGCTCGAACTCACGGACCGCGAGATCGTGACCTGGCTGAAGTCGGACGCTTAACCGACTGCGCCACCCAGGCGCCCCTATGTTTCTGATTTTAAAAGAAATTCACATTGGGGCGCCTGGGTGGCTCAGTCGGTTAAGCGTCTGACTCTGGCTCAGGACATGATCTTGCGGTTCACGAGTTCAAGCCCCATATCAGGCTCTGTGCTGACAGCTCAGAGCCTGGAACCTGCTTCAGATTCTGTGTCTCCCTCTCTCTCTGCCCCTTTTCCGCTCTTCTCTCTCTCTCAAAAATAAATCAACATTAAAAAAAAAGAAATTCACATTTGTTGTAGAAAAATGAGAAAAATTCCAAACAGATACAGAGAGGAAAATGTCTAATATTCTCACTGCTGAGAGGGTTCACCGTTCTTCATATGCCATCTCCTCAACCCATGAACTCCCTTTGGGAGGGAGACCCAGAGGGGGTCCCAGTCCTTGGCTGGCACAGCACAGGCACCATCCCAGCAAAGGCTGCAGCTCCCCGCAGAGCCCCAACTGGTGTCTATCTGGCTGCATTAAGCGAGGGCCAGTGGGAAGAGCGAACTCGGGATTCGCCTGAATGTGACTTTCTGTGTGTTTCCTGCTGCTGCTGGAAATGGTCCCAGGCTGGAAGCCCACCAGGGGTGTGGGGCTGTGAAATGGGCTCTCAGAATTCCCTTTGTAAAGTTGGCACTTGTGATTTTTCCGGCCCTCCTCTTGGGGTCTGCCACCTGCTGTATTGACCCTCACTCAGAACTGAGGTAGGAGGCCACCGCTGCATTTGAACTTCCTGTTACAGTACTGGAGAACTGAAACACCACCAGAAGGTTCTGGTCCCACCTATCAATGAACTGTGAAAACTGGGACCTGGAGCTTCAGTTTCCTTACCTGGAGAGCAGGGATGAGTAATGCTTATCCCTTAGGGTGACCGGGAGGGTGACAAGAGGCAACTGTGGGTGCTGGTAAACGTGAGCTTCCTTTTGTCTCTGAGCAGGCTTGGAAAGGAACAGAGAGATGCCCAGATGTGCTTGAGGGGAGAGGAAGGTGGCTGGCCCTGGCAGGGGGAAGCCTGTCCCCGGGGAAAGGAGGCAGGCACATCCCTGCGGATGCTGCTGAGGCTGCCTTGGGAGGACTGATCCTACAAGTGGGTCCTGGGGCTGGTGGCCCTTCCCCCCTCTCTTTCTTCCATAGGTATTTTCCAAAGGCCTGGCCTGTTTCAGGCGCTGTGCTAGGTGTGCACAGAGTGGGGAATGAGACAGGAAGATACTTGACCCCTTGGGAGTCTGCAGTCTTGGGGGTATGTGGGGGGGGGCGGGGAGACAGACAACAAACACGTCAATAGTCCACCTGCCATCTGTGGCCAATGCTGTGAAGATTTGAGCAGCCTGGAGCATAACTGGGGAGCCTATTTTGGATGGGGAGGACCTAAAGGATCCCTGAGGAGGTGGTGGTCAAATGGAGCCCTAACGAGAGACAGAGGTGTGAGGAGAACATTCCAAGGCAGAGGGAGGTTCTCTTCCCTCACAGGCGGAGGAATGTGCCCTCTTTTCAGAGGGACCCAATGGTTAAGGGGCAGGCCTCCTGCCTGGTGAGGTCCAGGCCGGCCACTTATTATTCGCTCTCAGTCTCCTCACCTGCGGGAGGGGATGACTACGGAGCCTGCTTCCTAGAATTTCTCTGAAGCCGAGATGTGTGAGGCATGGCATGCTCCGAGCTGTGCCTGGCCCACACGAGCCTTTGCTCTCTGTAATACAGCTCTGTGTAGGGCTCTGCTGTGATGCTGCCATGAGCACCTGAAAGGGAGGCCTGTCTGGCACATGGGAAGGAGGGGAGGGCCCTGGGGACATGATCACACAAGGGCCTGGAGGCTGCTGGGAGGAATCTGGGTTAATTTGACAAATATAGATTTTGGTTCCCCAATACACCTGATGTCCAGTGCTGCTTCTTCCAAAGCTGGTGAGCACTTTCAGAAAGAGATGAGGGACTGGCTTTGGGATGCCTCCCTTGTCAGAAGGGGCGAAGTGGTTGGCCCACCCACATGGGGCCAGTGGCCATGGCTGACTCAGGTCTCCGGCCTCAGGGACAGGCAATGAATCCCCACCATCCTTGGCGGGGCCATGGTGATCCATTTCTCGCTCACCTTGTAGGATCTGGCTTTGGATCTGGTCTGGGATGACTGGGGCTGGGGAGGGGCATGGAGGCTGTGGGGATGTGCGTCTCTCACAAGGATCACACACGGGGGCCACCACTTGACCTATCCTGGGAGCTCAGAGAGTCTCTCAAAGTATGTCATCCCAACAGCCAAGTGTACCCACCCAGCCTGGGGGCAAAGTCTATGTGACTCCTGCCCCCACACCTGCTGTGGTGGGCAGCCGGAGCCCACGGGTGTCCCTCAAGCACGGGGGTGGGGCTAGTGCTGCTGAGTGCTGTTCACTTCTCTCCTCGGAACTCAGATGGGCAACAGGACCACAGGATTCTACGGCCAGACTCTATCTTCCTCCTCCATATGCATAGACACACACACACACACACACACACACACACACACACAGACCACTTTCTCTGTTTGCCCCCATCCTAGCAATGGCATCTGCATTCATTTGGGTGCTCAGGCCCAAACCTAGTCATCATGTGTGAATCCTTCCTATCCATCCCCTTCCCTGTGGTCCAGGAGCAGTTTGCACAGGCTGTAACCTTCATCCTAAACCAGAATCTGGCCACCCCTTACCACATTCCCTCCAGCCATGTTGAGTCAAGCTCCCTTCCCCTAGGACGGCACTCTCCTACTAGCCTGCCCGCCCCATTCCTCATGCGGATAAGCTCGCAACACTCTCTGCTCCAAGCTTCTGACGCTTCCTCCCACTGCATCCTGCACAGCCTGCGGGGCAGCCTGGCCCTGCTGACCCTGACCCATCTGGCGCTGCCCTTGCCTGCAGCCTCTGACTTTGGTCAGTCTGAACATGCCACTGCTCCCCGAACAGGTGACATCAGTTCCTGTGTCTGTGCCTTTGCACTGCTCTTCTCCCTGGCTGCCTGCGCCTTCCTGGACATTCACACGGCCATCACTCTGACTAGCTGTGCTCAGATCTCTTGCCAAGCATCATGCTCCACTCATGTTTTCCATAGCACACGCTACCACCTGCCTTTGTATCAGGGACTCGAGGGCTCCGGCGTGCCTCTCCACTAGAGCTGCACTCCGAGACAGCGGGTCTTGCTGCCATATTCCTGCTGATGGTCGTTAGGCTCTAGAACAATGCTGGGTGCTCGTGGGATAGTCGTTGAATGAATGCACAGTTGAGGATGGCCTATCATTAGTCTGAGGTACTATCCTCAGACTGAGCATAGCAGAGGGCTGTGCTCACTGTATTTCTGGGATGGTTTATGTACTGCTGGCCAGCGGGCTTGGGGCCGGGCAGTTGTTCCTAAGCCCCGCTGCACATATCCGACCTGTGCTAACTGCTTTCCAAACTGATTCCTTCGGAGGTTCTCAAACCTCAGTTCACAGTGCCCTGAGGGTCTCAGTTAATTTTTCATGACTCTCTTGGGCCATGAGAAACACCTAGCAGTTTTGTTCATCAAATGGTTGGGTCTGAGCAACTCCGGAAGTATTAATGTCCCAACAACTTAGTAGCCATTTGATAAATGGCTGGGTTCCCTTTGTCTTCAAAAGTCAAAAATGTTCCTGCAGTGTCCCTCTGAGTTCGCAGGGGTGCTTTGGCACATAGTTTGCGGAGTGTGGGATTACTGCATTGGATCCTCGTAATGATCCTGTGAAGTAGGTATCATTCCATTTTGCAGAAGGAGAAGCCAAGACATTGGCCCAAGGCCACCCTGCTGGTTGGTGAGGGAAGCAGGACTGGTCAGGTCGCCCCAGTGCTCTGCTAATCCCTTGGGCTAGCAACTGGATCCCTTGTGCTGTCCATCTTCGAGGTCCTGAGCACTTGTCATGTCACCTCTCCCTGTAGTGTCCTGAACCAAACAATCACTCGGCCCCTTGCTCCTACCTCGTGTCCCCGGGAGACAGAATGTGAGCAGTGAT